>NC_137823.1:31020086-31380086 GCF_963921795.1 Nannobrachium achirus
CTGAACTCCATTGCAATCTTACAAGCATCATGTGTGGCACCATCTACACTGTAGACGTGAAGGCTATCAATGGCAACTGCTCCAGTGACCCGAGTCAGGCCCTGACGTTCAGCTCAGGTATGAGATGAAGAACATTATGCACACACACACACACACACACACACACACACACACACACACACACACACACACACACACACACACACACACACACACACACACACACACACACACACACACACACACACACAAAGAAAGCATGTTTTCTTTATATCTTGCAGCTGTACTGTACACATTTATCCTAATTATCCACACATTCTCACCTTAACGTCTAAACTCATGTAAATACCTGCTACTGTATGTGGACCAAAGTGCTACCAGCTTTCTGTCTAACCATACCTTATGTCACCTCATGTACTGTACATACTGTAGCTTACCAGCTGGATTATGCTGTGTATATAGGCCTACTGTATGTAAATATATTAATTGTCTGTGCCTATCCTCAATATGTTTCTGTTTTTATTTCGTTCTCACCTCTTCTTTTTCTTCTTCTCTTAATCTCTTCCTGAAAACAACAGAAACGAAGGAGCTTGCCAAAAAACGAATGTCACGCACTTCTTTACACCTGTAAACCTGTGATGTGACAATAAAGACGATTCTGATTCACTTTCTTATTCTTTTTCTTTCTCTTCCCAGCCCTGTGTGCCCCATATAACGTTACTGCCAGTCTGGTGTGTCCCAACTCAGCCGATGTGTCCTGGGTAGGAAGCTCCAATGCCACAGCTTACAATGTGACAGCAGTGGGTCAGGATGGACACATACATGACTGCTACACCAACAGTACCAGCTGTCAGATACCCAACATGCCCTGTGGCCAGAACTATACCATCACAGTGACACCATATGCTGACTCCTGTGCTGGGAATCCCAGCATTCCTCATCACTTCATTGGAGGTACACAGAGAGAACAAGACTTAAAATCTAAACGATAAACAGTATATCTAAACAGTCTTCAACAGACTTTTTGAACATTGTAATTGATCAGTTCTTTCTCTCCACTTGTTCCCTCCATCTCTCCAGGTCCCTGCTCCCCCAGTAATGTTTCTGTTTCTACAGAATGTGGGGCTAGCACAGTGTCCTGGTCCCCTGTTTCAGGAGCAGAAACATACATAGCAACAGCAACAACACACGATGGATACACCCACACCTGTAACTCAAACTCTGCAAACGTCTGCCCCTTCTCTGATCTAAACTGTGGTGAAACCTACTCTGTCAGTGTTGTAGCTGTTGACAGAGGTTGTCACAGTGAACCAAGTTCACCTGTAGAACTGAAAACAGGTGAATTTACATTTTACAACATAATATCTTGGAGCCCAGTTATAGTGTTGATGTGTAATGTTTAACTCTGTATCCATCCTGTCTTTGTAGTGCCATGTGTTCCTACCAACATCTCGGTATCTCCTGACTGTATCAGCAACACTCCTGTTGTGTCCTGGTCTGCCAGCAAGGGGGCAGTACAGTACTCTGTTTCTGCCTGGAGTAGTCAAGGCAATTCCACCTGCAGCTCCTCTGATCTAAACTGTACTCTTGACATCACCTGTGGCTCGAACTACACTGTAGCAGTGAAGGCTATTAATGGAAACTGTTCCAGTCCCCCGAGTGAGACCCTGACATTCAGCTCAGGTAATACATTTAGAACATAATTTTGTATCTTCTAGAAGATGTAAGTGTCATGAATCGATTCAAATGATGGCTGGGATGAATGGATGAATGAACGTATGAATATTCAGGGAATAGATGATAAGCTTATCATACATTACCTGGCTTCTTCATATCATGCAGCCATACTGTAAGCATTTCATATTCATTATACAATTATATATACCTTTTTCTCTTCCCAGCTCCATGTGCGCCAGGGAATGTTAGTGCCAGTCTGGAGTGTCCCAACTCAGCCATTGTGTCCTGGGTAGGAAGCTCCAGTGCCACAGCTTACAATGTGACAGCAGTGGGTCAGGATGGACACATACATGACTGCTACACCAACAGTACCAGCTGTCAGATACCCAACATGCCCTGTGGCCAGAACTATACCATCACAGTGACACCATATGCTGACTCCTGTGCTGGGAATGCCAGCATTCCTCATAACTTCATTGGAGGTACACAGAGAGAACAAGACTTAAAATCTAAATGATAAACAGTCTTCAACAGAACTTTTTGAACATTGTAATTTATCAGTTCTTTCTCTCCACTTGTTCCCCCCATCTCTCCAGGTCCCTGCTCCCCCAGTAATGTTTCTGTTTCTACAGAATGTGGGGCTAGCACAGTGTCCTGGTCCCCTGTTTCAGGAGCAGAAACATACATAGCAACAGCAACAACACACGATGGATACACCCACACCTGTAACTCAAACTCTGCAAACTTATGCCCTTTCTCTGATCTAAACTGTGGTGAAAACTACTCTGTCAGTGTTGTAGCTGTTGACAGAGGTTGTCACAGTGAACCAAGTTCACCTGTAGAACTGAAAACAGGTGAATTTACATTTTACGACATAATATCTTGGAGCCCAGTTATAGTGTTGATATGTGCAATGTTTAACTCTGTATCCATCCTGTCTTTGTAGTGCCATGTGTTCCTACCAACATCTCGGTATCTCCTGACTGTATCAGCAACACTGCTGTTGTGTCCTGGTCTGCCAGCAAGGGGGCAGTACAGTACTCTGTTTCTGCCTCGAGTAGTCAAGGCAATGACACCTGCAGCTCCTCTGATCTCAAGTGTACTCTTAACATAATCTGTGGCTCCAACTACACTGTAGCGGTGAAGGCTATTAATGGAAACTGTTCCAGTCCCCCGAGTGAGACCCTGACATTCAGCTCAGGTAATAAATGGAGAACATCATTTTGTATATACACCAAAATCGGAGACTCTGTAATGCTGCTTTTGGCCTTTTGGGTCTAAGCATGCTCTCTTCTAGAAGATGTAAATGTCACAAATGGATTCAAATAATGGCTGGGATGAATGGATGAATGAACGAATGAATATTCAGGGAATAGATGATAAGCTTATCATACATTACCTGGCTACTTCATATCATGCAGCCATACTGTAAGCATTTCATATTCACCAGTAAGACTCCCTAATCGGGAGATAAGCGACCGTTGGTCGCTTATCTCCTGTCACACTGCTGACATCAGTATGACATCACACCGTACACAAATGACCCTTATATAAGACCGGCATTATCTACCGACAGATTAGTAACAAGATGTCAAAATCGTTGAAGGTTGAATCTCCAGATATGGAGATAACCAACACATCCCTCCATATATGGAGATAACCGACGAATCTCACTAAGTCTGACCTCACAAGCCCCATATTTGGACACGAACAACATATAACTCCATATATAGAGACATAGCTGCTGACATCAGTATGACATCACACTGCTGACATCAGTATGACATCACACCGTACACAAATGACCCTTATATAAGACCGGCATTATCTACCGACAGATTAGATGCAAGCAGGATCTCGACTCTGACACAACTCATCGGCTCATAAGCTGGTTCTCCCTCCATATATGGAGATAACCGACGAATCTCACTAAGTCTGACCTCACAAGCCCCATATTTGGACACGAACAACATACCAGTAAGACTCCCTAATTGGGAGATAAGCGACCGTTGGTCGCCAGGGTTGGCTTATAGCAGCTGTCGGTAGGACCATATATGGATTCTGTTAGTGTGGATCTCCTAACAGGGCATCATCTGGGATACAATCCCTTTTATGCCCATATATGGAGATCCCTAACAGAATCCCTTTCATGCCCATATATGGAGATCCCTAACAGAATCCCTTTTATGCCCATATATGGAGATCCCTAACAGCATCCCTTTTATGCCCATATATGGAGATCACTAACAGCTAACAGAATCCCTTTTATGCCCATATATGGAGATCCCTAACAGAATCCCTTTTATGCCCATATATGGAGATCCCTAACAGAATCCCTTTTATGCCCATATATGGAGATCCCTAACAGAATCCCTTTTATGCCCATATATGGAGATCCCTAACAGAATCCCTTGTATGCCCATATATGGAGATCCCTAACAGAATCCCTTTTATGCCCATATATGGAGATCCCTAACAGAATCCCTTTTATGCCCATATATTATGGAGAAATCCCTGCTCTGAGTATCTGACATCAGTGTGATGTCACCTGTTTATGCCCATATATGGAGATCCCTGCTCTGCGTATCTGGTTGCTATGGTAAACAGTTGGTTGCTAGGGTAAAAAAACATGGTTGCTATGGTAAACAGTTGGTTGCTAGGGTAAACAGTTGGTTGCTAGGGTAAAACCATGGTTGCTAAGGTGGTTGCTAACGTACACTAACAGACCAGCAACAACAGACTGTTGCCACAGCAACGTACACAAAGGTTTGTGTACACATGTGGTGTGATGTCATACTGATGCGGAGATATGAGCAGGGCAAAGGTGTGACGTGTGACGGACGGACGGACGGACGGCCGGTGGAGGTTTTCATAGTAAACTGCTCCCTGACGGTCGCAATAACTCCATATATAGAGACATAGCTGCTGACATCAGTATGACATCACACCATACACAAATGACCCTGACGACACACACCAAGCAGTGTGATGTCATACTGATGCGGAGATATGAGCAGGGCAAAGGTGTGACGTGTGACGTGTGACCGACGGACGGACGGACGGTGGAGGTTTTGATACTAAACTGCGACCTAACGGTCGCAATTATACAATTATATATACCTTTTTCTCTTCCCAGCTCCATGTGCGCCAGTGAATGTTAGTGCCAGTCTGGAGTGTCCCAACTCAGCCATTGTGTCCTGGTTAGGAAGCTCCGGTGCCACAGCTTACAATGTGACAGCAGTGGGTCAGGATGGACACATACATGACTGCTACACCAACACTACCAGCTGTCAGATACCCAACATGCCCTGTGGCCAGAACTATAACATCACAGTGACACCATATGCTGACTCCTGTGCTGGGAATCCCAGCATTCCTCATAACTTCATTGCAGGTACAGAGAGAGAGAGAACATTATGTAAAATCTTAGCTATCTACAGTGTCCACTCCACAGACTAATTTGAATTAGACTTATTCAAAAAGGAGCACTCAGTACAAATCTCTGCTAAGAGCATACTGCTCTCTTAACCTTTTTAATAATCAGTTCAGAGTTTCATATTGATCACTTCATCATTACAAAGGCCTATAAAATATATCATTACAGATTCAACAACTACTGAACCGATCGCTACAGTCCTACCAACACCAGCACCTTTAGTAACTAGTAAGTTATTACATAGCATGTGTTTTAAATGAATGAAATTGGTCTGAGTGTTTTCTTTTTCCTGCCACCAGGGATAACTGAATTATGATTTTATCTTTCTAGACTCAACAACTGCTGTTATAACACAGCAGAACACTACAGCCACCCCAATGACATCTATAGTAACCAGTAAGTATCTAACAACAACAATATTGCATTTTTAATACAATTTAAAAAAAAGTTAAGATATAAATGAATTACAAGAAACGTTTTTAAACCTTGTCAGACTTCACCGTTTGTCAGCCTTCTGATTGGTCCCTGAGACTCCCTGACTGGCCAACCAGAAAAATACATTCACTTTTTGCAAGCGGGGGTGGAGTTCTGCAGTCGGAGAAAGTGGGAGCCGTCTTTCACCGGCTGTCCGCACTGCGGAGCACGGCCAGGCCGCTCGCGACCATAGCGTTTGCGATCATTGTAATGAATAAGCTTCAACAGACTAGTTCACATGGACCTTATCAATGGTCTAACTTGTTACGTTTGGGTACATATATTTTAAATGGGCAGAATTACGAAAAGCCAGCCTATTATGTGAGGAGAACAGATTATAGTTCTCCTCTTCCTACCCAAGATGCAATGCGCGATTTCTATTCTCTCTCTGATCCAGAGGATTAAACTAATTAAAACATATATTTTCGGGGGAAAATTACTGTTTTGCTATGTAATTACAGTACCTTTTTCTTCCCTTTTTATTAATATCACCTAGATGTGTTTTTTTTGGTACTTTATATAGCTGTAATGAGGCTATGAAATCCCATCCACTTCCACTATAAAAGAATCTGCAATAGTGATTCTGTCCCACTGGGATTAAACAAATTAAAACATATATTTTCGGGGAAACCCCCTGTTTTGCAATGTAACTACTGTACCTTTGTCTTCCCTTTTTATTAATATCACCTAGATGTTTTTCCTTTGGTACTTTAAAGCTATACTGTGTAAGATGCTCAACTAGTGGTCAGTAGCCCTATAGCAAACCGCGGTCGCGTTCGCGTCTTTCGCCCGTTTTTCGTACCTTCACACCCCCGCGTCTGCCTCCACAACGCCGAGAGCTATCTTTAGAGGGGTCCCTGGTTCCTGTGCGTTCAGGCATTCCGGAGAAACGGACTACTTCACCCTGCCTGGTAGGCGAGATTACCTTTTGAGTAAAGAGACACACGGGCGACTACAAATATGGCGACCCCACTTCAAGATGCGCTGTGATTGGCCGGTAGTGTACCATGTGTGCATGATCGGCGATGTGATTGGGCAACGTATACACAACGTATACAGATGATGCAGATTACGTCATTTTGGCGCGAAATCCGGTCCACGGCCAGGATCATAGAAAACATATAAAGAGAAGGCTTCAGAAGCTGAAAATAACGGAGTGGGTGTTCTAAAACTTTAGCGATTTAACAGTTAGGACAATTTTAAGATTTGTTTTATAAAAAAAGTTACATGGTACAACTTTAAATTGCAATAATGAGGCTATGAAAGAAAAAAAAAATCCCATTCACTGCCACTATAAAAACAATCTGCCCAGGGTTAATGTCCCATCATAGTAACAGGGCAGAATGGGGCGGGATTTGCAAAAGCCTGAATTGCATATGTGCTGTCAGTTACTGATATTCGCAAACACTGCAAGAGTAAATAAACTTGGACCCTTTTAGAATGTTTATGTTGTCAAGTGTGAAAAGGTCTATAACATACACTGATATTACAGATTCAACAACTGTTGGACAAAACACTACAATTTTAACAACTCCACCAACTGTCATAACAAGTAAGTATTTAAAATAATAACTGGTTTATAAGATATATTTACAACTTCACAATAATATTGATAACTTGGAGTTTTGGTGAATTTCATAGCAAATACTTCCTTGTCAGTGGTATTGTGTTGCTGAAAAACAGCTTGGTACTTAAATTGATTTGCTGTCAGCTACTGATATTTAGGAAAAACTGCAAAGTGAAATACATTTGGGCCCATTTAGAATGTTTACCTGTAGGTTGTCATGTGTGAAAAAGTTTATAACATACACTGATATTACAGATTCAACAACTATTGAACAGAACACTACAATTGTAACAACTCCAACAAGTGCTGTAACCACCGGTAAGTATTTGAATTAATGTTTAATAATATTATCTTGTTTTTTTTTTATTTCATGATAAACATTTAATACATTTTCTAGATTCAACAACTGCTGCTACAACACAACTAAACACAACAATTCTCTCAACACCAACAACATCAGTAACCAGTAAGTGTTTGGACATGAAGCTAAAATATGCTTTACAAATAGATAAAACATTATGACTATATCAAATATATCATTACAGATTCAACTACTGTTGAACAGAGCACTACCAACCTACCAACAACAACAACTTTAGTAACTAGTAAGTATTTATTAAAATGAATGAAATTGGTCTGAATGTTTTTTTTCTACCATCAGGAATAATTAAATTATGGTTTTATCTTTCTAGACTCAACAACTGCTGCTACAACACAGCAGAACACTACAGCCATCCCAATGACAACTTTAGTAACCAGTAAGTATCTAACAACAACATTAATGCATTTCTAATACAATTTATTTTTTAAAGTTAAGATATACATTAATTATCAGAAATGTTTTTAAATCTTGTCAGACTCAGGGGAATTACGTTGCTAGAAAACATGTTGGGCCCAGGTTAATGGACAGCTACTGATATTCACAAACAATGCACAAGTAAATAAACGTGGACCCATTTACAGTAGAATGTTTAGGTTGTCATGTGTGAAGAGGTTTATAACATACACTGACATTACAGAATCAACAACTATTGAACAAAACACTACTATTGTAACAACTCCAACAAGTGCTGCAACCACCAGTAAGTATTGTAATTAATGTTTAATCATGATATCTTGAAGTTTTGTTTAATTTCATGATAAATACTTAATACGTTTTCTAGATTCAACAACTGCTGCTACAACTCAACTAAACACAACAATTCTCTCAACACCAACAACATTAGTAACCAGTAAGTGTTTGGACATGAAGCTAAAATATGTTTTACGAATAGATAAAACATTATGACTATACCAAATATATCATTACAGATTCAACTACTATTGCACCGAGCACTATCGTCCTACCATCACCAACAACTTTAGTAACTAGTAAGTATTTATAGAAAATGTTTTAGAAATGTTTCGTTTAAATGTTTTGTTTAAAGTCAGTAGAGCTTGTTTATACATTTATTTATTTTTGATCAACGGGGAATACATGATGTTGTGGTGGCCAACAACTCACCAACAACTTCATATAGCATGTTTTACATGAATGAAATTGGTCTGAATGTTTATTTTTTTCTACCATCAGGAATAACTGAATTATGATTGTATCTTTCTAGACTCAACAACTGCTGCTACAACACAGCAGAACACTACAGCCATCCCAGTGACATCTTTAGTAACCAGTAAGTATCTAACAACAACGTTATTGCATTTTTAATAAGAGTATTAAAAGTTAAGATATCAAAAATGTTTTTAAACCTTGTCAGACTCAGTGGAATTACATTACTAGAACACATGTTGGGTCCAAGTTAATGTGCTGACAGCTACTGATATTCACAAACAATGCAGGAGTAAATAAACGTGGAGCCATTTAGAATGCTTATGTTGTCAAGTGTGAAAGGGTCTATCTATAACATACAGTACACTGACATTACAGATTCAACAACTATTGGACTAAACACTACTATTGTAACAACTCCATCAATTGTTGTAACCACCAGTAAGTATTATAATTAATATTTAATAATGTAAAGGTTTTGTTTAATTTCATAATAATTACTTAATACATTTTCAAGATTCAGCAATTGCATATACAACACAACTAAACACAATAATTCTCTCAACACTAACAACATTAGTAACCAGTAAGTGTTTATCATTTCAACAATTGTTTAACAGAACACCAACAACTTTAGTAACTAGTAAGTTATTATATAATGCAGCATGTGTTTATTAAAATCCTGCCATCAGGAATAATTGAATTATGATTTTATCTTTCTAGATTCAACAACAACTGCTGCTACAACACAGCAGAACACTACAGCCATCCCAGTGATAGTAACCAGTAAGTATCTAACAACAAAATGATTGCATTCTTTATAAGATTTTTAAAAGTTAATACATAAATGAATTATTAGAAATGTTTTAAACCTTGTCAGAGTCAGTAGAATTATGTTTCTACCACTTTTTCGAGTCACGTGTTCAAATACTGGATTCTGATTGGCTAAATTCCGGAGGTTATCAGAGGACAACTGCCGCAAAGTTGTGTGTCCGAGATCAATGCGCCTCAGTGTACATCCGGGGACTTCCCCCAACCAACAAATGACGGTGGCAACGGTCCTATGTTTACTAACGTGCATGCTATAGTCGCCGATTTATTTGGATCCAATGCAATCCGCCAACTTTAAAGCCCCTTTTCTCTGAACCTATGCCTTTCTGGAAGCGAACAGCCTCTATTTACGGCCGGAACGGTACTTCTAACTGACGTTAGCTTAGCTGTAAGCTAGACGCATGGATTAGTATGGAGTTGGCGCCATCTGTTGGTGAGTAGAAGATGTTGTTTGTGGAACTATCTGCTGTCTCGCGGAAGTTTTATAGGCAATAATGATTGTAACTTAAGATCCTTGCAAGTTACAACTATGTGTTTTCTGTCATGTATACGGGAAAAAGTGGTAGAAAAGCTATTTACCACTCGGGGTCGGACATTATGCTCTCATAATGTCCTGAGTGAGGTTGTTATCGGACTCGGCTGCGCCTCGTCGGATAACAACCTCACTGCGGACATTATGAGAGCATAATGTCCTCTCACTCGGGGTAAATTGCTTACTTTGGGTCCAATTTTATGTGCTGTCAGCTACTGATATTCACAAACACTGCAAGAGTCAATAAACATGGACCGATTTAGAATGTTTAGGTTGTCATGTGGGAAAATGTCTATAACATACACATTACAGATTCAACAACTATTGAACAGAACACCACAATTCTAACAACTCCAACGAGTGTTGTAACCACAAGTAAGTATTTTGATTAATGTTTAATCATTGTATATACGTAGTAGGTAGTGTGCCTCCTTCCCCTCCTAGCTGTGCCTTGGGTGGCTCCCACAGTGTCACCACAGTTGCTTGCCATGCACGATACATACAGTAACTATAAACTTTGAAATACACATGCAAACTGATGTAACTGAACAGTTACTTTTCATTACATGGAAAACAAACAATTCAAAATGATCTTCTGCCACAACACAACAGCACAACAAAAAAGACAGAACAGCCTTGCTTGCAGAAAAAGATCATTTATTAGAGATACAAGCATACCTGCAGACAGGAATGCCTGGGCCCTCGATACCTGGGCTCTCAGGCCCCCTTATAATATTAGTTAAAATTACACATTAAACATTAGGTGTGCACTGATACCACTTTTTCATAACAAATTAAGAGTACTTTGGAATCTGCCCATAATTCTGGGTTATGAGATCTAAAAAGCCAACGCATCCCTACCATAAGTAAAACTTTACAATGGGATGTGAGAGTGTGTACTAGTCAACACCAACTCTGGACTCCTGGATTGCTGCCCTCCACTCCCTCTTTTCCAGCATCAGTGTCCAGAGCTCTCCAGTGTTGCTAGCTCTGCTGTCACACTGCAGTGTCTATGTACTAGGTGTGCCTCCTTCACTCCTAGCCCTGCCCTGGGGTGGCTCCCACAGTGTCTGTTTGCTCGCCATCATCACCTGATACATTACTAACTTTGCAATATTAATGTCAATTGAACAGTTATTTTCATTAGATGTAAAACAAGCATAATTCAAAATTCTCTTCTGCCATAACACAACAGGCAGCACAAAATGTCTTCAAAAACACCCAAAAGTCTGATAAGGCTGAAACACCTCAACTGAATATTTTCAAATAAAGGTTTGGGGTAAAATACGTTTTGAAGCACTTTTATAAATTACGTTCACAGTACAATAATAGCATATGTATCCTTCTAGACCCAACAACCACTGCTACCACACAACAAAATACTACAGCCAACACAACCACCACCATAAAAACAACAGCAACAACACCACCTCTGCCACCACCAACAACAAGAACAACAGCACCATCGACAACAACACTGACATCAACACCACCAACAACAACACAACAGAACACTACGGTCATAACAATACCAACTTTGGTAACTGGTAAGTAACTAACAAGGACTTGGTTGAATATTATGCCTATAAGGGTAATAATAATAATAATAATAATAATAAACTTTATTTGTATAGCGCTTTTTAAGACAAAGTCACAAAGTGCTTGACAGAAAATGCAATGGTGCAATAAGAACATACCAACATTATTTGTGACCAGCATAGCATTGGTAGATTATTCTTGCTTGTGTGGCATAGTTGCATAATTTAAGGTATTGCCAGACAACACCACCGGGGGAGTTGCACCCACAGAAATAGTTATATAATAGAATGATTTAATTTAGAACACCTCAAGTTCAAAGTAGCACACAGGTTCGTTTTTACATAATAAACCAAGGCAGAAACATAAATAACCAAAGTACAAACAGGCTTTATTACAACTAGCCCTTACCCGTTCAAAGCTATGAGCTCTGAAATGATTTGCAGTGTATGGGTTATGGGGTGTGCACTGTGCACAAGGTATATGAGGGATGGAAAGTAACTTAAAGCTATACTGTGTAAGTTGCTCAACTAGTGGTCAGTAGCGTTATAGCAAACCGCGGTCGCGTCTGCTTTTTTCGGCCGTTTTTCGCCGCGGACCGGGCCTTCAGACCACCGCGTCCGCCTCGCCTCGCCGAGACCTATCCATAGAGGTCTTTCGTGTCCCTCTACGAGCCTCGGTTGGGGAACTACATGCTAAACTCCTAGCCCAGTGTAAACACTGCAGTGTATTTCCTGAAGAGCTCGGCAGTGTATGATCTGGGCTTTGATTGGCCGGTAGGGAGACACGTGTACAGAATGATGCATATGACGTAATTTTGCCGGGAAAAACAGCCCCGGTCACGGCCACCAGGGCTCAGTAGAACACATATAAGAAAAGGCTTTGGGAGCTGAAATGAACAAAGTGGGTGTTCTAAAACTTTAGCGATTTAATAATTAGGACAATTTTAAGATTTGTTTTATTAAAAAAGTTACATAGTATAGCTTTAAACTGGTGCTTACATGATAATATGTAGGAGCATCAATGTAAGAAATACCCGTTTCGTTTAATGGCTACAGAGATACTGTGTACCGATCTGCATGATTTTTGGACAACATCTGTAACAGGGCCAGACCCCCCCCCCCCCCCCCCCACCACAAACAACATTTTAAATTCTCTTCTGCCATAACACAACAGGCAGCACAACATTTCTTCAAAAACATCAAAAAGTCTGATAAAGCTGAAACACCCCAACTGAATATTTTCAAATAAAAGTTTGGGGGAAAACACGTTTTGAAACACTTTTATATATTACATTTACAGTACAATAATAGCATATGTATCCTTCTAATCTAGACCCAACAACTACTGCTACCACACAACAAAATACTACAGCCAACACAACCACCACCATAAAAACAACAGCAACAACACCACCACTGCCACCACCAACAACAAGAATAACAGCACCATCAACAACAACACCGACATCAACACCGCCGCCAGCACCAACAACAACACAACAGTATACTACGGTCGTAACAACGCCAACTTTGGTAACCTGTAAGTAACTAACAAGGACTTTGGTTGAACATTAGGCCTATATAGATTTTGACCATACCAACATTATTTGTGACCAGCATGGCATTGGTTCATGTAAAAAAAATGAAAAATAGGAAAAAAAAAAAAAAAAAAAGAAACCAGAATAGTTATCCTTGCTCGCAGAAAAGGAAACATTTATTAGTGACGTAGTAGGTAGTGCGCCTCCTTCTCTCCTAGCTGTGCCCTGGGGTGGCTCCCACAGTGTCTGTTTGCTCGCCAGATACATTACTGTCAACTGAACAGTTACTTTTCATTAAATGGAAAACAAACAACATTCTAAATTCTCTTCTGCCATAACACAATAGGCAGCACAACATTTCTTCAAAAACATGATAAAGCTGAAACACCCCAACTGAATATTTTCAAATAAAGGTTTGGGGGAAAACACGTTTTGAAACACTTTTATATATTACGTTCACAGTACAGTAATAGCATATGTATCCTTCTAGACCCAACAACTACTGCTACCACACAACAAAATACTACAGCCAACACAACCACCACCATAAAAACAACAGCAACAACACCACCACTGCCACCACCAACATCAAGAATAACAGCACCATCAACAACAACACCGACATCAACACCGCCACCACCAACAACAACACAACAGAATACTACGGTCGTAACAACACCAACTTTGGTAACCTGTAAGTAACTAACAAGGACTTGAATATTAGGCCTATATACTGTACGTTTTGACCATACCAACATTATTTGTGACCAGCATGACATTGGAATCACGTAAAAAAAAAAGAAAAAAAAGAAAAAAAAAAAAAAAAGCTAAAAAACTAAACCAAAATAGATTATCTTTGCTCGCAGAAAAGGAAACATTTATTAGTGACGTAATAGGTAGTGCGCCTCCTTCTCTCCTAGTTGTGCCCTGGGGTGGCTCCCACAGTGTTTGTTTGCTCGCCATCATCACCTGATACATTACTTATAAACTTTGAAATATTAATGTCAACTGAACAGTTACTTTTCATTAAATGGAAAACAAACGACATTCTAAATTCTCTTCTGCCATAACACAACAGGCATTACAACATTTTTTCAAAAAGTCTGATAAAGCTGAAACACCCCAACTGAATATTTTCAAATAAAAGTTTGGGGGAAAACACGTTTTGAAACACTTTTATATATTACGTTCACAGTACAATAATAGCATATGTATCCTTCTAGACCCAACAACTACTGCTACCACACAACAAAATACTACAGCCAACACAACTACCACCATAAAAACAACAGCAACAACACCACCACTGCCACCACCAACAACAAGAATAACAGCACCATCAACAACAACACCGACATCAACACCGCCACCACCAACAACAACAACACAACAGTATACTACGGTCGTAACAACACCAACTTTGGTAACCTGTAAGTAACTAACAAGGACTTTGGTTGAACATTAGGCCTATATACATTTTGACCATACCAACATTATTTGTGACCAGCATGGCATTGGTTCATGTAAAAAAAAAAGAATAGTAAAAAAATACAAATAAATTAACCAAAATAGTTATCCTTGCTCGCAGAAAAGGAAACATGTATTACCCCAAGTGAATATTTTCAAATAAAGGTTTTGGGTACACAGTACAATAATAGCATATGTATCCTTCTAGACCCAACAACTACTGCTACCACACAACAAAATACTACAGCCAACACAACCACCAGCATAAAAACAACAGCAACAACACCACCACTGCCACCACCAACAACAAGAATAACAGCACCATCAACAACAACACCGACATCAACACCGCCACCACCAACAACAACACAACAGAATACTACGGTCGTAACAACACCAACTTTGGTAACCTGTAAGTAACTAACAAGGACTTGAATATTAGGCCTATATATGTTTTGACCATACCAACTTTATTTTTGACCAGCATGACATTGGAATCATGTTAAAAAAAAAAGAAAAGAAAAAAAGGTAAAACAAAAAGCTAAAAACTAAACCAAAATAGATTATCCTTGCTCGCAGATAAGGAAACATTTATTAGTGACGTAGTAGGTAGTGCGCCTCCTTCTCTCCTAGTTGTGCCCTGGGGTGGCTCCCACAGTGTTTGTTTGTTCTCCATCATCACCTGATACATTACTTATAAACTTTGAAATATTAATGTCAACTGAACAATTACTTTTCATTAAATGGAAAACATACTACATTCTAAATTCTCTTCTGCCATAACACAACAGGCAGCACAACATTATTCAAAAACATCAAAAAGTATAATAAAGCTGAAACACCCCAACTGAATATTTTCAAATAAAAGTTTGGGGGAAAACACGTTTTGAAACACTTTTATATATTACGTTCACAGTACAATAATAGCGTAATATGTATCCTTCTAGACCCAACAACTACTGCTACCACACAACAACATACTACAGCCAACACAACTACCACCATAAAAACAACAGCAACAACACCACCACTGCCACCACCAACAACAAGAATAATAGCACCATCAACAACAACACCGACATCAACACCGCCACCACCAACAACAACAACACAACAGTATACTACGGTCGTAACAAAACCAACTTTGGTAACCTGTAAGTAACTAACAAGGACTTTGGTTGAACATTAGGCCTATATACATTTTGACCATACCAACATTATTTGTGACCAGCATGGCATTGGTTCATGTAAAAATAAAAAAAAGAATAGTAAAAAAAAATAAAAAAAATAATAAACCAAAATAGTTATCCTTGCTCACAGAAAAGGAAACATTTATTACCCCAAGTGTAGTGGAGGATATGTGAAGGACTGTATAGGGGACTAGTTCAATGTGGGTTTAGTTCTATTCGCCCCCGGGGCGTCGGTCAGAACACACAGACAGGAGAGTGAAGAGGGTATATGTGGCTTTACTGAGTCTTTAGGCACAGGTATGTATGGTACAGGCATGGGTTTGCTGTGACCGCTGTAGCATAGCATGCTCTTTCTGTATCTCACTGAGTTCACCCAGGGTGCATTCCTGGGGTGCATGATAGAGTGATTTGGTCCTTCGAGCCGGATGTTTTATTTACCCCTGGATAATATGGAGTTTGAAGACCGCAGAGCATGGCGTCAGACACGCCCACTAAGCAGCTTCAACTATCAAGTCAACTACTTAATGTGGCACAGGCAACGAAACAGGCATGGGTACGAGAGAGGGTGTCCTCACGAGGAAGAAGCGGACCAGAGGACCCCCTTCTACTTCACTCCCTACATCGATCACCACAGGCGGGATGCTGTCCTACAAGAGGCGGACCTGCACTACCGAGAGCGGCAGACGTGTAGTCCGGAAACCCAGCTAGTCCACCTACGGTATCCAGAGGGAGAGCCCAGGGAGCAGACTCGAGAACCACAATCACACATACACCCATTGAATGTCATTATCGCACTCAGTGCTGTACCACCAGTTATCAGCAAACCCATGCCTGTACCATACATACCTGTGCCTAAAGACTCAGTAAAGCCACATATACCCTCTTCACTCTCCTGTCTGTGTGTTCTGACCGACGCCCTGGGGGCGAATAGAACTAAACCCACATTGAACTAGTCCCCTATACAGTCCTTCACATATCCTCCACTACACCAAGTGAATATTTTCAAATAAAGGTTTTGGGTACACAGTACAATAATAGCATATGTATCCTTCTAGACCCAACAACTACTGCTACCACACAACAAAATACTACAGCCAACACAACCACCACCATAAAAACAACAGCAACAACACCACCACTGCCACCACCAACAACAAGAATAACAGCACCATCAACAACAACACCGACATCAACACCGCCACCACCAACAACAACACAACAGAATACTATGGTCGTAACAACACCAACTTTGGTAACCTGTAAGTAACTAACAAGGACTTGAATATTAGGCCTATATACGATTTGACCATACCAACTTTATTTGTGACCAGCATGACATTGGAATCATGTTAAAAAAAGGGAAAAAAAGCTAAAAAAAAATGCTAAAATAGATTATCCTTGCTCGCAGAAAAGAAAACATTTATTAGTGACGTAGTAGGTAATGCGCCTCCTTCTCTCCTAGTTGTGCCCTGGGGTGGCTCCCACAGTGTTTGTTTGCTCGCCATCATCACCTGATACATTAATTATAAACTTTGAAATATTAATGTCAACTGAACAGTTACTTTTCATTAAATGGAAAACAAACAACATTCTAAATTCTCTTCTGCCATAACACAACAGGCCGCACAACATTTCTTCAAAAACATCAAAAAGTCTGATTAAGCTGAAACACCCCAACTGAATATTTTCAAATAAAAGTTTTGGGGAAAACACGTTTTGAAACACTTTTATATATTACGTTCACAGTACAATAATAGCATATGTATCCTTCTAGACCCAACAACTACTGCTACCACACAAAAAAATACTACAGCCAACACAACTACCACCATAAAAACAACAGCAACAACACCACCACTGCCACCACCAACAACAAGAATAACAGCACCATCAACAACAACACCGACATCAACACCGCCACCACCAACAACAACACAACAGAATACTACAGTCGTAACAACACCAACTTTGGTAACCTGTAAGTAACTAACAAGGACTTGAATATTAGGCCTATATACGTTTTGACCATACCAACTTTATTTGTGACCAGCATGACATTGGAATCATGTTAAAAAAAAAAGAAAAGAAAAAAAGGTAAAACAAAAAGCTAAAAACTAAACCAAAATAGATTATCCTTGCTCGCAGATAAGGAAACATTTATTAGTGACGTAGTAGGTAGTGCGCCTCCTTCTCTCCTAGTTGTGCCCTGGGGTGGCTCCCACAGTGTTTGTTTGTTCTCCATCATCACCTGATACATTACTTATAAACTTTGAAATATTAATGTCAACTGAACAATTACTTTTCATTAAATGGAAAACATACAACATTCTAAATTCTCTTCTGCCATAACACAACAGGCAGCACAACATTATTCAAAAACATCGAAAAGTATAATAAAGCTGAAACACCCCAACTGAATATTTTCAAATAAAAGTTTGAGGGAAAACACGTTTTGAAACACTTTTATATATTACGTTCACAGTACAATAATAGCATAATATGTATCCTTCTAGACCCAACAACTACTGCTACCACACAACAACATACTACAGCCAACACAACTACCACCATAAAAACAACAGCAACAACACCACCACTGCCACCACCAACAACAAGAATAATAGCACCATCAACAACAACACCGACATCAACACCGCCACCACCAACAACAACAACACAACAGTATACTACGGTCGTAACAAAACCAACTTTGGTAACCTGTAAGTAACTAACAAGGACTTTGGTTGAACATTAGGCCTATATACATTTTGACCATACCTACACCAGTAAGACTCCCTAATCGGGAGATAAGCGACCGTTGGTCGCTTATCTCCACAAATATCACAGCCTCCACCTCTCACGTCATACGGGCAGCCATAGTTACACCTGGAATGTTGAATCTCCATATATGGAGATAACCTACCCATCACACAAAGTCTGACCTCACCAGCCCATACCTGGGCATGGACGACTTATATCTCCATATACGGAGATGGCCATATATGGAGATACGATGACATCACAGAGTCCACAGCTGATGATGTGGCGTGATGTCATACAATACACAAACAAGCCCTATATAAAGGGGCAATTCTCACCAGGGAAGAGAGCATTCCCCACTAGCTGAGTATCTTAAGATGGTTGGATGTGATGATAAGCCACAAATAGACCAAAAGTTTGTTTTACCAATTATCAAGACATACGGGCAGTTGACAGTTTGCCATTGTTACTCATTGAAGTTGAATCTCCATCTGAATCCCTTTTCTGCCCATATATGGAGATCCCTGCTCTGAGTATCTGACATCACTAATCCCTTTTATGCCCATATATGGAGATCCCTGCTCTGAGTATCTGACATCACTAATCCCTTTTATGCCCATATACAGTATGGAGATCCCTAACAGAATCCATTTTATGCCCATATATGGAGATACCTGCTCTGAGTATCTGACATCACTGTGATGTCACCTGTTTATGCCTAAATATGGAGATCCCTGCTCTGAGTATCTGACATCACTGCGATCTCACCTGTGATGTCACAGTGACACATCACCTCAGTATCTGTGATGTCACAGTGACACATCACCTCAGTATCAGGCGTTACACGTATACATTGAGCAGGGCAAAGGTGTGACGTGTGTGACGGACGGACGGACGGACGGACGGACGGACGGCCGGTGGAGGTTTTCATACTAAACTGCGACCTTACGGTCGCAATTATTTGTGACCAGCATGGCATTGGTTCATGTAAAAAAATAAAAAGAATAGTAAAAAAAATAAAAAATAAAAAAATAAACCAAAATAGTTATCCTTGCTCGCAGAAAAGGAAACATTTATTACCCCAAGTGAATATTTTCAAATAAAGGTTTTGGGTACACAGTACAATAATAGCATATGTATCCTTCTAGACCCAACAACTACTGCTACCACACAACAAAATACTACAGCCAACACAACCACCACCATAAAAACAACAGCAACAACACCACCACTGCCACCACCAACAACAAGAATAACAGCACCATCAACAACAACACCGACATCAACACCGCCACCACCAACAACAACACAACAGAATACTACGGTCGTAACAACACCAACTTTGGTAACCTGTAAGTAACTAACAAGGACTTGAATATTAGGCCTATATACGATTTGACCATACCAACTTTATTTGTGACCAGCATGACATTGGAATCATGTTTAAAAAAAAAGAAAAGAAAAAAAGGTAAAACAAAAAGCTAAAAACTAAACCAAAATAGATTATCCTTGCTCGCAGATAAGGAAACATTTATTAGACGTAGTAGATAGTGCGCCTCCTTCTCTCCTAGTTGTGCCCTGGGGTGGCTCCCACAGTGTTTGTTTGTTCTCCATCATCACCTGATACATTACTTATAAACTTTGAAATATTAATGTCAACTGAACAATTACTTTTCATTAAATGGAAAACATACAACATTCTAAATTCTCTTCTGCCATAACACAACAGGCAGCACAACATTATTCAAAAACATCAAAAAGTATAATAAAGCTGAAACACCCCAACTGAATATTTTCAAATAAATGTTTGGGGGAAAACACATTTTGAAACACTTTTATATATTACGTTCACAGTACATTAATAGCATAATATGTATCCTTCTAGACCCAACAACTACTGCTACCACACAACAACATACTACAGCCAACACAACTACCACCATAAAAACAACAGCAACAACACCACCACTGCCACCACCAACAACAAGAATAATAGCACCATCTACAACAACACCGACATCAACACCGCCACCACCAACAACAACAACAACACAACAGTATACTACGGTCGTAACAAACCCAACTTTGGTAACCTGTAAGTAACTAACAAGGACTTTGGTTGAACATTAGGCCTATATACATTTTGACCATACCAACATTATTTGTGACCAGCATGGCATTGGTTCATGTAAAAAAAAAAAAGAATAGTAAAAAAAAAAAAAAAAAATAGTTATCCTTGCTCGCAGAAAAGGAAACATTTATTACCCCAAGTGAATATTTTCAAATAAAGGTTTTGGGTACACAGTACAATAATAGCATATGTATCCTTCTAGACCCAACAACTACTGCTACCACACAACAAAAAACTACAGCCAACACAACCACCACCATAAAAACAACAGCAACAACACCACCACTGCCACCACCAACAACAAGAATAACAGCACCATCAACAACAACACCGACATCAACACCGCCACCACCAACAACAACACAACAGAATACTACGGTCGTAACAACACCAACTTTGGTAACCTGTAAGTAACTAACAAGGACTTGAATATTAGGCCTATATATGATTTGACCATACCAACTTTATTTGTGACCAGCATGACATTGGAATCATGTTAAAAAAAGGAAAAAAAAAGCTAAAACAAAAAGCTAAAATAGATTATCCTTGCTCGCAGAAAAGAAAACATTTATTAGTGACGTAGTAGGTAATGCGCCTCCTTCTCTCCTAGTTGTGCCCTGGGGTGGCTCCCACAGTGTTTGTTTGCTCGCCATCATCACCTGATACATTACTTATAAACTTTGAAATATTAATGTCAACTGAACAGTTACTTTTCATTAAATGGAAAACAAACAACATTCTAAATTCTCTTCTGCCATAACACAACAGGCAGCACAACATTTCTTCAAAAACATCAAAAAGTCTGATTAAGCTGAAACACCCCAACTGAATATTTTCAAATAAAAGTTTTGGGGAAAACACGTTTTGAAACACTTTTATATATTACGTTCACAGTACAATAATAGCATATGTATCCTTCTAGACCCAACAACTACTGCTACCACACAACAAAATACTACAGCCAACACAACCACCACCATAAAAACAACAGCAACAACACCACCACTGCCACCACCAACAACAAGAATAACAGCACCATCAACAACAACACCGCCACCACCAACAACAACACAACAGAATACTACGGTCGTAACAACACCAACTTTGGTAACCTGTAAGTAACTAACAAGGACTTTGGTTGAACATTAGGCCTATATACATTTTGACCATACCAACATTATTTGTGACCAGCATGGCATTGGTTCATGTAAAAAAAAAAAAAGAATAGTAAAAAATAAAATAAAAAATTAACCAAAATAGTTATCCTTGCTCGCAGAAAAGGAAACATTTATTACCCCAAGTGAATATTTTCAAATAAAGGTTTTGGGTACACAGTACAATAATAGCATATGTATCCTTCTAGACCCAACAACTACTGCTACCACACAACAAAATACTACAGCCAACACAACTACCACCATAAAAACAACAGCAACAACACCACCACTGCCACCACCAACAACAAGAATAACAGCACCATCAACAACAACACCGACATCAACACCGCCACCACCAACAACAACACAACAGAATACTACGGTCGTAACAACACCAACTTTGGTAACCTGTAAGTAACTAACAAGGACTTGAATATTAGGCCTATATACGTTTTGACCATACCAACTTTATTTGAGACCAGCATGACATTGGAATCATGTTTAAAAAAAAAGAAAGGAAAAAAGGTAAAACAAAAAGCTAAAAACTAAACCAAAATAGATTATCCTTGCTCGCAGATAAGGAAACATTTATTAGACGTAGTAGGTAGTGCGCCTCCTTCTCTCCTAGTTGTGCCCTGGGGTGGCTCCCACAGTGTTTGTTTGTTCTCCATCATCACCTGATACATTACTTATAAACTTTGAAATATTAATGTCAACTGAACAATTACTTTTCATTAAATGGAAAACATACAACATTCTAAATTCTCTTCTGCCATAACACAACAGGCAGCACAACATTATTCAAAAACATCAAAAAGTATAATAAAGCTGAAACACCCCAACTGAATATTTTCAAATAAATGTTTGGGGGAAAACACATTTTGAAACACTTTTATATATTACGTTCACAGTACATTAATAGCATAATATGTATCCTTCTAGACCCAACAACTACTGCTACCACTCAACAACATACTACAGCCAACACAACTACCACCATAAAAACAACAGCAACAACACCACCACTGCCACCACCAACAACAAGAATAATAGCACCATCAACAACAACACCGACATCAACACCGCCACCACCAACAACAACAACACAACAGTATACTACGGTCGTAACAAACCCAACTTTGGTAACCTGTAAGTAACTAACAAGGACTTTGGTTGAACATTAGGCCTATATACATTTTGACCATACCAACATTATTTGTGACCAGCATGGCATTGGTTCATGTAAAAAAAAAAAGAAAAGTAAAAAAAAAAAAAAAAAAAAAAAAAAATAGTTATCCTTGCTCGCAGAAAAGGAAACATTTATTACCCCAAGTGAATATTTTCAAATAAAGGTTTTGGGTACACAGTACAATAATAGCATATGTATCCTTCTAGACCCAACAACTACTGCTACCACACAACAAAATACTACAGCCAACACAACCACCACCATAAAAACAACAGCAACAACACCACCACTGCCACCACCAACAACAAGAATAACAGCACCATCAACAACAACACCGACATCAACACCGCCACCACCAACAACAACACAACAGAATACTACGGTCGTAACAACACCAACTTTGGTAACCTGTAAGTAACTAACAAGGACTTGAATATTAGGCCTATATATGATTTGACCATACCAACTTTATTTGTGACCAGCATGACATTGGAATCATGTTAAAAAAAGGAAAAAAAAAGCTAAAACAAAAAGCTAAAATAGATTATCCTTGCTCGCAGAAAAGAAAACATTTATTAGTGACGTAGTAGGTAATGCGCCTCCTTCTCTCCTAGTTGTGCCCTGGGGTGGCTCCCACAGTGTTTGTTTGCTCGCCATCATCACCTGATACATTACTTATAAACTTTGAAATATTAATGTCAACTGAACAGTTACTTTTCATTAAATGGAAAACAAACAACATTCTAAATTCTCTTCTGCCATAACACAACAGGCAGCACAACATTTCTTCAAAAACATCAAAAAGTCTGATTAAGCTGAAACACCCCAACTGAATATTTTCAAATAAAAGTTTTGGGGAAAACACGTTTTGAAACACTTTTATATATTACGTTCACAGTACAATAATAGCATATGTATCCTTCTAGACCCAACAACTACTGCTACCACACAACAAAATACTACAGCCAACACAACCACCACCATAAAAACAACAGCAACAACACCACCACTGCCACCACCAACAACAAGAATAACAGCACCATCAACAACAACACCGCCACCACCAACAACAACACAACAGAATACTACGGTCGTAACAACACCAACTTTGGTAACCTGTAAGTAACTAACAAGGACTTTGGTTGAACATTAGGCCTATATACATTTTGACCATACCAACATTATTTGTGACCAGCATGGCATTGGTTCATGTAAAAAAAAAAAAAGAATAGTAAAAAATAAAATAAAAAATTAACCAAAATAGTTATCCTTGCTCGCAGAAAAGGAAACATTTATTACCCCAAGTGAATATTTTCAAATAAAGGTTTTGGGTACACAGTACAATAATAGCATATGTATCCTTCTAGACCCAACAACTACTGCTACCACACAACAAAATACTACAGCCAACACAACTACCACCATAAAAACAACAGCAACAACACCACCACTGCCACCACCAACAACAAGAATAACAGCACCATCAACAACAACACCGACATCAACACCGCCACCACCAACAACAACACAACAGAATACTACGGTCGTAACAACACCAACTTTGGTAACCTGTAAGTAACTAACAAGGACTTGAATATTAGGCCTATATACGTTTTGACCATACCAACTTTATTTGAGACCAGCATGACATTGGAATCATGTTTTAAAAAAAAGAAAGGAAAAAAGGTAAAACAAAAAGCTAAAAACTAAACCAAAATAGATTATCCTTGCTCGCAGATAAGGAAACATTTATTAGACGTAGTAGGTAGTGCGCCTCCTTCTCTCCTAGTTGTGCCCTGGGGTGGCTCCCACAGTGTTTGTTTGTTCTCCATCATCACCTGATACATTACTTATAAACTTTGAAATATTAATGTCAACTGAACAATTACTTTTCATTAAATGGAAAACATACAACATTCTAAATTCTCTTCTGCCATAACACAACAGGCAGCACAACATTATTCAAAAACATCAAAAAGTATAATAAAGCTGAAACACCCCAACTGAATATTTTCAAATAAATGTTTGGGGGAAAACACATTTTGAAACACTTTTATATATTACGTTCACAGTACATTAATAGCATAATATGTATCCTTCTAGACCCAACAACTACTGCTACCACACAACAACATACTACAGCCAACACAACTACCACCATAAAAACAACAGCAACAACACCACCACTGCCACCACCAACAACAAGAATAATAGCACCATCAACAACAACACCGACATCAACACCGCCACCACCAACAACAACAACACAACAGTATACTACGGTCGTAACAAACCCAACTTTGGTAACCTGTAAGTAACTAACAAGGACTTTGGTTGAACATTAGGCCTATATACATTTTGACCATACCAACATTATTTGTGACCAGCATGGCATTGGTTCATGTAAAAAAAAAAAGAAAAGTAAAAAAAAAAAAAAAAAAAAAAAAAAATAGTTATCCTTGCTCGCAGAAAAGGAAACATTTATTACCCCAAGTGAATATTTTCAAATAAAGGTTTTGGGTACACAGTACAATAATAGCATATGTATCCTTCTAGACCCAACAACTACTGCTACCACACAACAAAATACTACAGCCAACACAACCACCACCATAAAAACAACAGCAACAACACCACCACTGCCACCACCAACAACAAGAATAACAGCACCATCAACAACAACACCGACATCAACACCGCCACCACCAACAACAACACAACAGAATACTACGGTCGTAACAACACCAACTTTGGTAACCTGTAAGTAACTAACAAGGACTTGAATATTAGGCCTATATATGATTTGACCATACCAACTTTATTTGTGACCAGCATGACATTGGAATCATGTTAAAAAAAGGAAAAAAAAAGCTAAAACAAAAAGCTAAAATAGATTATCCTTGCTCGCAGAAAAGAAAACATTTATTAGTGACGTAGTAGGTAATGCGCCTCCTTCTCTCCTAGTTGTGCCCTGGGGTGGCTCCCACAGTGTTTGTTTGCTCGCCATCATCACCTGATACATTACTTATAAACTTTGAAATATTAATGTCAACTGAACAGTTACTTTTCATTAAATGGAAAACAAACAACATTCTAAATTCTCTTCTGCCATAACACAACAGGCAGCACAACATTTCTTCAAAAACATCAAAAAGTCTGATTAAGCTGAAACACCCCAACTGAATATTTTCAAATAAAATTTTTGGGGAAAACACGTTTTGAAACACTTTTATATATTACGTTCACAGTACAATAATAGCATATGTATCCTTCTAGACCCAACAACTACTGCTACCACACAACAAAATACTACAGCCAACACAACCACCACCATAAAAACAACAGCAACAACACCACCACTGCCACCACCAACAACAAGAATAACAGCACCATCAACAACAACACCGCCACCACCAACAACAACACAACAGAATACTACGGTCGTAACAACACCAACTTTGGTAACCTGTAAGTAACTAACAAGGACTTTGGTTGAACATTAGGCCTATATACATTTTGACCATACCAACATTATTTGTGACCAGCATGGCATTGGTTCATGTAAAAAAAAAAAAAGAATAGTAAAAAATAAAATAAAAAATTAACCAAAATAGTTATCCTTGCTCGCAGAAAAGGAAACATTTATTACCCCAAGTGAATATTTTCAAATAAAGGTTTTGGGTACACAGTACAATAATAGCATATGTATCCTTCTAGACCCAACAACTACTGCTACCACACAACAAAATACTACAGCCAACACAACTACCACCATAAAAACAACAGCAACAACACCACCACTGCCACCACCAACAACAAGAATAACAGCACCATCAACAACAACACCGACATCAACACCGCCACCACCAACAACAACACAACAGAATACTACGGTCGTAACAACACCAACTTTGGTAACCTGTAAGTAACTAACAAGGACTTGAATATTAGGCCTATATACGTTTTGACCATACCAACTTTATTTGAGACCAGCATGACATTGGAATCATGTTTTAAAAAAAAGAAAGGAAAAAAGGTAAAACAAAAAGCTAAAAACTAAACCAAAATAGATTATCCTTGCTCGCAGATAAGGAAACATTTATTAGACGTAGTAGGTAGTGCGCCTCCTTCTCTCCTAGTTGTGCCCTGGGGTGGCTCCCACAGTGTTTGTTTGTTCTCCATCATCACCTGATACATTACTTATAAACTTTGAAATATTAATGTCAACTGAACAATTACTTTTCATTAAATGGAAAACATACAACATTCTAAATTCTCTTCTGCCATAACACAACAGGCAGCACAACATTATTCAAAAACATCAAAAAGTATAATAAAGCTGAAACACCCCAACTGAATATTTTCAAATAAATGTTTGGGGGAAAACACATTTTGAAACACTTTTATATATTACGTTCACAGTACATTAATAGCATAATATGTATCCTTCTAGACCCAACAACTACTGCTACCACACAACAACATACTACAGCCAACACAACTACCACCATAAAAACAACAGCAACAACACCACCACTGCCACCACCAACAACAAGAATAATAGCACCATCAACAACAACACCGACATCAACACCGCCACCACCAACAACAACAACACAACAGTATACTACGGTCGTAACAAACCCAACTTTGGTAACCTGTAAGTAACTAACAAGGACTTTGGTTGAACATTAGGCCTATATACATTTTGACCATACCAACATTATTTGTGACCAGCATGGCATTGGTTCATGTAAAAAAAAAGAATAGTAAAAAAAAATAAAAAAAATAAAAATAAACCAAAATAGTTATCCTTGCTCGCAGAAAAGGAGACATTTATTACCCCAAGTGAATATTTTCAAATAAAGGTTTTGGGTACACAGTACAATAATAGCATATGTATCCTTCTAGACCCAACAACTACTGCTACCACACAACAAAATACTACAGCCAACACAACCACCACCATAAAAACAACAGCAACACCACCACTGCCACCACCAACAACAAGAATAACAGCACCATCAACAACAACAACAACACCGACATCAACACCGCCACCACCAACAACAACACAACAGAATACTACGGTCGTAACAACACCAACTTTGGTAACCTGTAAGTAACTAACAAGGACTTGAATATTAGGCCTATATACGATTTGACCATACCAACTTTATTTGTGACCAGCATGACATTGGAATCATGTTAAAAAAAGGAAAAAAAAAGCTAAAACAAAAAGCTAAAATAGATTATCCTTGCTCGCAGAAAAGAAAACATTTATTAGTGACGTAGTAGGTAATGCGCCTCCTTCTCTCCTAGTTGTGCCCTGGGGTGGCTCCCACAGTGTTTGTTTGCTCGCCATCATCACCTGATACATTACTTATAAACTTTGAAATATTAATGTCAACTGAACAGTTACTTTTCATTAAATGGAAAACAAACAACATTCTAAATTCTCTTCTGCCATAACACAACAGGCAGCACAACATTTCTTCAAAAACATCAAAAAGTTTGATTAAGCTGAAACACCCCAACTGAATATTTTCAAATAAAAGTTTTGGGGAAAACACGTTTTGAAACACTTTTATATATTACGTTCACAGTACAATAATAGCATATGTATCCTTCTAGACCCAACAACTACTGCTACCACACAACAAAATACTACAGCCAACACAACCACCACCATAAAAACAACAGCAACAACACCACCACTGCCACCACCAACAACAAGAATAACAGCACCATCAACAACAACACCGACATCAACACCGCCACTACCAACAACAACACAACAGAATACTACGGTCGTAACAACACCAACTTTGGTAACCTGTAAGTAACTAACAAGGACTTTGGTTGAACATTAGGCCTATATACATTTTGACCATACCAACATTATTTGTGACCAGCATGGCATTGGTTCATGTAAAAAAAAAAAAAAAGAATAGTAAAAAATAAAATAAAAAATTAACCAAAATAGTTATCCTTGCTCGCAGAAAAGGAAACATTTATTACCCCAAGTGAATATTTTCAAATAAAGGTTTTGGGTACACAGTACAATAATAGCATATGTATCCTTCTAGACCCAACAACTACTGCTACCACACAACAAAATACTACAGCCAACACAACCACCACCATAAAAACAACAGCAACAACACCACCACTGCCACCACCAACAACAAGAATAACAGCACCATCAACAACAACACCGACATCAACACCGCCACCACCAACAACAACACGACAGAATACTACGGTCGTAACAACACCAACTTTGGTAACCTGTAAGTAACTAACAAGGACTTGAATATTAGGCCTATATACGATTTGACCATACCAACTTTATTTGTGACCAGCATGACATTGGAATCATGTTAAAAAAAGGAAAAAAAAGCTAAAACAAAAAGCTAAAATAGATTATCCTTGCTCGCAGAAAAGAAAACATTTATTAGTGACGTAGTAGGTAATGCGCCTCCTTCTCTCCTAGTTGTGCCCTGGGGTGGCTCCCACAGTGTTTGTTTGCTCGCCATCATCACCTGATACATTACTTATAAACTTTGAAATATTAATGTCAACTGAACAATTACTTTTCATTAAATGGAAAACATACAACATTCTAAATTCTCTTCTGCCATAACACAACAGGCAGCACAACATTATTCAAAAACATCAAAAAGTATAATAAAGCTGAAACACCCCAACTGAATATTTTCAAATAAAAGTTTGGGGGAAAACACGTTTTGAAACACTTTTATATATTACGTTCACAGTACAATAATAGCGTAATATGTATCCTTCTAGACCCAACAACTACTGCTACCACACAACAACATACTACAGCCAACACAACTACCACCATAAAAACAGCAGCAACAACACCACCACTGCCACCACCAACAACAAGAATAATAGCACCATCAACAACAACACCGACATCAACACCGCCACCACCAACAACAACAACACAACAGTATACTACGGTCGTAACAAACCCAACTTTGGTAACCTGTAAGTAACTAACAAGGACTTTGGTTGAACATTAGGCCTATATACATTTTGACCATACCAACATTATTTGTGACCAGCATGGCATTGGTTCATGTAAAAAAAAAAAGAAAAGTAAAAAAAAAAAAAAAAAATAGTTATCCTTGCTCGCAGAAAAGGAAACATTTATTACCCCAAGTGAATATTTTCAAATAAAGGTTTTGGGTACACAGTACAATAATAGCATATGTATCCTTCTAGACCCAACAACTACTGCTACCACACAACAAAATACTACAGCCAACACAACCACCACCATAAAAACAACAGCAACAACACCACCACTGCCACCACCAACAACAAGAATAACAGCACCATCAACAACAACACCGACATCAACACCGCCACCACCAACAACAACACAACAGAATACTACGGTCGTAACAACACCAACTTTGGTAACCTGTAAGTAACTAACAAGGACTTGAATATTAGGCCTATATATGATTTGACCATACCAACTTTATTTGTGACCAGCATGACATTGGAATCATGTTAAAAAAAGGAAAAAAAAAGCTAAAACAAAAAGCTAAAATAGATTATCCTTGCTCGCAGAAAAGAAAACATTTATTAGTGACGTAGTAGGTAATGCGCCTCCTTCTCTCCTAGTTGTGCCCTGGGGTGGCTCCCACAGTGTTTGTTTGCTCGCCATCATCACCTGATACATTACTTATAAACTTTGAAATATTAATGTCAACTGAACAGTTACTTTTCATTAAATGGAAAACAAACAACATTCTAAATTCTCTTCTGCCATAACACAACAGGCAGCACAACATTTCTTCAAAAACATCAAAAAGTCTGATTAAGCTGAAACACCCCAACTGAATATTTTCAAATAAAAGTTTTGGGGAAAACACGTTTTGAAACACTTTTATATATTACGTTCACAGTACAATAATAGCATATGTATCCTTCTAGACCCAACAACTACTGCTACCACACAACAAAATACTACAGCCAACACAACCACCACCATAAAAACAACAGCAACAACACCACCACTGCCACCACCAACAACAAGAATAACAGCACCATCAACAACAACACCGCCACCACCAACAACAACACAACAGAATACTACGGTCGTAACAACACCAACTTTGGTAACCTGTAAGTAACTAACAAGGACTTTGGTTGAACATTAGGCCTATATACATTTTGACCATACCAACATTATTTGTGACCAGCATGGCATTGGTTCATGTAAAAAAAAAAAAAGAATAGTAAAAAATAAAATAAAAAATTAACCAAAATAGTTATCCTTGCTCGCAGAAAAGGAAACATTTATTACCCCAAGTGAATATTTTCAAATAAAGGTTTTGGGTACACAGTACAATAATAGCATATGTATCCTTCTAGACCCAACAACTACTGCTACCACACAACAAAATACTACAGCCAACACAACTACCACCATAAAAACAACAGCAACAACACCACCACTGCCACCACCAACAACAAGAATAACAGCACCATCAAAAACAACACCGACATCAACACCGCCACCACCAACAACAACACAACAGAATACTACGGTCGTAACAACACCAACTTTGGTAACCTGTAAGTAACTAACAAGGACTTGAATATTAGGCCTATATACGTTTTGACCATACCAACTTTATTTGAGACCAGCATGACATTGGAATCATGTTTAAAAAAAAAGAAAGGAAAAAAGGTAAAACAAAAAGCTAAAAACTAAACCAAAATAGATTATCCTTGCTCGCAGATAAGGAAACATTTATTAGACGTAGTAGGTAGTGCGCCTCCTTCTCTCCTAGTTGTGCCCTGGGGTGGCTCCCACAGTGTTTGTTTGTTCTCCATCATCACCTGATACATTACTTATAAACTTTGAAATATTAATGTCAACTGAACAATTACTTTTCATTAAATGGAAAACATACAACATTCTAAATTCTCTTCTGCCATAACACAACAGGCAGCACAACATTATTCAAAAACATCAAAAAGTATAATAAAGCTGAAACACCCCAACTGAATATTTTCAAATAAATGTTTGGGGGAAAACACATTTTGAAACACTTTTATATATTACGTTCACAGTACATTAATAGCATAATATGTATCCTTCTAGACCCAACAACTACTGCTACCACACAACAACATACTACAGCCAACACAACTACCACCATAAAAACAACAGCAACAACACCACCACTGCCACCACCAACAACAAGAATAATAGCACCATCAACAACAACACCGACATCAACACCGCCACCACCAACAACAACAACACAACAGTATACTACGGTCGTAACAAACCCAACTTTGGTAACCTGTAAGTAACTAACAAGGACTTTGGTTGAACATTAGGCCTATATACATTTTGACCATACCAACATTATTTGTGACCAGCATGGCATTGGTTCATGTAAAAAAAAAGAATAGTAAAAAAAAATAAAAAAAATAAAAATAAACCAAAATAGTTATCCTTGCTCGCAGAAAAGGAGACATTTATTACCCCAAGTGAATATTTTCAAATAAAGGTTTTGGGTACACAGTACAATAATAGCATATGTATCCTTCTAGACCCAACAACTACTGCTACCACACAACAAAATACTACAGCCAACACAACCACCACCATAAAAACAACAGCAACAACACCACCACTGCCACCACCAACAACAAGAATAACAGCACCATCAACAACAACAACAACACCGACATCAACACCGCCACCACCAACAACAACACAACAGAATACTACGGTCGTAACAACACCAACTTTGGTAACCTGTAAGTAACTAACAAGGACTTGAATATTAGGCCTATATACGATTTGACCATACCAACTTTATTTGTGACCAGCATGACATTGGAATCATGTTAAAAAAAGGAAAAAAAAAGCTAAAACAAAAAGCTAAAATAGATTATCCTTGCTCGCAGAAAAGAAAACATTTATTAGTGACGTAGTAGGTAATGCGCCTCCTTCTCTCCTAGTTGTGCCCTGGGGTGGCTCCCACAGTGTTTGTTTGCTCGCCATCATCACCTGATACATTACTTATAAACTTTGAAATATTAATGTCAACTGAACAGTTACTTTTCATTAAATGGAAAACAAACAACATTCTAAATTCTCTTCTGCCATAACACAACAGGCAGCACAACATTTCTTCAAAAACATCAAAAAGTCTGATTAAGCTGAAACACCCCAACTGAATATTTTCAAATAAAAGTTTTGGGGAAAACACGTTTTGAAACACTTTTATATATTACGTTCACAGTACAATAATAGCATATGTATCCTTCTAGACCCAACAACTACTGCTACCACACAACAAAATACTACAGCCAACACAACCACCACCATAAAAACAACAGCAACAACACCACCACTGCCACCACCAACAACAAGAATAACAGCACCATCAACAACAACACCGACATCAACACCGCCACTACCAACAACAACACAACAGAATACTACGGTCGTAACAACACCAACTTTGGTAACCTGTAAGTAACTAACAAGGACTTTGGTTGAACATTAGGCCTATATACATTTTGACCATACCAACATTATTTGTGACCAGCATGGCATTGGTTCATGTAAAAAAAAAAAAAAAGAATAGTAAAAAATAAAATAAAAAATTAACCAAAATAGTTATCCTTGCTCGCAGAAAAGGAAACATTTATTACCCCAAGTGAATATTTTCAAATAAAGGTTTTGGGTACACAGTACAATAATAGCATATGTATCCTTCTAGACCCAACAACTACTGCTACCACACAACAAAATACTACAGCCAACACAACCACCACCATAAAAACAACAGCAACAACACCACCACTGCCACCACCAACAACAAGAATAACAGCACCATCAACAACAACACCGACATCAACACCGCCACCACCAACAACAACACGACAGAATACTACGGTCGTAACAACACCAACTTTGGTAACCTGTAAGTAACTAACAAGGACTTGAATATTAGGCCTATATACGATTTGACCATACCAACTTTATTTGTGACCAGCATGACATTGGAATCATGTTAAAAAAAGGGAAAAAAAGCTAAAACAAAAAGCTAAAATAGATTATCCTTGCTCGCAGAAAAGAAAACATTTATTAGTGACGTAGTAGGTAATGCGCCTCCTTCTCTCCTAGTTGTGCCCTGGGGTGGCTCCCACAGTGTTTGTTTGCTCGCCATCATCACCTGATACATTACTTATAAACTGTCAACTGAACAATTACTTTTCATTAAATGGAAAACATACAACATTCTAAATTCTCTTCTGCCATAACACAACAGGCAGCACAACATTATTCAAAAACATCAAAAAGTATAATAAAGCTGAAACACCCCAACTGAATATTTTCAAATAAAAGTTTGGGGGAAAACACGTTTTGAAACACTTTTATATATTACGTTCACAGTACAATAATAGCGTAATATGTATCCTTCTAGACCCAACAACTACTGCTACCACACAACAACATACTACAGCCAACACAACTACCACCATAAAAACAGCAGCAACAACACCACCACTGCCACCACCAACAACAAGAATAATAGCACCATCAACAACAACACCGACATCAACACCGCCACCACCAACAACAACACAACAGTATACTACGGTCGTAACAAAACCAACTTTGGTAACCTGTAAGTAACTAACAAGGACTTTGGTTGAACATTAGGCCTATATACATTTTGACCATACCAACATTATTTGTGACCAGCATGGCATTGGTTCATGTAAAAAGAAAAAAAAGAATAGTAAAAAAAATAAAATAAAAAATAAACCAAAATAGTTATCCTTGCTCACAGAAAAGGAAACATTTATTACCCCAAGTGTAGTGGAGGATATGTGAAGGACTGTATAGGGGACTAGTTCAATGTGGGTTTAGTTCTATTCGCCCCCGGGGCGTCGGTCAGAACACACAGACAGGAGAGTGAAGAGGGTATATGTGGCTTTACTGAGTCTTTAGGCACAGGTATGTATGGTACAGGCATGGGTTTGCTGTGACCGCTGTAGCATAGCATGCTCTTTCTGTATCTCACTGAGTTCACCCAGGGTGCATTCCTGGGGTGCATGATAGAGTGATTTGGTCCTTCGAGCCGGATGTTTTATTTACCCCTGGATAATATGGAGTTTGAAGACCGCAGAGCATGGCGTCAGACACGCCCACTAAGCAGCTTCAACTATCAAGTCAACTACTTAATGTGGCACAGGCAACGAAACAGGCATGGGTACGAGAGAGGGTGTCCTCACGAGGAAGAAGCGGACCAGAGGACCCCCTTCTACTTCACTCCCTACATCGATCACCACAGGCGGGATGCTGTCCTACAAGAGGCGGACCTGCACTACCGAGAGCGGCAGACGTGTAGTCCGGAAACCCAGCTAGTCCACCTACGGTATCCAGAGGGAGAGCCCAGGGAGCAGACTCGAGAACCACAATCACACATACACCCATTGAATGTCATTATCGCACTCAGTGCTGTACCACCAGTTATCAGCAAACCCATGCCTGTACCATACATACCTGTGCCTAAAGACTCAGTAAAGCCACATATACCCTCTTCACTCTCCTGTCTGTGTGTTCTGACCGACGCCCCGGGGGCGAATAGAACTAAACCCACATTGAACTAGTCCCCTATACAGTCCTTCACATATCCTCCACTACACCAAGTGAATATTTTCAAATAAAGGTTTTGGGTACACAGTACAATAATAGCATATGTATCCTTCTAGACCCAACAACTACTGCTACCACACAACAAAATACTACAGCCAACACAACCACCACCATAAAAACAACAGCAACAACACCACCACTGCCACCACCAACAACAAGAATAACAGCACCATCAACAACAACACCGACATCAACACCGCCACCACCAACAACAACACAACAGAATACTATGGTCGTAACAACACCAACTTTGGTAACCTGTAAGTAACTAACAAGGACTTGAATATTAGGCCTATATACGATTTGACCATACCAACTTTATTTGTGACCAGCATGACATTGGAATCATGTTTAAAAAAGGAAAAAAAAGCTAAAACAAAAAGCTAAAATAGATTATCCTTGCTCGCAGAAAAGAAAACATTTATTAGTGACGTAGTAGGTAATGCGCCTCCTTCTCTCCTAGTTGTGCCCTGGGGTGGCTCCCACAGTGTTTGTTTGCTCGCCATCATCACCTGATACATTACTTATAAACTTTGAAATATTAATGTCAACTGAACAGTTACTTTTCATTAAATGGAAAACAAACAACATTCTAAATTCTCTTCTGCCATAACACAACAGGCAGCACAACATTTCTTCAAAAACATCAAAAAGTCTGATTAAGCTGAAACACCCCAACTGAATATTTTCAAATACAAGTTTTGGGGAAAACATGTTTTGAAACACTTTTATATATTACGTTCACAGTACAATAATAGCATATGTATCCTTCTAGACCCAACAACTACTGCTACCACACAACAAAATACTACAGCCAACACAACTACCACCATAAAAACAACAGCAACAACACCACCACTGCCACCACCAACAACAAGAATAACAGCACCATCAACAACAACACCGACATCAACACCGCCACCACCAACAACAACACAACAGAATACTACAGTCGTAACAACACCAACTTTGGTAACCTGTAAGTAACTAACAAGGACTTGAATATTAGGCCTATATACGTTTTGACCATACCAACTTTATTTGTGACCAGCATGACATTGGAATCATGTTAAAAAAAAAAGAAAAGAAAAAAAGGTAAAACAAAAAGCTAAAAACTAAACCAAAATAGATTATCCTTGCTCGCAGATAAGGAAACATTTATTAGTGACGTAGTAGGTAGTGCGCCTCCTTTAGTCCGGGAGGCAGGCCCAGCCCTCATAATGTCCTCTGCTTACTTTTTTTCACTATTATTTCCTGTTAGCATATACCTTGGGCCATCACAAGTTCATACTGAACACCCCCAACTCGGGGCCGTTTGGTCGCAGGGGCCCAAAAACCCATTTTTTGGTACCTGTCTCTGGCGAAATTATGTAAATGTATAAAATAATTCACTAAAATTACATACATTGTCACACACGTATGAAATTTGGAATGGAGTATCCTGACAGATAGGGGTAAATGGCAAAATAGGATTATAGTGCTTACTACCAATGTATTTTTAAGATATCACCCTCAACATCCCCAGAAACACAATAAAATAGCTGTCCGCTTGACACATTATCATCAAATATGATCATTTTCAAGCAGGTTATGGTGAATATAATGACCTATCCTGTATATAGAGAACTTCCCACATTCATAAGCTTCAATTTGAGCCCAAGATGATCTTCTCATCTTGAGAATTACTGTTTCTGTAGCCAAAATACTGCACTATACCTCAAATCGGAGAAAATATAATATTCAGTCAGTAGCTTTACAGAAGCCTAGAATCTAACATGGGTTCACAAGTACTGCTGTTTGAAGTTATAAACATGAAAAATGAATACTAGCAGGGAGGCAAATGTTTTTAAATGGTATTAAAATATGTTTGATATGCACAAAATAGCTCTTTGCAATACAATAATAATACAGTATAGCAAAAGTTCCCCTGTGGGAGAGAGGTATATGAAAAAAGAAATAGCCGCATGAGATCTGCATCTATTCTAGACCACTGTAGTGCATCTATAGACCACTGTACCTCATATATAGACCATTGTACTGTATCTATAGACCACATACATTGACCACTGTACCGTATCTAATGTATAGATCACTACAGTATACTGCATCTCAACTCAGCACAGCTCAAAATGTATTTATAAAGCACATTTAACATGATCAGGTCGCGCAAAGTGCTGCACAGGTTAAAACAAAACAATAGAATATAATAAAAAGATAACAGCATAACATACAAAGAAGAATACAAGGAACAAAAAGAAAACATCAGCACCAGTAAAGGAAAGGCATACTATATTTGATTGATAAAGATGAAAAATACCAATTGACTGTACAGCTCTGACGTGTAGGGGCAAGATATTCCTCAGCCTTGGGGCCCCCAGTGGGGGGCAGTTGTGAAAGTACAGTACAGTACAGCTAAAAAACAAGATAAAATTTGAGGGAAATAATTTGACTTGCAACATATGCATGAATGCCTGACTGCCTGACAGAACCCGGAAGTACCCTGTAGACTGACTGGGTTGTTGGGGGCGGGGCGTCCCTCCTGCAATGGGCCAGGAATAATGTCTCATAGACATTATACAGTGTAGGAATGTCCCGATACCACTTTTTTGCTGACCAAGTACAAGTATGAGTACTTAATTTAGTACTTGCCGATACCGAATACCGATACTGTAAGTTACGTTTCTGTACAAGTGCTTAAATAGTGTGTGGCGCTCCAAAATAAAATGCTTTAAATAATTATGTTGTCATGCCTAGAGTGAGAGAAGGTGAAAACACTGTTCATTAGTTGAACTAACACACACAAAACTGTGTCTTAGGACAAAATGGTAATGGACTGGCACTGCTGTGAGCAAAATCGGACAAGTACGAGTACAGCTAAATAGGCTGGTATCGGGGCGAGTACCGATACCTCGAGTACTGATACTGCATCCATAGCATATGACAAAGTGGTCTATAGATGCATACAGTGGTATACAGATTCACTACAGTGGACTACAGATGCATTTGATCTACAGATTCACTAAAGCATTCCACAGTTGCACTAAAGTGGTCTACAGATGCACTACCTACTGTACCTACCACCATACTACATACTTTATTTAACTACCTACAGTATCTACCGCCAAACTGCATCCCTCATCTAACTACCTATACCTGACACCATACAGCATCCCTTCTTCTACTACCTACCAACCTACCTCCATACTGCATCCCTCATCTAACTACCTACCAACCACCATGCGGCATCCCTCATCTAACTACCTACCTACCTACTTACCAACATACTTCATAATCATACCTCATCTAACTACTGTACCTACCTACCCCCATACTGCATCTCTCATCTACCTACCTACCTACCTACCTACCTACCTACCTACCAAAAACTGCATCCATCATCTAACATCCTACCTACCACCATACTGAATCTCTCATCTACCAACCTATCTACCACCATATTGTATCTCTCATCTAACCACCATATCTACCACCATATACTGCATCCCTCATCTATCTAACTACCTACCAACCAACATACTGCATCCCTCATCTACTATGGTTGATGGGGGGAAAGGGGTATGGTGATGAGTTCATAGTTCCACTCATCTACTTGTATAACTTAAAGGACAACTCCGCCCTAAATAAATCACTTCTAGGCTAATTGTCCTACTTATATTGATCCCAAAAGACCATGGGGTCTATTAGGTAGAAATGCTATTGTCCAGTTTCCACAGCAGAACCCGGCACTTTTACACTATTTGTTGTGTTCAAAAGTGATTTTCTTTTTCATGAGTGTGTTACTAGTTGTCATTACAAACACATCCATGCCTTGGTTGTCCCACACAAGCCACCACAATCTCATAAATAATGTTTTGGGGTGAGCATTCGGCACAAGTGCCAGTCAAAGTGACTGTAATGGCCAATCACAGGGCATCTTTTCCGGGACTTGGCAAAATACATAAAAGTATAACATCTGGTAAGCAGAGTGTGATGGCTTGTATGTGTTTGTAACGACAACTAGTACCGGATTCATGAAAAATAAAAACACTTTTGACCAAAACAAGCTATCGCTTTTACACTATTTGTTGTGGTCAAAAGTGTTTATAGTAGTATAGGCTTATAGTGCTTATATGCTCCACTCTATGCTATGAGAGCTTACAGTACAGTACAGTACAGTACAGTACAGTACAGTACAGTAAGGTAGAGTACAGTAAGGTAGAGTACAGTAAGGTAGAGTACAGTACAGTAAGATACAGTACAGTACAGTAAGGTACAGTTACTCTACCTTACTGTATCGTACTATACTACAGTACGATACAGTAAGGTAGAGTACAGTAAGGTACAGTACAGTACAGTAAGGTACAGTACAGTAAGGTACAGTACAGTAAGATAGAGTACAGTAAGGTACAGTACATTTAGGTACAGTTAGGTACAGTACAGTAAGGTACAATACAGTAAGGTACAGTACATTTAGGTATAGTTAGGTACAGTATGGTACTACAGTACAGTAAGGTACAATACAGTAAGGTACAGAACAGTACAGTTTGTCGTTTAAATAACCTGTCCCTACACACACACACACACACACACACACACACACATACACACACACACACACACACACACACACACACACACACACACACACACACACACACACACACACACACACACACACACACACACACACAGGATATAGCTGCCCAGATGCACTGCTCCATGTCGAACCGATGTTTGATTTGAAGCTATTTTGTGCATATCAAACATATTTTTAATAACATTTAACAACATTTGCTTCCCTGCTAGTATTCATTTTTCATGTTTATAACTTCAAACAGCAGTACTTGTGAACCCATTGTTGGATTCTAGGCTTCTGTAAAGCTACCGACTGATTATTATATTTTCTCTGATTTGAGGTATAGTGCAGTATTTTGGCTACAGAAACAGTAATTCTGAAGATGAGAAGATCATCTTGGGCTCAAATTGAAGCTTATGAATGTGGGAGGTTTTCTATATACAGGAGAGGTCATTATATTCACCATAACCTGCTTGAAAATGATCATATTTGATGATGATGTGTCAAGCGGACAGCAATTTTATTGTGTTTCTGGGGATGTTGAGGGTGATATCTTAAAATACATTGGTAGTAAGCACTATAATCCTATTTTGCCACTTACCCCAATGTGTCAGGATACTCCATACCAAATTTCATATGTGTGAGACAATGTATGTAATTTTAGTGAATTATTTTATACATTTACATAATTTCGCCAGAGACAGGTACCAAAAAATGTTTTTTTGGGCCCCTGAGACCAAACGGCCCCGAGTTGGGGGTGTTCAGTATGAACTTGTGATGGCCCAAGGTATATGCTAACAGGAAATAATAGTGAAAAAAAGTAAGCAGACGACATTATGAGGGCTGGGCCTGCCTCCCGGACTACTTCTCTCCTAGTTGTGCCCTGGGGTGGCTCCCACAGTGTTTGTTTGTTCTCCATCATCACCTGATACATTACTTATAAACTTTGAAATATTAATGTCAACTGAACAATTACTTTTCATTAAATGGAAAACATACAACATTCTAAATTCTCTTCTGCCATAACACAACAGGCAGCACAACATTATTCAAAAACATCAAAAAGTATAATAAAGCTGAAACACCCCAACTGAATATTTTCAAATAAAGGTTTGAGGGAAAACACGTTTTGAAACACTTTTATATATTACGTTCACAGTACAATAATAGCATAATATGTATCCTTCTAGACCCAACAACTACTGCTACCACACAACAACATACTACAGCCAACACAACTACCACCATAAAAACAACAGCAACAACACCACCACTGCCACCACCAACAACAAGAATAATAGCACCATCAACAACAACACCGACATCAACACCGCCACCACCAACAACAACAACACAACAGTATACTACGGTCGTAACAAAACCAACTTTGGTAACCTGTAAGTAACTAACAAGGACTTGAATATTAGGCCTATATACGATTTGACCATACCAACTTTATTTGTGACCAGCATGACATTGGAATCATGTTAAAAAAAAGGAAAAAAAGCTAAAACAAAAAGCTAAAATAGATTATCCTTGCTCGCAGAAAAGAAAACATTTATTAGTGACGTAGTAGGTAATGCGCCTCCTTCTCTCCTAGTTGTGCCCTGGGGTGGCTCCCACAGTGTTTGTTTGCTCGCCATCATCACCTGATACATTACTTATAAACTTTGAAATATTAATGTCAACTGAACAGTTACTTTTCATTAAATGGAAAACAAACAACATTCTAAATTCTCTTCTGCCATAACACAACAGGCAGCACAACATTTCTTCAAAAACATCAAAAAGTCTGATTAAGCTGAAACACCCCAACTGAATATTTTCAAATAAAAGTTTTGGGCAAAACACGTTTTGAAACACTTTTATATATTACGTTCACAGTACAATAATAGCATATGTATCCTTCTAGACCCAACAACTACTGCTACCACACAACAAAATACTACAGCCAACACAACCACCACCATAAAAACAACAGCAACAACACCACCACTGCCACCACCAACAACAAGAATAACAGCACCATCAACAACAACACCGCCACCACCAACAACAACACAACAGAATACTACGGTCGTAACAACACCAACTTTGGTAACCTGTAAGTAACTAACAAGGACTTTGGTTGAACATTAGGCCTATATACATTTTGACCATACCAACATTATTTGTGACCAGCATGGCATTGGTTCATGTAAAAAAAAAAAAAAGAATAGTAAAAAATAAAATAAAAAATTAACCAAAATAGTTATCCTTGCTCGCAGAAAAGGAAACATTTATTACCCCAAGTGAATATTTTCAAATAAAGGTTTTGGGTACACAGTACAATAATAGCATATGTATCCTTCTAGACCCAACAACTACTGCTACCACACAACAGAATACTACAGCCAACACAACTACCACCATAAAAACAACAGCAACAACACCACCACTGCCACCACCAACAACAAGAATAACAGCACCATCAACAACAACACCGACATCAACACCGCCACCACCAACAACAACACAACAGAATACTACGGTCGTAACAACACCAACTTTGGTAACCTGTAAGTAACTAACAAGGACTTGAATATTAGGCCTATATACGTTTTGACCATACCAACTTTATTTGAGACCAGCATGACATTGGAATCATGTAAAAAAAAAAAGAAAAGAAAAAAAGGTAAAACAAAAAGCTAAAAACTAAACCAAAATAGATTATCCTTGCTCGCAGATAAGGAAACATTTATTAGACGTAGTAGGTAGTGCGCCTCCTTCTCTCCTAGTTGTGCCCTGGGGTGGCTCCCACAGTGTTTGTTTGTTCTCCATCATCACCTGATACATTACTTATAAACTTTGAAATATTAATGTCAACTGAACAATTACTTTTCATTAAATGGAAAACATACAACATTCTAAATTCTCTTCTGCCATAACACAACAGGCAGCACAACATTATTCAAAAACATCAAAAAGTATAATAAAGCTGAAACACCCCAACTGAATATTTTCAAATAAATGTTTGGGGGAAAACACATTTTGAAACACTTTTATATATTACGTTCACAGTACATTAATAGCATAATATGTATCCTTCTAGACCCAACAACTACTGCTACCACACAACAACATACTACAGCCAACACAACTACCACCATAAAAACAACAGCAACAACACCACCACTGTCACCACCAACAACAAGAATAATAGCACCATCAACAACAACAACACCGACATCAACACCGCCACCACCAACAACACAACAGTATACTACGGTCGTAACAAACCCAACTTTGGTAACCTGTAAGTAACTAACAAGGACTTTGGTTGAACATTAGGCCTATATACATTTTGACCATACCAACATTATTTGTGACCAGCATGGCATTGGTTCATGTAAAAAAAAAAAAGAATAGTAAAAAAATAAAAAATAAATAAACCAAAATAGTTATCCTTGCTCGCAGAAAAGGAAACATTTATTACCCCAAGTGAATATTTTCAAATAAAGGTTTTGGGTACACAGTACAATAATAGCATATGTATCCTTCTAGACCCAACAACTACTGCTACCACACAACAAAATACTACAGCCAACACAACCACCACCATAAAAACAACAGCAACAACACCACCACTGCCACCACCAACAACAAGAATAACAGCACCATCAACAACAACACCGACATCAACACCGCCACCACCAACAACAACACAACAGAATACTACGGTCGTAACAACACCAACTTTGGTAACCTGTAAGTAACTAACAAGGACTTGAATATTAGGCCTATATACGATTTGACCATACCAACTTTATTTGTGACCAGCATGACATTGGAATCATGTTAAAAAAAGGAAAAAAAAAGCTAAAACAAAAAGCTAAAATAGATTATCCTTGCTCCCAGAAAAGAAAACATTTATTAGTGACGTAGTAGGTAATGCGCCTCCTTCTCTCCTAGTTGTGCCCTGGGGTGGCTCCCACAGTGTTTGTTTGCTCGCCATCATCACCTGATACATTACTTATAAACTTTGAAATATTAATGTCAACTGAACAGTTACTTTTCATTAAATGGAAAACAAACAACATTCTAAATTCTCTTCTGCCATAACACAACAGGCAGCACAACATTTCTTCAAAAACATCAAAAAGTCTGATTAAGCTGAAACACCCCAACTGAATATTTTCAAATAAAAGTTTTGGGGAAAACACGTTTTGAAACACTTTTATATATTACGTTCACAGTACAATAATAGCATATGTATCCTTCTAGACCCAACAACTACTGCTACCACACAACAAAATACTACAGCCAACACAACCACCACCATAAAAACAACAGCAACAACACCACCACTGCCACCACCAACAACAAGAATAACAGCACCATCAACAACAACACCGACATCAACACCGCCACCACCAACAACAACACAACAGAATACTACGGTCGTAACAACACCAACTTTGGTAACCTGTAAGTAACTAACAAGGACTTGAATATTAGGCCTATATACGATTTGACCATACCAACTTTATTTGTGACCAGCATGACATTGGAATCATGTTTAAAAAAGGAAAAACAAAGCTAAAACAAAAAGCTAAAATAGATTATCCTTGCTCCCAGAAAAGAAAACATTTATTAGTGACGTAGTAGGTAATGCGCCTCCTTCTCTCCTAGTTGTGCCCTGGGGTGGCTCCCACAGTGTTTGTTTGCTCGCCATCATCACCTGATACATTACTTATAAACTTTGAAATATTAATGTCAACTGAACAGTTACTTTTCATTAAATGGAAAACAAACAACATTCTAAATTCTCTTCTGCCATAACACAACAGGCAGCACAACATTTCTTCAAAAACATCAAAAAGTCTGATTAAGCTGAAACACCCCAACTGAATATTTTCAAATAAAAGTTTTGGGGAAAACACGTTTTGAAACACTTTTATATATTACGTTCACAGTACAATAATAGCATATGTATCCTTCTAGACCCAACAACTACTGCTACCACACAACAAAATACTACAGCCAAAACAACCACCACCATAAAAACAACAGCAACAACACCACCACTGCCACCACCAACAACAAGAACTAGAAAAATATTGTTCCTTCGAAACAATTGTGGGCTCGCTTCAAGCCGGAAAACAATGGCTATAAAAGCACAAAATGTCAAGATCGCAGGCAGTGCTCTCTTTGACGTTACTGACGTCAAAGATTGGTCCATTTTGTTCCAAAAATGTGTTATGCAAAAGTTGACCCGCTGGTGGCGCTATAACAGGCCAATGTGAGAAGGTTGGTATCTGTTCCTTGACCTATTGGGAATGTGCTTGCAAGATTTCACGCACATCCCAGGCTGTGTTCATGATTTGAGGTGTTTTTGGCTTTGGACACTTTATCGCTGCTTGCAGCTATATTTATTATTATTATTTTATAATTTTTTTGTGTGCACTTCATAGGCATGTTAGATAAAGGTCCTTAGATTGCGTGTAGAATGTTTCATGCAAATTGCAAAAAAAATCCTAGAATAAAAACGGGTTTAAGCGTTTTACAAACTGCTCAAAATTATATAGCGCCCCCCTTTGGCCATTTGGGGTAAGATTGGTTTCAGTGATATTTGAACTAACCCTCTACACTATTTTGTCATGAAAATGTGACTTTGCATGTATGTTTTAGAGGCAGAAGAATAATTTGCATAAAAATGCAATATTGTTTGAATTATTTAAAAAAGCATGTTTCAATGTTAAAGAAATCCGATCTGACAGATCTTTAGATATCGGTCCAAAGTTCACGTAAAAAAAGTTTTGTGCACGTGACGCGAAAATTCCAGAATAAAAGCGGGTTTACGCGTTTTACAAACTGCTCAAAATGGCGGAAAATTGAAGGGCGGAGCTTACTTAACAACGACACAGATGTCTTCCGCTTGAGTCAAAGCACGCGTGTAACAAGTTGCTTGTCTTCAAACGAAACGAGTCATGACTTATGCCCGTTTGAAGTTTGAATTTTCAGACGCTTCGTATAGCGCCCCCCTTTGGCCGATTGGAATAAAATTGGTTTCAGTGATACTTTGACTAACCCTCCACATCTTTGCCAAATGCCATGAACGTGTAACTTTGCATGTATGATTTAGAGGCCGAAGAATAATTTGCATAAAACCGCAATATATATTGAATTATTAAAAAATCATTATTTAACGTACAAACTTCTCACCACATAGCCTGTGTAGATATAGGTTCAAAGTTCATGTGAAAAAAGTTTTGTGCACTTGACGCGAAAATCCCAGGAGGAGATAGATTTTTACTGTTTTTCATATAATTCCGAATTGTGGGAGACCTAAAGGTCAGAGGTCAAAAGTTAGAGGGTAAAAGTTGTTCGGCATGAGGAGACGCATAAGTGTATACAGGTTTCATGGCTGTATGTATAACACAGCATGAGCTATACCTGTTCAAAGATCGCACTTTCGAAGGCTTCCTACAGCGCCACCATTTGGCCGATTGCTGTAAAAAGTAATAGCACGCGTCGCCACAGTAAGCTGAACACATTGATGTTTTTATTTTCATTTTCTCACTAAGTATGTAGGAGTAGAAAGGAACCAAAAATCCCGTCTACTTACTAGATAAATAAATAAATAAATAAATAAATAATGACAATATCTAAAGTGTGCTCGCCAGGTACTGGCGAGCCCACAATAACAGCACCATCATCAACAACACCGACATCAACACCGCCACCACCAACAACAACACAACAGAATACTACGGTCGTAACAACACCAACTTTGGTAACCTGTAAGTAACTAACAAGGACTTTGGTTGAACATTAGGCCTATATACATTTTGACCATACCAACATTATTTGTGACCAGCATGGCATTGGTTCATGTAAAAAAAAAAAAAGAATAGTAAAAAAAAAAAAAAAAAATTAACCAAAATAGTTATCCTTGCTCGCAGAAAAGGAAACATTTATTACCCCAAGTGAATATTTTCAAATAAAGGTTTTGGGTACACAGTACAATAATAGCATATGTATCCTTCTAGACCCAACAACTACTGCTACCACACAACAAAATACTACAGCCAACACAACCACCACCATAAAAACAACAGCAACAACACCACCACTGCCACCACCAACAACAAGAATAACAGCACCATCAACAACAACACCGACATCAACACCGCCACCACCAACAACAACACGACAGAATACTACGGTCGTAACAACACCAACTTTGGTAACCTGTAAGTAACTAACAAGGACTTGAATATTAGGCCTATATACGATTTGACCATACCAACTTTATTTGTGACCAGCATGACATTGGAATCATGTTAAAAAAAGGAAAAAAAAGCTAAAACAAAAAGCTAAAATAGATTATCCTTGCTCGCAGAAAAGAAAACATTTATTAGTGACGTAGTAGGTAATGCGCCTCCTTCTCTCCTAGTTGTGCCCTGGGGTGGCTCCCACAGTGTTTGTTTGCTCGCCATCATCACCTGATACATTACTTATAAACTTTGAAATATTAATGTCAACTGAACAGTTACTTTTCATTAAATGGAAAACAAACAACATTCTAAATTCTCTTCTGCCATAACACAACAGGCAGCACAACATTTCTTCAAAAACATCAAAAAGTCTGATTAAGCTGAAACACCCCAACTGAATATTTTCAAATAAAAGTTTTGGGGAAAACACGTTTTGAAACACTTTTATATATTACGTTCACAGTACAATAATAGCATATGTATCCTTCTAGACCCAACAACTACTGCTACCACACAACAAAATACTACAGCCAACACAACTACCACCATAAAAACAACAGCAACAACACCACCACTGCCACCACCAACAACAAGAATAACAGCACCATCAACAACAACACCGACATCAACACCGCCACCACCAACAACAACACAACAGAATACTACGGTCGTAACAACACCAACTTTGGTAACCTGTAAGTAACTAACAAGGACTTAAATATTAGGCCTATATACGATTTGACCATACCAACTTTATTTGTGACCAGCATGACATTGGAATCATGTAAAAAAAAAGGAGAAAAAAAAGATAAAACAAAAAGCTAAAATAGATTATCCTTGCTCGCAGAAAAGAAAACATTTATTAGTGACGTAGTAGGTAATGCGCCTCCTTCTCTCCTAGTTGTGCCCTGGGGTGGCTCCCACAGTGTTTGTTTGCTGGCCATCATCATATGATACATTACTTATAAACTTTGAAATATTAATGTCAACTGAACAGTTACTTTTCATTAAATGGAAAACAAACAACATTCTAAATTCTCTTCTGCCATAACACAACAGGCAGCACAACATTTCTTCAAAAACATCAAAAAGTCTGATTAAGCTGAAACACCCCAACTGAATATTTTCAAATAAAAGTTTGGGGGAAAACACGTTTTGAAACACTTTTATATATTACGTTCACAGTACAATAATAGCATATTATTTATCCTTCTAGACCCAACAACTACTGCTACCACACAACAAAATACTACAGCCAACACAACTACCACCATAAAAACAACAGCAACAACACCACCACTGCCACCACCAACAACAAGAATAACAGCACCATCAACAACAACACCGACATCAACACCGCCACCACCAACAACAACAACACAACAGTATACTACGGTCGTAACAACACCAACTTTGGTAACCTGTAAGTAACTAACAAGGACTTTGGTTGAACATTAGGCCTATATACATTTTGACCATACCAACATTATTTGTGACCAGCATGGCATTGGTTCATGTAAAAAAAAAAGGAGAAAAAAAAGATAAAACAAAAAGCTAAAATAGATTATCCTTGCTCGCAGAAAAGAAAACATTTATTAGTGACGTAGTAGGTAATGCGCCTCCTTCTCTCCTAGTTGTGCCCTGGGGTGGCTCCCACAGTGTTTGTTTGCTCGCCATCATCATATGATACATTACTTATAAACTTTGAAATATTAATGTCAACTGAACAGTTACTTTTCATTAAATGGAAAACAAACAACATTCTAAATTCTCTTCTGCCATAACACAACAGGCAGCACAACATTTCTTCAAAAACATCAAAAAGTCTGATTAAGCTGAAACACCCCAACTGAATATTTTCAAATAAAAGTTTTGGGGAAACACGTTTTGAAACACTTTTATATATTACGTTCACAGTACAATAATAGCATATGTATCCTTCTAGACCCAACAACTACTGCTACCACACAACAAAATACTACAGCCAACACAACTACCACCATTAAAACAACAGCAACAACACCACCACTGCCACCACCAACAACAAGAATAACAGCACCATCAACAACAACACCGACATCAACACCGCCACCACCAACAACAACACAACAGAATACTACGGTCGTAACAACACCAACTTTGGTAACCTGTAAGTAACTAACAAGGACTTGAATATTAGGCCTATATACGATTTGACCATACCAACTTTATTTGTGACCAGCATGACATTGGAATCATGTTAAAAAAAGGAAAAAAAAGCTAAAACAAAAAGCTAAAATAGATTATCCTTGCTCGCAGAAAAGAAAACATTTATTAGTGACGTAGTAGGTAATGCGCCTCCTTCTCTCCTAGTTGTGCCCTGGGGTGGCTCCCACAGTGTTTGTTTGCTCGCCATCATCACCTGATACATTACTTATAAACTTTGAAATATTAATGTCAACTGAACAGTTACTTTTCATTAAATGGAAAACAAACAACATTCTAAATTCTCTTCTGCCATAACAACAGGAAGCTTCAAAAACATCAAAAAGTCTGATAAAGCTGAAACACCCTAACCTCGCCCACCAGGCTTTCAGAGAGAAAGCCTGGTGTTTGTTCACAACAGGCCGTTTGGTTTCCGCCTAAAGCGCGGAAACCACTAGAAGAAGCGGCGTCGCTTTGATTTGGTTCCCTCCGTTTGTTTCCCCAATCTCTATTAAAATGCTCGAGTAGCCTAGTGTAGTCTTTCCAGTCGCTACGAGTTGGACTATAAGATGCATATACCAAACACATTTTTCAAAAGCAAAACTACTCCGCATCAAGGACTTTATTAGGTAGGCCCTAAAAGTATGTCCTTAAGCGCAGGGGAATTATTTTGGGTTAAAACTGTTTCCGGTGGATAGTTCCGGCCAAATTGCAGTCCTTTGAGTACTACAACATGACGTTTTGTGGTTTCCGCTCCAGACCGGTTACAAGCCCGAAAAGTGAAGTGATCCCAGACTAGAAACACCCCAAGTGAATATTTTCAAATAAAGGTTTGGGGGAAAACACGTTTTGAAACACTTTTATATATTACGTTCACAGTATAATAATAGCATATGTATCCTTCTAGACCCAACAACTACTGCTACCACCTCGCCATCATCACCTGATACATTACTTATAAACTTTGAAATATTAATGTCAACTGAACAGTTACTTTTCATTAAATGGAAAACAAACATAATTCAAAATTCTCTTCTGCCATAACACAACAGGCAGCACAACATTTCTTCAATAACACAAAAGAATCAGAAAAGCTAAACACCCCAACTGAATATCTTCAAATAAGGGTTTGGGGGAAACACGTTTTGAAGCACTTTCATACATTACGTTCACAGTACAATAATAGCATATGTATCCTTCTAGTCCCAACAACTACTGTTACCACGCAACAAAATACTACAGGCACCTCAACCACCACCATAAAAACAACAGCAACAACACCACCACTGCCACCATCAACAACAAGAACAACAGCACCATCGACAACAACAACGACATCGACACCATCACCAACCAGAACAACACAACAGAATACCACGGTCAAAACAAAACCAACTTTGGTAACCTGTAAGTAACTAACGTATGTTTTGATCATACCAACAACATTTGTGACCAGCCTACTGCAGTCAAGGATGTGACTACAAACCATGGGCCCCCGATACCTGGGGCCCATAATAATATTAGTTAAAATTAGCACTTTTTCATGACAAATTTACTATGAGAAACGTCACAGCTTGTCCGTGTCCATCCGTCCGTGAAGACGGTCTATGGGTTTGCCGCTCTGACATCATGCTCTGATGTCACTGTGATGTCAGGGGAACCACTCTACCAGAATGGGTTTGCCGCTCTGACATCACGCACTGGCTTCACTGTGATGTCACACTAACAGAATCCCTTTTATGCCCATATATGGAGTTCCCTGATGTCATCAATATTAATGATGCCCTGTTAGAGAGATCCCTGTGATGCCAGGGGGAACAAATCCCTTTTATGCCCATATATGGAGATCCCTGATGAACACATCACTGTTGCCCTGAGGCGTCTTACTAATAATATTAGTTAAAATTACACTTTAAACATTTGGGGTAGAATAATACCACTTTTTCATGACAAAGTACGAGTACTTTGGAATCGCCCTGTAATTGTGGGTTATGAGATCTAAAAAGCAGACGCATCTCTCTCTAAGTAAAACTATGTGAGAGTGTGGATTCGTAGACACCAACTCTGGACTCCTGGATTGCTGCCCTCCACTCCCTCTTTTCCAGCATCAGGGTCCACTCCAGAGCTCTCCAGTGTTGCTAGCTCTGCTGTAACACTGCAGGCAGTGTCTACGTACTAGGTAGTGCGCCTCCTTCTCTCCTAGCTGTGCCCTGGGGTGGCTCCCACAGTGTCTGTTTGCTCACCATCATTACCTGATACATTACTTTTAAACTTTGCAATATTAATGTCAACTGAACAGTTACTTTTCATTGAATGGAAAACAAACACAATTCAAAATTCTCTTCTGCCATAACACAACAGGCATTACAACATTTCTTCAAAAACACCAAAAAGTCTGATAATGCTGAAACACCCCAACTGATTTTTTTCAAATAAATGTTTTGGGGAAAAAAATGTTTTGAACACTTTTATATATTACGTTCATAGTACAATAATAGCATATGTATCCCTCTAGACACAACAACTTCTGCTACCACACAACAAAATACTACAGCCCCGACCATAAAAACAACAGCAACAACACCACCACTGCCACCACCAACAACAAGGACAACAGCAACATCGACAACAATACCGACATCAACACCGCCACCACCAACAACAACACAACAACAGAACACTACGGTCATAACAACACCAACTTTGGTAACTGGTAAGTAAGGGAGGGGTCGTTTTTTATTGAGGGGTGTTACTGGAGGAAAATAGGGGAGGGTCATGCTATTTCAATTTCAGTCCTAGGGAGGGTCTGCTGATTTCACTTTGAATTCAAGGGAGGGTCATGCAATTTTTCAAAAGCAAACAATGGCTCCAGAGGTACAGGCACTTATGCAACCATTGTCAACAGCCTTCTGCTTCATTTAATGACAAACCCTGGGTGCCATCCCTGGAAATGCCCCACAGTCACTGCAGTTAGTGTGAATGAACTGAAGTGGCTGTGTTTATACTACAATGTATTTTCCTAAAACAATGGAGAGCTGTGTAAGGCAGCAACAATGGTTGTCAGAACTGTATCCCCCCTCCCTAAAGTAAAAAGTGAAAAGGTGCTAAAAAGAATTAACGACCGCTCGTTGAAAATGCGCATTTGACCCAGATTTGACGACAGGCAATCAACAGCACAAAATGAATGGCAGCAGTTACAAGCCTTCTCTGTGTTGTGCACATGTGTCAACTGTTTAATCTGTAACCTAGATGTCAAATAACCTGTTCTCAACCTGTGAGAACTTCTCACCTTTTATGTGATGTCCACATTGACTTTTACACTAGCAGCACTATAGGCTACTCACTGTGTGTTACTTTAGTTTGGAGGGTGTGTTAGTTTATATTTGGAAATGTATTTTTGGGATGAAGTGCAGCTGGGATCTCAATGCATTATATTAGCCTATTCATTATTGTTCATTGCTGCTGCCGCCGACACCCGTTTTTAACCATAAAAAAATCCTAATTATTTACAGTAAAAAAAGAAAGAAAGAAAAAATATCTCTGTTCTGTTCTCGCCACTGGTTAGGAATATAATAATATAGGTTTTATAGGCATAATTTTACTGTGGTAAATGCCATGTTGTAGGGGAGGGTCAATCTTTTTTATTTTAATGCTTGGGGAGGGTCACTGATTTTTTCCCCAATTGAGAGGGAGGGTCATGGCATTTTATAAAAGGGCTTATACATTTTCTCCAGTAACACCCCTCAATAAAAAACGACCCCTCCCTAACTAACAAGGACTTCGGTTGAATATTAGGCCTATATACGTTTTGACCATACCAACATTATTTGTGACCAGCATGACATTGGAATAATGTAAAAAAGGAAAAAAAATCACTACTAAAATAGATTATCCTTGCTCGCAGAAAAGGAAACATTTATTAGTGACATAGTAGGTTGTGCGCCTCCTTCCCCTCTAGTTTTGTTTTGGGGTGGGTCCCACAGTGTCTGTTTGCACGACACAAAAAAGTCTGATAAAGCTGAAACACCCCAACTGAATATTTTCAAATAAAGGTTTGGGGGAAAATACGTTTTGAAGCACTTTTATATATTACGTTCACAGTACAATAATAATGTATCCTTCTAGACCCAACAACTACTGCTACCACACAACAAAGTACTACAGCCAACACAACCACCACCATGAAAACAACAGCAACAACAACACCAATGCCACCACCAACAATACGAACAACACCATCATCACAAACAACATTGAGATCAACACCATCTTCACCAACAACACAACAGAACACTACGGTCATAACAACACCAACTTTGGTAACCTGTAAGTAACTAACAAGGAATTTGTCTGCATATAAACTTTGAAATATTAATGTCAACTGAACAGTTACTTTTCATTAAATGGAAAACAAACAACATTCTAAATTCTCTTCTGCCATAACACAACAGGCAGCACAACATTTCTTCAAAAACATCAAAAAGTCTGATTAAGCTGAAACACCCCAACTGAATATTTTCAAATAAAAGTTTTGGGCAAAACACGTTTTGAAACACTTTTATATATTACGTTCACAGTACAATAATAGCATATGTATCCTTCTAGACCCAACAACTACTGCTACCACACAACAAAATACTACAGCCAACACAACCACCACCATAAAAACAACAGCAACAACACCACCACTGCCACCACCAACAACAAGAATAACAGCACCATCAACAACAACACCGCCACCACCAACAACAACACAACAGAATACTACTGTCGTAACAACACCAACTTTGGTAACCTGTAAGTAACTAACAAGGACTTTGGTTGAACATTAGGCCTATATACATTTTGACCATACCAACATTATTTGTGACCAGCATGGCATTGGTTCATGTAAAAAAAAAAAAAAGAATAGTAAAAAATAAAATAAAAAATTAACCAAAATAGTTATCCTTGCTCGCAGAAAAGGAAACATTTATTACCCCAAGTGAATATTTTCAAATAAAGGTTTTGGGTACACAGTACAATAATAGCATTTGTATCCTTCTAGACCCAACAACTACTGCTACCACACAACAAAATACTACAGCCAACACAACCACCACCATAAAAACAACAGCAACAACACCACCACTGCCACCACCAACAACAAGAATAACAGCACCATCAACAACAACACCGACATCAACACCGCCACCACCAACAACAACACGACAGAATACTACGGTCGTAACAACACCAACTTTGGTAACCTGTAAGTAACTAACAAGGACTTGAATATTAGGCCTATATACGATTTGACCATACCAACTTTATTTGTGACCAGCATGACATTGGAATCATGTTAAAAAAAGGAAAAAAAAGCTAAAACAAAAAGCTAAAATAGATTATCCTTGCTCGCAGAAAAGAAAACATTTATTAGTGACGTAGTAGGTAATGCGCCTCCTTCTCTCCTAGTTGTGCCCTGGGGTGGCTCCCACAGTGTTTGTTTGCTCGCCATCATCACCTGATACATTACTTATAAACTTTGAAATATTAATGTCAACTGAACAGTTACTTTTCATTAAATGGAAAACAAACAACATTCTAAATTCTCTTCTGCCATAACACAACAGGCAGCACAACATTTCTTCAAAAACATCAAAAAGTCTGATTAAGCTGAAACACCCCAACTGAATATTTTCAAATAAAAGTTTTGGGGAAAACACGTTTTGAAACACTTTTATATATTACGTTCACAGTACAATAATAGCATATGTATCCTTCTAGACCCAACAACTACTGCTACCACACAACAAAATACTACAGCCAACACAACTACCACCATAAAAACAACAGCAACAACACCACCACTGCCACCACCAACAACAAGAATAACAGCACCATCAACAACAACACCGACATCAACACCGCCACCACCAACAACAACACAACAGAATACTACGGTCGTAACAACACCAACTTTGGTAACCTGTAAGTAACTAACAAGGACTTAAATATTAGGCCTATATACGATTTGACCATACCAACTTTATTTGTGACCAGCATGACATTGGAATCATGTAAAAAAAAAAAGGAGAAAAAAAAGATAAAACAAAAAGCTAAAATAGATTATCCTTGCTCGCAGAAAAGAAAACATTTATTAGTGACGTAGTAGGTAATGCGCCTCCTTCTCTCCTAGTTGTGCCCTGGGGTGGCTCCCACAGTGTTTGTTTGCTCGCCATCATCACCTGATACATTACTTATAAACTTTGAAATATTAATGTCAACTGAACAGTTACTTTTCATTAAATGGAAAACAAACATTCTAAATTCTCTTCTGCCATAACACAACAGGCAGCACAACATTTCTTCAAAAACATCAAAAAGTCTGATTAAGCTGAAACACCCCAACTGAATATTTTCAAATAAAAGTTTTGGGGAAACACGTTTTGAAACACTTTTATATATTACGTTCACAGTACAATAATAGCATATGTATCCTTCTAGACCCAACAACTACTGCTACCACACAACAAAATACTACAGCCAACACAACTACCACCATTAAAACAACAGCAACAACACCACCACTGCCACCACCAACAACAAGAATAACAGCACCATCAACAACAACACCGACATCAACACCGCCACCACCAACAACAACACAACAGAATACTACGGTCGTAACAACACCAACTTTGGTAACCTGTAAGTAACTAACAAGGACTTGAATATTAGGCCTATATACGATTTGACCATACCAACTTTATTTGTGACCAGCATGACATTGGAATCATGTTAAAAAAAGGAAAAAAAAGCTAAAACAAAAAGCTAAAATAGATTATCCTTGCTCGCAGAAAAGAAAACATTTATTAGTGACGTAGTAGGTAATGCGCCTCCTTCTCTCCTAGTTGTGCCCTGGGGTGGCTCCCACAGTGTTTGTTTGCTCGCCATCATCACCTGATACATTACTTATAAACTTTGAAATATTAATGTCAACTGAACAGTTACTTTTCATTAAATGGAAAACAAACAACATTCTAAATTCTCTTCTGCCATAACACAACAGGCAGCACAACATTTCTTCAAAAACATCAAAAAGTCTGATTAAGCTGAAACACCCCAACTGAATATTTTCAAATAAAAGTTTTGGGGAAACACGTTTTGAAACACTTTTATATATTACGTTCACAGTACAATAATAGCATATTATGTATCCTTCTAGACCCAACAACTACTGCTACCACACAACAAAATACTACAGCCAACACAACTACCACCATTAAAACAACAGCAACAACACCACCACTGCCACCACCAACAACAAGAATAACAGCACCATCAACAACAACACCGACATCAACACCGCCACCACCAACAACAACACAACAGAATACTACGGTCGTAACAACACCAACTTTGGTAACCTGTAAGTAACTAACAAGGACTTGAATATTAGGCCTATATACGATTTGACCATACCAACTTTATTTGTGACCAGCATGACATTGGAATCATGTTAACACGTTGCAGTCCGAAATAGAATGGGGGTTGGTAGATTAGCCGTGAAATTTCTATTATTGTATTGTGATCTGAGACATAATATTATGTTTATAAACATGACCCCGCAGCCCCTCCATCTTGAACAGCGCCGCTGTTTTTTCTTTTTTTTTTCCCCCCAGGCCAGTAACTCACCATGATTTTCTCGATCTCCGTTGGGATAGAATGGGGGTTTTGGCCGATCGTCGATGTCCCCGTGCGTTTCGCGTGCGCGATCCTTTCACGTAAATGTCCCCGCAAATAGTCCATGTGTGACTGAAGAACAGACCTGAAAAGTTTCGCTAGCATAGCCCCAAGCATGGCTGCAGGAGGAGCTCGAGTGTGTAGACAGTAAACGGATGGGTGGAAGGTGCCTTGGAGAAGGAGAGGCGCTGACGTCACCTCTGCTTCATGCACGGTCTGCATGAGCCATCAGTGCACGAGTGGTGACTAGGGAAGGTTAGACGATCGCCGATTTTCGGATCAAAAGCTTTTATTCCGGTTTTAAAGACAAAGTCCGGGAATGTGCGACGTGGCTGAGAGTCCCTGGGGGGATGTGCGATATAGTACGGTTTTAACATTAAGGGGCTCCCCTTGGCTTAGAAGGTGTTAAAAAAAGGAAAAAAAAGCTAAAACAAAAAGCTAAAATAGATTATCCTTGCTCGCAGAAAAGAAAACATTTATTAGTGACGTAGTAGGTAATGCGCCTCCTTCTCTCCTAGTTGTGCCCTGGGGTGGCTCCCACAGTGTTTGTTTGCTCGCCATCATCACCTGATACATTACTTATAAACTTTGAAATATTAATGTCAACTGAACAGTTACTTTTCATTAAATGGAAAACAAACAACATTCTAAATTCTCTTCTGCCATAACACAACAGGCAGCACAACATTTCTTCAAAAACATAAAAAAGTCTGATTAAGCTGAAACACCCCAACTGAATATTTTCAAATAAAAGTTTTGGGGAAAACACGTTTTGAAACACTTTTATATATTACGTTCACAGTACAATAATAGCATATTATGTATCCTTCTAGACCCAACAACTACTGCTACCACACAACAAAATACTACAGCCAACACAACTACCACCATAAAAACAACAGCAACAACACCACCACTGCCACCACCAACAACAAGAATAACAGCACCATCAACAACAACACCGACATCAACACCGCCACCACCAACAACAACAACACAACAGTATACTACGGTCGTAACAACACCAACTTTGGTAACCTGTAAGTAACTAACAAGGACTTTGGTTGAACATTAGGCCTATATACATTTTGACCATACCAACATTATTTGTGACCAGCATGGCATTGGTTCATGTAAAAAAAAAAGGAGAAAAAAAAGATAAAACAAAAAGCTAAAATAGATTATCCTTGCTCGCAGAAAAGAAAACATTTATTAGTGACGTAGTAGGTAATGCGCCTCCTTCTCTCCTAGTTGTGCCCTGGGGTGGCTCCCACAGTGTTTGTTTGCTCGCCATCATCATATGATACATTACTTATAAACTTTGAAATATTAATGTCAACTGAACAGTTACTTTTCATTAAATGGAAAACAAACAACATTCTAAATTCTCTTCTGCCATAACACAACAGGCAGCACAACATTTCTTCAAAAACATCAAAAAGTCTGATTAAGCTGAAACACCCCAACTGAATATTTTCAAATAAAAGTTTTGGGGAAACACGTTTTGAAACACTTTTATATATTACGTTCACAGTACAATAATAGCATATGTATCCTTCTAGACCCAACAACTACTGCTACCACACAACAAAATACTACAGCCAACACAACTACCACCATTAAAACAACAGCAACAACACCACCACTGCCACCACCAACAACAAGAATAACAGCACCATCAACAACAACACCGACATCAACACCGCCACCACCAACAACAACACAACAGAATACTACGGTCGTAACAACACCAACTTTGGTAACCTGTAAGTAACTAACAAGGACTTGAATATTAGGCCTATATACGATTTGACCATACCAACTTTATTTGTGACCAGCATGACATTGGAATCATGTTAAAAAAAGGAAAAAAAAGCTAAAACAAAAAGCTAAAATAGATTATCCTTGCTCGCAGAAAAGAAAACATTTATTAGTGACGTAGTAGGTAATGCGCCTCCTTCTCTCCTAGTTGTGCCCTGGGGTGGCTCCCACAGTGTTTGTTTGCTCGCCATCATCACCTGATACATTACTTATAAACTTTGAAATATTAATGTCAACTGAACAGTTACTTTTCATTAAATGGAAAACAAACAACATTCTAAATTCTCTTCTGCCATAACAACAGGAAGCTTCAAAAACATCAAAAAGTCTGATAAAGCTGAAACACCCTAACCTCGCCCACCAGGCTTTCAGAGAGAAAGCCTGGTGTTTGTTCACAACAGGCCGTTTGGTTTCCGCCTAAAGCGCGGAAACCACTAGAAGAAGCGGCGTCGCTTTGATTTGGTTCCCTCCGTTTGTTTCCCCAATCTCTATTAAAATGCTCGAGTAGCCTAGTGTAGTCTTTCCAGTCGCTACGAGTTGGACTATAAGATGCATATACCAAACACATTTTTCAAAAGCAAAACTACTCCGCATCAAGGACTTTATTAGGTAGGCCCTAAAAGTATGTCCTTAAGCGCAGGGGAATTATTTTGGGTTAAAACTGTTTCCGGTGGATAGTTCCGGCCAAATTGCAGTCCTTTGAGTACTACAACATGACGTTTTGTGGTTTCCGCTCCAGACCGGTTACAAGCCCGAAAAGTGAAGTGATCCCAGACTAGAAACACCCCAAGTGAATATTTTCAAATAAAGGTTTGGGGGAAAACACGTTTTGAAACACTTTTATATATTACGTTCACAGTATAATAATAGCATATGTATCCTTCTAGACCCAACAACTACTGCTACCACCTCGCCATCATCACCTGATACATTACTTATAAACTTTGAAATATTAATGTCAACTGAACAGTTACTTTTCATTAAATGGAAAACAAACATAATTCAAAATTCTCTTCTGCCATAACACAACAGGCAGCACAACATTTCTTCAATAACACAAAAGAATCAGAAAAGCTAAACACCCCAACTGAATATCTTCAAATAAGGGTTTGGGGGAAACACGTTTTGAAGCACTTTCATACATTACGTTCACAGTACAATAATAGCATATGTATCCTTCTAGTCCCAACAACTACTGTTACCACGCAACAAAATACTACAGGCACCTCAACCACCACCATAAAAACAACAGCAACAACACCACCACTGCCACCATCAACAACAAGAACAACAGCACCATCGACAACAACAACGACATCGACACCATCACCAACCAGAACAACACAACAGAATACCACGGTCAAAACAAAACCAACTTTGGTAACCTGTAAGTAACTAACGTATGTTTTGATCATACCAACAACATTTGTGACCAGCCTACTGCAGTCAAGGATGTGACTACAAACCATGGGCCCCCGATACCTGGGGCCCATAATAATATTAGTTAAAATTAGCACTTTTTCATGACAAATTTACTATGAGAAACGTCACACCTTGTCCGTGTCCATCCGTCCGTGAAGACGGTCTATGGGTTTGCCGCTCTGACATCATGCTCTGATGTCACTGTGATGTCAGGGGAACCACTCTACCAGAATGGGTTTGCCGCTCTGACATCACGCACTGGCTTCACTGTGATGTCACACTAACAGAATCCCTTTTATGCCCATATATGGAGTTCCCTGATGTCATCAATATTAATGATGCCCTGTTAGAGAGATCCCTGTGATGCCAGGGGGAACAAATCCCTTTTATGCCCATATATGGAGATCCCTGATGAACACATCACTGTTGCCCTGAGGCGTCTTACTAATAATATTAGTTAAAATTACACTTTAAACATTTGGGGTAGAATAATACCACTTTTTCATGACAAAGTAGGAGTACTTTGGAATCGCCCTGTAATTGTGGGTTATGAGATCTAAAAAGCAGACGCATCTCTCTCTAAGTAAAACTATGTGAGAGTGTGGATTCGTAGACACCAACTCTGGACTCCTGGATTGCTGCCCTCCACTCCCTCTTTTCCAGCATCAGGGTCCACTCCAGAGCTCTCCAGTGTTGCTAGCTCTGCTGTAACACTGCAGGCAGTGTCTACGTACTAGGTAGTGCGCCTCCTTCTCTCCTAGCTGTGCCCTGGGGTGGCTCCCACAGTGTCTGTTTGCTCACCATCATTACCTGATACATTACTTTTAAACTTTGCAATATTAATGTCAACTGAACAGTTACTTTTCATTGAATGGAAAACAAACAAAATTCAAAATTCTCTTCTGCCATAACACAACAGGCATTACAACATTTCTTCAAAAACACCAAAAAGTCTGATAATGCTGAAACACCCCAACTGATTTTTTTCAAATAAATGTTTTGGGGAAAAAAATGTTTTGAACACTTTTATATATTACGTTCATAGTACAATAATAGCATATGTATCCCTCTAGACACAACAACTTCTGCTACCACACAACAAAATACTACAGCCCCGACCATAAAAACAACAGCAACAACACCACCACTGCCACCACCAACAACAAGGACAACAGCAACATCGACAACAATACCGACATCAACACCGCCACCACCAACAACAACACAACAACAGAACACTACGGTCATAACAACACCAACTTTGGTAACTGGTAAGTAAGGGAGGGGTCGTTTTTTATTGAGGGGTGTTACTGGAGGAAAATAGGGGAGGGTCATGCTATTTCAATTTCAGTCCTAGGGAGGGTCTGCTGATTTCACTTTGAATTCAAGGGAGGGTCATGCAATTTTTCAAAAGCAAACAATGGCTCCAGAGGTACAGGCACTTATGCAACCATTGTCAACAGCCTTCTGCTTCATTTAATGACAAACCCTGGGTGCCATCCCTGGAAATGCCCCACAGTCACTGCAGTTAGTGTGAATGAACTGAAGTGGCTGTGTTTATACTACAATGTATTTTCCTAAAACAATGGAGAGCTGTGTAAGGCAGCAACAATGGTTGTCAGAACTGTATCCCCCCTCCCTAAAGTAAAAAGTGAAAAGGTGCTAAAAAGAATTAACGACCGCTCGTTGAAAATGCGCATTTGACCCAGATTTGACGACAGGCAATCAACAGCACAAAATGAATGGCAGCAGTTACAAGCCTTCTCTGTGTTGTGCACATGTGTCAACTGTTTAATCTGTAACCTAGATGTCAAATAACCTGTTCTCAACCTGTGAGAACTTCTCACCTTTTATGTGATGTCCACATTGACTTTTACACTAGCAGCACTATAGGCTACTCACTGTGTGTTACTTTAGTTTGGAGGGTGTGTTAGTTTATATTTGGAAATGTATTTTTGGGATGAAGTGCAGCTGGGATCTCAATGCATTATATTAGCCTATTCATTATTGTTCATTGCTGCTGCCGCCGACACCCGTTTTTAACCATAAAAAAATCCTAATTATTTACAGTAAAAAAAGAAAGAAAGAAAAAATATCTCTGTTCTGTTCTCGCCACTGGTTAGGAATATAATAATATAGGTTTTATAGGCATAATTTTACTGTGGTAAATGCCATGTTGTAGGGGAGGGTCAATCTTTTTTATTTTAATGCTTGGGGAGGGTCACTGATTTTTTCCCCAATTGAGAGGGAGGGTCATGGCATTTTATAAAAGGGCTTATACATTTTCTCCAGTAACACCCCTCAATAAAAAACGACCCCTCCCTAACTAACAAGGACTTCGGTTGAATATTAGGCCTATATACGTTTTGACCATACCAACATTATTTGTGACCAGCATGACATTGGAATAATGTAAAAAAGGAAAAAAAATCACTACTAAAATAGATTATCCTTGCTCGCAGAAAAGGAAACATTTATTAGTGACATAGTAGGTTGTGCGCCTCCTTCCCCTCTAGTTTTGTTTTGGGGTGGGTCCCACAGTGTCTGTTTGCACGACACAAAAAAGTCTGATAAAGCTGAAACACCCCAACTGAATATTTTCAAATAAAGGTTTGGGGGAAAATACGTTTTGAAGCACTTTTATATATTACGTTCACAGTACAATAATAATGTATCCTTCTAGACCCAACAACTACTGCTACCACACAACAAAGTACTACAGCCAACACAACCACCACCATGAAAACAACAGCAACAACAACACCAATGCCACCACCAACAATACGAACAACACCATCATCACAAACAACATTGAGATCAACACCATCTTCACCAACAACACAACAGAACACTACGGTCATAACAACACCAACTTTGGTAACCTGTAAGTAACTAACAAGGAATTTGTCTGCATATTCTGTAAGTATTGACCATAACGACATTTGTGACCAGAATGACTTTGGAATTATGTTATAAAAAAAGGGAAAAAAGTAAGAAAAAAATTAAAATAGATGCATTGCATTCATGAAAGGGATGTGGCTAGCCGGCTACACATCTTGGGGCCCAATACCTGTAATAATATTAGTTTAAATGACACATTAAACATAAGTGGTGCACTGATACCACTTTTTCATGACCAATTATGAGAATTTCGGAATCACAATACATACAATACATTACGTTCACAGTACACTAACAGCATATGTATTCTTCTAGACCCAACAACTACTGCTACAACACAAAAAAATACTACAGCCAACGCACCCACCACCATAAAAACAACAGCAACAACACCACCACTGCCACCACCAACAACAAGAACAGCTGCATCGACAACAACACCGACATCAACACCGCCACCACCATCAACAACAACAACAACAACAACAACACAACAGAATACTACGGTCATAACAGCACCAACTTTGGTAACCTGTAAGTAACTTTGGTTAAATATTATATATGTTTTGACCATACTAACAACATTTGTCACCAGCAGTGTGTCTACGTAGTAGGTAGTGCGCCTCCTTCCCCACCAAGCTTTCTCTTCGGGTGGCTCCCACAGTGTCAGTTTGCCCGCCATCATCACCTGATACATAACTAATAAACTGTATTAAAGTCAACTGTACAGTTACTTTTCATTACATGGAAAACAAACATAATTCAAAAGTATCTTCTGCCTCATCATAACAGCAGAACAATTCTCCCAAAACACTGATGAGTCTGTTGAAGCTGAAACAACTGAATATTAAAAAAAAAAAAAAAGTTTCGGGGAAAACACTTTTATACATTACTTTCACAGTACAATAATAGCATATGTATCCTTCTAGGGAGCGTGAAGATATTGCAACATAACATTTGTTCGAGGTTCCATTTGTTCGACGTGGGTGAATGTTAACCTGGTGAAATGCTAACCTGCCGACACTGGTGAATGCTATCCTGGTGAATGTCAACCACTATGCCTAAACCTAACCCAAACCCTAACCCTAACCTCAGTAAAACTATGCCTAAACCTAACCCTAACCCTTAGTCGAAATAATGAAACGTAGAAATATTGAGATTTCCCCATACTTCTAGATCCAACAACTACTGCTACAACGCTTCAAAATACTACAGCCAACGCAATCAGCACCATAAAAACAACAGCAACAACACCACCACTGCCACCACCAACAACAAGAACAACAGCAACATCGACGACAACACCGACATCAACACCAGCACCACCAACAACAACACAACAGAATACTACGGTCATAACAACACCAACTTTGGTAACTGGTAAGTAACTAACAAGGACTTTGGATGAATATTAGGCCTACAGTATGTACATTTTGACCATACCAACATTATTTGTGACCAGCATGACATTGGAATAATGTAAAAAAGGAAAGAAAAGGGTAAAAAACTAACTACTAAAATAGGTTATCCTTGCTTGCAGAAAAGAAAACATTTATGCCTCCTTCCCCTCTTGTTTTGGGGTGGCTCCCACAGTGTATGTTTGCTCGCCAGCATCACATGATACATTACTTATAAACTTTGCAATATTATGTCAACTGAATAATTATTTTCATTAGATGAAAAATAAACATAATTCAAAATTCTCTTCTGCCATAACAGGCAGCACAAAATGTCTTAAAATGAAGCACTTTTATATATTACGTTCACAGTACAATAATAGCATAATGTACCTTCTAGACCCAACAACTACTGCTACCACACACCAAAATACTACAGCTAACACAACCACCACCATGAAAACAACAGCAACAACAACACCACTGCCACCAACAACAATACGAACAACACCATCATCAAAAACAACATCGACATCAACACCATCTTCACCAACAACACAACAGAACACTACGGTCATAACAACACCAACTTTGGTAACCTGTAAGTAACTAACAAGGAATTTGTCTGCATATTTTTTAAGTATTTCAGAATGACTTTGCAATTATGTTATTAAAAAAAAGAAGAAAAAATTATAAAAAAAGAAACAGGTAAAATAAGATAGAATATTCTTGCTTGCATTCATGAAAGGGATGTGGCTAGCCGGCTACATATCCTGGGGCCCAATACCTGTAATAATATTAGTTTAAATGACACATTAAACTTAGGTGGTGCACTGACACCACTTTTTCATGACCAATTATGAGAATTTCGAAATCACAATACATACAATACATTACATTCACAGTACAATAACAGCATATATATTTTTCTAGACCCAACAACTACTGTTACAACACAACAAAATACTACAGCCAACGCACCCAACACCATAAAAACAACAGCAACAACACCACCACTGCCACCACCAACAACAAGAACAACAGCTGCATCGACAACAACACCGCCACCACCACCAACAACAACAACACAACAGAATACTACGGTCATAACAACACCAACTTTGGTAACCTGTAAGTAACTTTGGTTCAATATTATATATGTTTTAACCATACTAGCAACATATGTCACCAGCAGTGTGTCTACGTAGTAGGTAATGCGCCTCCTTCCCCACCAAGCTTTCCTTTGGCGTGGCTCCCACAGTGTCAGTTAGCCCACCATCATCACCTGATACATAACTAATAAACTGTATTAAAGTCAACTGTACAGTTACTTTTCATTATATGGAAAACTAACATAATTCAAAAGTATCTTCTGCCTCATCATAACAGCAGAACAATTCTCCCAAAACACTGATGAGTCTGTTAAAGCTGAAACAACTGAATATACATTAAAAAAAGGTTTTGGGGAAAACACTTTCATACATTACTTTCACAGTACAATAATAGCATATGTATCCTTCTAGGGAGCGTGAAGATATTGCAACATAACATTTGTTCGAGGTTGCATTTGTTCGACGTAGGTGAATGTTAACCTGGTGAAATGCTAACCTGCCGACGCTGGTGAATGCTATCCTGGTGAATGTCAACCACTATGCCTAAACCTAACCCGAACCCTAACCTCAGTAAAACTATGCCTAAACCTAACCCTAACCCTTAGTCGAAATAATGAAACGTAGAAATATTGAGATTTCCCAATACTTCTAGATCCAACAACTACTACTACAACGCTTCAAAATACTACAGCCAACGCAATCACCACCATAAAAACAACAGCAACAACACCACCACTGCCACCACCAACAACAAGAACAACAGCAACATTGACGACAACACCGACATCAACACCACCACCACCACCAACAACAACACAACAGAATACTACGGTCATAATAACACCAACTTTGGTAACTGGTAAGTAACTAACAAGGACTTTGGATGAATATTAGGCCTACAGTATATACATTTTGACCATACCAACATTATTTGTGACCAGCATGACATTGGAATAATGTAAAAAAGGAAAGAAAAGGGTAAAAAACTAACTACTAAAATAGGTTATCCTTGCTTGCAGAAAAGAAAACATTTATGAGTGACATAGTAGGTAGTGTGCCTCCTTCCCCTCTTGTTTTGGGGTGGCTCCCACAGTGTATGTTTGCTCGCCAGCATCACATGATACATTACTTATAAACTTTGCAATATTATGTCAACTGAATAATTATTTTCATTAGATGGAAAACAAACATAATTCAAAATTCTCTTCTGCCATAACAGGCAGCACAAAATGTCTTAAAATGAAGCACTTTTATATATTACGTTCACAGTACAATAATAGCATAATGTACCTTCTAGACCCAACAACTACTGCTACCACACACCAAAATACTACAGCCAACACAACCACCACCATAAAAACAACAGCAACAACACCACTGCCACCACCAACAATACAAACAACACCATCATCAAAAACAACATCGACATCAACACCATCTTCACCAACAACACAACAGAACACTACAGTCATAACAACACCAACTTTGGTAACCTGTAAGTAACTAACAAGGAATTTGTCTGCATATTCTTTATGTATTGACCATAACGACATTTGTGACCAGAATTACTTTGGAATTATGTTATTAAAAAAAATATATATAATATCCTTGCTTGCATTCATGAAAGGGATGTGGCTAGCCGGCTACAAATCCTGGGGCCCAATACCTGTAATAATATAAGTTTAAATGACACATTAAACATAAGTGGTGCACTGATACCACTTTTTCATGACCAATTATGAGAATTTCGGAATCACAATACATACAATACATTACACTCACAGTATAATAACAGCGTATACATTCTTCTAGACCCAACAACTACTGCTACAACACAACAAAATACTACAGCCAACGCACCCACCACCATAAAAACAACAGCAACAACACCACCACTGCCACCACCAACAACAAGAACAACAGCACCATCGACAACAACACCGACATCGACACCATCACCAACCAGAACAACACAACAGAATACCACGGTCAAAACAAAACCAACTTTGGTAACCTGTAAGTAACTAACGTATGTTTTGATCATACCAACAACATTTGTGACCAGCCTACTGCAGTCAAGGATGTGACTACAAACCATGGGCCCCCGATACCTGGGGCCCATAATAATATTAGTTAAAATTAGCACTTTTTCATGACAAATTTACTATAAGAAACGTCACAGCTTGTCCGTGTCCATCCGTCCGTGTAGACGGTCTATGGGTTTGCCGCTCTGACATCATGCTCTGATGTCACTGTGATGTCAGGGGAACCACTCTATCAGAATGGGTTTGCCGCTCTGACATCACGCACTGGCTTCACTGTGATGTCACACTAACAGAATCCCTTTTATGCCCATATATGGAGTTCCCTGATGTCATCAATATTAATGATGCCCTGTTAGAGAGATCCCTGTGATGCCAGGGGAAACAAATCCCTTTTATGCCCATATATGGAGATCCCTGATGAACACATCACTGTTGCCCTGAGGCGTCTTACTAATAATATTAGTTAAAATTACACTTTAAACATTTGGGGTAGAATAATACCACTTTTTCATGACAAAGTACGAGTACTTTGGAATCGCCCTGTAATTGTGGGTTATGAGATCTAAAAAGCAGACGCATCTCTCTCTAAGTAAAACTATGTGAGAGTGTGGATTCGTAGACACCAACTCTGGACTCCTGGATTGCTGCCCTCCACTCCCTCTTTTCCAGCATCAGGGTCCACTCCAGAGCTCTTCAGTGTTGCTAGCTCTGCTGTAACACTGCAGTGTCTACGTACTAGGTAGTGCGCCTCCTTCTCTCCTAGCTGTGCCCTGGGGTGGCTCCCACAGTGTCTGTTTGCTCACCATCATTACCTGATACATTACTTTTAAACTTTGCAATATTAATGTCAACTGAACAGTTACTTTTCATTGAATGGAAAACAAACACAATTCAAAATTCTCTTCTGCCATAACACAACAGGCATTACAACATTTCTTCAAAAACACCAAAAAGTCTGATAATGCTGAAACACCCCAACTGATTTTTTTCAAATAAATGTTTTGGGGAAAAAAATGTTTTGAACACTTTTATATATTACGTTCATAGTACAATAATAGCATATGTATCCCTCTAGACACAACAACTTCTGCTACCACACAACAAAATACTACAGCCCCGACCATAAAAACAACAGCAACAACACCACCACTGCCACCACCAACAACAAGGACAACAGCAACATCGACAACAATACCGGCATCAACACCGCCACCACCAACAACAACACAACAGAATACTACGGTCAGAACAACACCAACTTTGGTAACTGGTAAGTAACTAACAAGGACTTCGGTTGAATATTAGGCCTATATACGTTTTGACCATACCAACATTATTTGTGACCAGCATGACATTGGAATAATGTAAAAAAGGAAAAAAAAATCACTACTAAAATAGATTATCCTTGCTCGCAGAAAAGGAAACATTTATTAGTGACATAGTAGGTTGTGCGCCTCCTTCCCCTCTAGTTTTGTTTTGGGGTGGGTCCCACAGTGTCTGTTTGCTCGACACAAAAAAGTCAGATAAAGTTGAAACACCCCAACTGAATATTTTCAAATAAAGGTTTGGGGGAAAATACGTTTTGAAGCACTTTTATATATTACGTTCACAGTACAATAATAGCGTAATGTATCCTTCTAGACCCAACAACTACTGCTACCACACAACAAAGTACTACAGCCAACACAACCACCACCATGAAAACAACAGCAACAACAACACCACTGCCACCACCAACAATACGAACAACACCATCATCACAAACAACATTGAGATCAACACCATCTTCACCAACAACACAACAGAACACTACGGTCATAACAACACCAACTTTGGTAACCTGTAAGTAACTAACAAGGAATTTGTCTGCATATTCTGTAAGTATTGACCATAACGACATTTGTGACCAGAATGACTTTGGAATTATGTTATAAAAAAAAGGAAAAAAGTAAGAAAAAAATGAAACAGAAACAGGTAAAATAAGATAGAATATCCTTGCTTGCATTCATGAAAGGGATGTGGCTAGCCGGCTACATATCCTGGGGCCCAATACCTGTAATAATATTAGTTTAAATGACACATTAAACATAGGTGGTGCACTGATACCACTTTTTCATGGCCAATTATGAGAATTTCAAAATCACAATACATACAATACATTACATTCACAGTACAATAACAGCATATTTATTTTTCTAGACCCAACAACTACTGCTACAACACAACAAAATACTACAGCCAACGCACCCACCACCATAAAAACAACAGCAACAACACCACCACTGCCACCACCAACAACAAGAACAACAGCTGCATCGACAACAACACCGCCACCACCACCAACAACAACAACAACAACAACAACAACACAACAGAATACTACGGTCATAACAACACCAACTTTGGTAACCTGTAAGTAACTTTGGTTCAATATTATATATGTTTTAACCATACTAACAACATATGTCACCAGCAGTGTGTCTACGTAGTAGGTAATGCACCTCCTTCCCCACCAAGCTTTCCTTTGGGGTGGCTCCCACAGTGTCAGTTAGCCCACCATCATCACCTGATACATAACTAATAAACTGTATTAAAGTCAACTGTACAGTTACTTTTCATTATATGGAAAACTAACAATTCAAAAGTATCTTCTGCCTCATCATAACAGCAGAACAATTCTCCCAAAACACTGATGAGTCTGTTAAAGCTGAAACAACTGAATATACATAAAAAAAAAAGGTTTTGGGGAAAACACTTTCACACATTACTTTCACAGTACAATAATAGCATATGTATCCTTCTAGGGAGCGTGAAGATATTGCAACATAACATTTGTTCGAGGTTCCATTTGTTCGACGTGGGTGAATGTTAACCTGGTGAAATGCTAACCTGCCGACGCTGGTGAATGCTATCCTGGTGAATGTCAACCACTATGCCTAAACCTAACCCAAACCCGAACCCTAACCTCAGTAAAACTATGCCTAAACCTAACCCTAACCCTAAGTCAAAATAATGAAACGTAGAAATATTTAGATTTCCCCATACTTCTAGATCCAACAACTACTGCTACAACGCTTCAAAATACTACAGCCAACGCAATCACCACCATAAAAACAACAGCAACAACACCACCACTGCCACCACCAACAACAAGAACAAGAACAACAGCAACATCGACGACAACACCGACATCAACACCACCACCACCAACAACAACACAACAGAATACTACGGTCATAACAACACCAACTTTGGTAACTGGTAAGTAACTAACAAGGACTTTGGATGAATATTAGGCCTACAGTATATACATTTTGACCATACCAACATTATTTGTGACCAGCATGACATTGGAATAATGTAAAAAAGGAAAGAAAAGGGTAAAAAACTAACTACTAAAATAGGTTATCCTTGCTTGCAGAAAAGAAAACATTTATGAGTGACGTAGTAGGTAGTGTGCCTCCTTCCCCTCTTGTTTTGGGGTGGCTCCCACAGTGTATGTTTGCTCACCAGCATCACATGATACATTACTTATAAACTTTGCAATATTATGTCAACTGAATAATTATTTTCATTAGATGGAAAACAAACATAATTCAAAATTCTCTTCTGCCATAACAGGCAGCACAAAATGTCTTAAAATGAAGCACTTTTATATATTACGTTCACAGTACAATAATAGCATAATATACCTTCTAGACCCAACAACTACTGCTACCACACACCAAAATACTACAGCCAACACAACCACCACCATAAAAACAACAGCAACAACACCACTGCCACCACCAACAATACAAACAACACCATCATCAAAAACAACATCGACATCAACACCATCTTCACCAACAACACAACAGAAAACTACAGTCATAACAACACCAACTTTGGTAACCTGTAAGTAACTAACAAGGAATTTGTCTGCATATTCTTTATGTATTGACCATAACGACATTTGTGACCAGAATTACTTTGGAATTATGTTATTAAAAAAATATATATATAATATCCTTGCTTGCATTCATGAAACGGATGTGGCTAGCCGGCTACAAATCCTGGGGCCCAATACCTGTAATAATATTAGTTTAAATGACACATTAAACATAAGTGGTGCACTAATACCACTTTTTCATGAACAATTATGAGAATTTCGGAATCACAATACATACAATACATTACACTCACAGTATAATAACAGCGTATACATTCTTCTAGACCCAACAACTACTGCTACAACACAACAAAATACTACAGCCAACGCACCCACCACCATAAAAACAACAGCAACAACACCACCACTGCCACCACCAACAACAAGAACAACAGCAACATCGACAACAACACCGACATCAACACCGCCACCACCAACAACAACACAACAGAATACTACGGTCATAACAACACCAACTTTGGTAACTTGTAAGTAACTTTGGTTAAATATTATATATGTTTTAACCATACTAACAACATTTGTAACCAGCAGTGTGTCTACATAGTAGGTAGTGTGCCTCCTTCCCCACCAAGCTTTCCCTTGGGGTGGCTCCCAAAGTGTCAGTTAGCCCGCCATCCTCACCTGATACATAACTAACCAGTAAGACTCCCTAATCGGGAGATAAGCGACCGTCAGGTCACAGTATACACAAAGAGACCTGTAAATGGCATTGGTTCCACCCACAAGTGTGTGCGACAAACGGTTGATGAGTAAAGCCAAATAAAGTTTCGGCAAATCAGAGGAGGGGGCGGGGCAAAGTTAAACCAATTAAGGTGAAGGACTCTTAATGAAGTTAATTGACACCACTCACAAGTTTGCACGACAAACGGTTGATGAGTAAAGCCAAATAAAGTTTCGGCCAATCAAAGGAGGGGGCGGGGCAAAGTTAAACCAATGAAGGTGAAGGACTGTTGGAGCAGCAGGAGTCGGTGGTCCCCGGGAATTCCCTGTGAGCAGCCCAGTTGGGGTGTTGATTGTCATTTTTGCACTATTTGGCGGCGGTGGCAGGGGGTCCCTGGGGGTCCCTGGGGTCCGTGTAGGTCCGGGGGTCCTGAAGGTTGTGGTTTGGCAGGCAAGGAGTGTGTGTGGAAAATTTCACATGGTTAGGGGCAACTATGGCGGAGATATGAGTAGGGCAAAAGTGTGACGTGACGTGACGTGACGTGACGTGACGTGACGTGACAGACAGACAGACAGACAGACAGACAGACAGACAGACAGACAGACAGGCGGTGGAGGTTTTGATAGTAAATGCGACCTGACGGTCGCAATAAACTGTATTAAAGTCAACTGTACAGTTACCTTTCATTACATGGAAAACAAACATAATTCAAAAGTATCTTCTGCCTCATCATAACAGCAGAACAATTCTCCCAAAACACTGATGAGTCTGTTAAAGCTGAAATGACTGAATATTAAAAAAGAAAAAAAAAGGTTTTGGGGAAAACACTTTTATACATTACATACAGTACATACTCACAGTACAATAATAGCATATGTATCCTTCTAGGGAGTGTGAAGATATTGCAACATATTTTGTTCGAGGTTCCATTTGTTCGACGTAGGTGAATGTTAACCTGGTGAAATGCTAACCTGCCGACGCTGGTGAATGCTATCCTGGTGAATGTTAACCACTATGCCTAAACCTAACCCAAACCCTAACCCTAACTTAAAGTGCGGGTGCCATGATTTATTCCCCCTCTAAAACATGATTATCAACTATCATGATTATACTAGGAGGAAGATTTTTTCCAAAAAATTGTACAGAAAGAGTTAAAATTATGTTTTTATGTGGCCACACCCCCAGTTCATTAAGTATGCCTGGTTGTCATGGTGGGTGGTGACCCAGCTGAAGTTAGCCACACCCCACATTGTTGAGTGAATGGTAATTAGGGGAGGAGTTGATTGTGTGATGTAATAAGTATGGGTGTTTTTGGAAAGGCACATCTGACCCAGCAGGTGGCATCCTCCAGCTAAAAAACGAAATAAAAAGAGAACACATAATTGCTCATAACAACCACACCAGGGGGTCTAATGAAGTACTGTCAACCTCCTAGACACATGAAAACCAGAAAAAGTACACAACTATGGCACCACCTCTTTCAGTAAAACTATGCCTAAACCTAACCCTAACCCTTAGTGAAAATAATGAAACATAGAAATATCGAGATTTCCCCATACTTCTAGACCCAACAACTACTGCTACAACACTTCAAAATACTACCGCCAACGCAATCACCTCCATAAAAACAACAGCAACAACATCACCACTGCCACCACCAACAACAAGAATAACAGCACCATCAACAACAACACCACCGACATCAACACCAGCACCACCAACAACAACACAACAGAATACTACGGTCATAACAACACCAACTTTGGTAACTGGTAAGTAAGACTCCCTAATCGGGAGATTTGCGACCGCCAGGTCGCAAACATGCAGTAACCACTTCAGCCCTACTGTATTGAGAGTTGGATTTTAGAGATACTGTGTACCGCTTTGCGTGATTTGTGTGCAAAGTCAGTAGGGGCAGTGGCAAAATATGTGTTTTGCAAGAATCGGCCACATGCTGGTGCTAGGAGAGGCCCATGTGCAGGTAGATGTAATGATTTTAAGTGGCATGCGTGCCTATGTGTTGAGGGAATGTGCGTGGCTAATTGCAAAGAAAAGGCATGTCGTGATCGTGTTCATGATTTGCGTAATGTTTTTGAAAAGGGAGCAATCCAGCCAACTTTAGAAGGCAATCACAAAGACTTTGGTTGACAACATTTGTGACCAGCATGACATTGGAAGAATGCTAAGCTATAAAAAAAAAAAACAATTAGCAAAGAAGCTAAAAAAACTAAAATAAAATAGAATATCCTTGCTCTTGGAAAAGGAAACATTTATTCATTTATTATTAGTATAGCCTGACCAGAGCGGTGTAAGGAGAGTGACAACACTTCCGTCGACTCCCATAGTAAATGTGGATAGCCTATTTACTCTATGGTGGGAAGCTAACTTAGCCTAGCTTATGCATGCGCACACATGCACGCATGGAGCCTGTCTCATAATCCTAGCAAGCCTCTGCCCCGTCCGCCCCCATTCATTTTCACTCGCTGGTAAGTAGACTAAATCATGTCTTTTTCACCCTTTTAATAATGTTATCTACCTTAGAGAGGCCCGTGAATGCGTTGAAATTGTGAAAAAGACGTGATTTGGTCTACCTACCAGCGAATTAATGACTCGGCTAGAATGGGGGGGACGGGTCAGAGGCTCGCTAGGACTCCATGCGAAGCCACTTCCGGTCTGCGGCGAGTTCAAAGCGTGTCGTCACTCTCATTACACTGCTCTGAGCCTGACAATCAGCCTGAATTTACTTTTGAAAAACCCCAACTGAATATTTTCAAAAAAAGGTTTGGGGGAAAACACATTTTGAAGCACTTTCATACATTACGTTCACAGTACAATAATAGCATAACGTATCCTTCTAGACCCAACTACTGCTACAACGCTTCAAAATACTACAGCCAACACAACCACCACCATAAAAACAACGGCAACAACACCACCACTGCCCCCACCAACTAGAAGAACAACAGCACCATCAACAACAACACCGAAGACAACAGCACAGACGACGACAATAACACCACCACCAACATCACCGAAGACAACAGCACAGAAGGCAACAACACCACCATCAACAACAACAACAACACCACCACCACCTCCACCTCCACCACCAACAACAACAACAACAACAACAATAACACCACCACCAACATCACCGAAGACAACAGCACAGAAGGCAACAACACCACCATCAACAACAACAACACCACCACCACCTCCACCACCACCACCAACAACAACAACAACAACAACAACGAAGACAACAGCACAGACGGCAATAACACCACCACCACCAACAACAATACCAACAACAATATCACCAAATACGGGTAAGTATTTCAAAATAAAGTTATGGATACAAATATGTTTATATAAGAAATAATTATTTACAAATGCTAATAATTGGATGGTTATTGGAAAAACTATCCAAACGCTCTCTCTTGTGTGTGTGTGTGTGTGTGTGTGTGTGTGTGTGTGTGTGTGTGTGTGTGTGTGCGTGCGTGCGTGCGTGCGTGCGTGCGTGCGTGCGTGCGTGCGTGCGTGCGTGCGTGCGTGCGTGCGTGAGCGCGCGTGTGCATGCATGCATGTGTCCATGCTTGAGTTCCAGTTTGTTCCTCTAGCAACCTTTAAAAGGAGGACTTCACCACTTTTCAACCAATCTTCATATAATAGGTCCTCACTAATGTTCATGATAAAATATCACAATTTTCTTCTACTCAGTCTGGGTCTCATAGGAGAGCTGTGGGTGGGTCGGTGACATCATCAATGGGAAATGCAAGCTAATAGAAACTGCAGACTTTCTATTCCTGAGAAGTTGCAATGTTAAAGTGGAAGCCATTGTTCTCGTGATACTAAAAATATATATATATATTTTTTTTTTTTCAAAAATATTGTTTAAAAAAAAATCTGTCAAACGATGATGTCACCGGTGGAAGGATTTGACAGCTCTCCTATGAGACCCAGACTGAGTAGAATTTTTTTTGCTATTTTATTATGAACATTAGTGAGGACCTATTATATGAAGACAGGTTGAAAAGTGGTGAAGTCCTCCTTTAACTGAGTAAATGTTTCCTGTGGTTTGATGCATTCTCCATGTGGGCCTGCAGCCCTGTTTGGCTATACTTACTGTATGTTCAGACAGACAGAGATAAGAGTGCTCTGAGAGTACTCTTATCAGCTCAAGTAAGGTAAGACTAGCTGTCAGCAAACCGATCGTCACAAGTTTGTCTACATATCTTTAAGAAAATATCAAACATCATCAATACCAAAAATATCATAGACTTGTATTGAATGTCATAATCTCACTGTTTCATGAGGCGATGGACGGCGCAATCAGCCCATCGGTAAGTGTGACAAGTGTCTTGGGAACAAATTGTATACAACCCGTCGTGTATACAATTAGAGTGTTCCGAAATAGGAGATGAAAATAATATGTATGTTAGAACTTAGAAATCCTCATTAAAACAATATATACAGTAACTTACTGCTTAGATGCAGCCTGAGTGAACTGAAATAGGAGATGTAAATAATATGTATGTTAGAACTTTAGTTAATAGAAACCCTCATACAGTAGGCCTATGCAGTAACCTCATACAGTAGGCCTATGCAGTAACTTACTTCTTAGATGCAGCCTGAGTGAACTGACTTTTCTTAAAGAGTTTTTGGCTAAACAAGTAGCAGAACAAGACAATATTATCATTGTTCTTTTGAGAACTTAATATTTTGTGAGTCTTAGAACACATGGTTCAACAGTTAAAATGTTGCCCAAGTTTTTCAATGAGTGTGTGTTCTGCTTCTCTTTTAGAAGTGTCACTCAACATCCCTATCAAGCTGAGTATGTGTCTTGCCCTCTTCTTTATACTCACAGATAGACCTTGTTCTTATTACATACCAGCAGTTGTGTAAAGTAACTAAGTAGATTTAAATAAGTACTGTACTTAAGTACAATTTTGAGGTATTTGTACTTTACTTGAGTATTTCCAATTTCCAATACTTTAACTTCAACTACATCTCGGATCCAAATATTGTACTTTTACTCCACTACAATTATTTGAAAACTTTAGTTACTAGTTACTTTGCATATTATATTATGAAAAAACATACATCAATCCACTTTAGACCTATTTTATTCCTAGGCTATTTGAACATAGCCAATCTACAAGCTCACAACGCGTCGCATCATGAGCTTGCAGATCTGCAATTTTCAAACATTTTGTACTTTGGTACTTTAACTGTATTTTGATGCCAATACTTTTGCGAACCCTTTTACTCAAGTACATTTTTAATTCCGGTCTTTTACTTGTAAGGCTGAAGCCACACCAAAGTACCTATGAGAGTGGATTCCCCATTCCGCCAATGCATTTCAATGAGAATGGAGTGTTTTCATGCCAGTAGAGGATTTCGCTCCATTCTCATTGAAATTCATTGGCGGAACGGGGAATCCACTCTCATAGGTACTTTGTGGCTGCAGCCTTACACAGTATTTCTATACTGCAGTATTGCTACTTTTACTTTGGTCTCATGACAGCCAGTAGTCTCACACAGCCAGACCATTGATACCTTTGCATATCTACTCTTCTACTCTGCCTGCCAATCATCTCTGGATAGATACATCTACTGCCTTCCCTTACGACCTACGCAATTTTTAAAAATCTCTCCTAAATGGTAAACGGTAAATGGTGCATTTATATACAGTAGCACCTTTATCCAAGACACTTTACAGAGATGCATTACATTCACCCATTCACACACATCCATACACCGACAGCAGAGGAAACCATCCAAGGCACCAACCTGCTCATCGGGAGCAATTAGGGGTTCAGAGTATTGCTCAAGGACACTTCGACAGTAAATCTGAGAACCTTCCGCTTGCCAAGCGGCCACTCTACCCCTGAGCCACTGCGGCCTCCTCTCCTCTAGAATTATAACGTCAGCAGATCACTGAAAGTCTGGCTACTTGAGACTAGACATCGAGGAATATGCAAAGATAATTCTGTAGACCATTTGAATAAATAAATATTAGGTAATAGATGCACAGTATAAAAGTGTTGATTTAACTGTAACTCATACAGATCCTCTTATTTAGAGTTTCAAATGGATAAATAAATGCATAAATGCAGAATTTAATTGTGTTGTTTAATAAATAGTTTATAATTGAGATGGAAATTCCACAGATTACAAGAGTAGTAATTGTGTCTTTGGTAATGCGAATAAAAAGACTTTCCCTATATGTATCTCAGACTGCTGAGTGACAGTCTCTCTCACACCATTTGAACACATTTTGTCACTGGTATCAACTATTCTCATGCTTTAGATGAGCAATTTATGCTTGCTTTTTAGTGGCCGATTTCATTAAGGAAAGGAAGTCCACATCGTCCACAGACTCCCTTCCTTGTCGGCATGCAATCACTGTTTCTTATACTGTATGCCTTGTAATTAAACTAACTCAAAAATGAAATAACCAAAGACAGACCCATGTGGTTGGGATGGGGTTTGGGATACATGAACTCTCCTCTTATAATGGTTCCTATGCCTATGAATAAATGTCATTACAGTTTCAACTACTGCTGCACAGGACAATACAGTTCCACTGCCGGAAACAACACCAACCAGTAAGTGTTTAGAAAAACAAAATCTTATCCTACTTTGGTACTTTAACTATATTTTGATGGCAATACTTTAGTACTTTTACTCAAGTACATTTTGAATTCCAGACTTTTACTTTTAAGGCTGAAGCCACACCAAAGTACCTATGAGAGTGGATTCCCCATTCCACCAATGCATTTCAATGAGAATGGAGTGTTTTCATGCCATTAGAAATGGGGCATCATTGAAATGCATTGGCGGAACGCGGATTCCACTCTCATAGGTATTTTGGTGTGAGGGCACCCTTACGCAGTATGTCTACACAGCAGTATTGATACTTTTACTTAAGTAAAACATTTGAGTCCTTTTTCCACCACTGCATACCAGTCCTCATGTTTCTACAGAGGTTCATGTACTTTGGTCACATGACAGCCAGTAGTCTCACACAGCCAGACCATTGATACCTTCACCTATCTACTCTGCCTGCCAATCATCATCTCTGGATACATCTACTGCCTTCCCTTACGACCTACACCATTTAAAAAAAAATCTCTCCTAAATGGTAAACGGTAAATAGTGCCTTTATATAGCGCCTTTATTCAAGGCACTTTACATTGATTGTGCATTACATTCACCCATTCACACACCTCCATTATACACCGACGGCAGAGGAAACCATGAAAGGCACCAACCTGCTCATCGGGAGCAATTAGGGGTTCAGAGTCTTGCTCAAGGGCACTTCGACAGTAAATCTGAGAACCTTCCGCTTGCCATGCGGCCACTCTACCCCTGAGCCACTGCGGCCTCCAGACAATGTGATAATTCAAGGGAACCCATGTGGTTGGGATGAGGTTTGGGATACATGAACTCTACTCTTATAATGGTTCCTAATCCTATGCTTATGAATAAATGTCATTACAGTTTCAACTACTGCTGCACAGGACACTACAATTCCACTGCCGGAAATAAAACCAACTAGTAAGTGTTTAAAGAAAACACACACACACAAAAAATACACTGCAGTATTGATACTTTGACTTAAAGGTCCTACACCATGCATTTAAAAATAATTTATATAACAATGTTTGTGTCCCAAAAACGTTTTTGAAAAGGTTTGAGGCTAAATTACCACTCCTGAATACAGAGCCCCTGTCATTTCTGCCTGGCTTTCAGAGCATTTTCAGCTGCAGTACCACCTTGTCCTGAGTGGGAGGACTGCGCTATTGAGCCAGTTTTAGCCCCACACTCCTCCCCACCTCCTGCTCAGCAGGCCTGCCCACCCCTCCCCAACCCTCTCCCAGCTCCTCCTGCCTCCTTCTCAGGCCTGCCCACCCCTCCCCAACCCTCTCCCAGCTCCTCCTGCCTCCTTCTCAGGCCTTGTGACATCACAAATCTGACCTTTCACAATCAGGACCGTTCTGAGACATGCTAACATAGATCTGCCCATAAACTGAGAAAGACACAATGGTCAGAAATAGGACTTTGTGAGGATAGAAGTTGCTGGTGGGACACCAAGAAAATACATAAAAATTGGAAAAATGTAAATTCATGGTGTAGTCCCTTTAAAGGAGCTATAGTCAACTTTTTAATTGTAGGGCTGACACTTTGTTTACATCCTAGTCTATAGACTAGAATGTAAATAAAGTGTCGGTCTGACAATGGCCAAAATGATTATTTTATCATTATTTTACGCTTTTTGTGGTCATTTTTGAATAGAAACACATATATGAAGCTTATTTTTTATAACATATTTTCTAAACATTATTTTTATTTTAGCATCCGTTTTTCAAGAAGAAGTTTACTATAGCTCCTTTTTTAGGTAAAATAATTGAGTCCCTTTTCCACCACTGCATACCAGTCCTCATGTTTCTACAGAGGTTCATGTACTTTGGTCACATAACAGCCATGTAGTCTCACACAGCCAGTTTTTTAAATCTCTCCTAAATGGTAAACGGTAAATGGTGCATTTATATACAGTAGCACCTTCATCCAAGGCACTTTACATTGATTGTGCATTACATTCACCCATTCACACACATCCATACACCGACGGCAGAGGAAACCATTCAAGGCACCAACCTGCTCATCGGGAGCAATTAGGGGTTCAGAGTCTTGCTTAAGGGCACTTCGACAGTAAATCTGAGAACCTTCCGCTTGCCAAGCGGCCACTCTACCTCTGAGCCACTGCGGCCTCCTCTCCTCTAGAATTAGAACGTCAGCAGATCACTGAAAGTCTGGCTACGTGAGACTATACAGCCAGGAATATGCAAAGATAATTCTGTAGACCACTTGAATAAATAAATAATAGGTAATAGATGCACAGTAAAAAGTGTTGATTTAACTGTAACTCATAAGGATCCTCTGATTTAGAGTTTCAAATGGATAAATAAATGCAGAATTTAACTGTGTTGTATTATAAATAGTTAATAATTTAGATGAAAATTCCACAGATTACAAAAGTAGTAATTGTGTCTTTGGTAATGCGAATCAAATGACTTTCCCTAGATGTACCTCAGACTGCTGAGTGACAGTCTCTCTCACACCATTTGAACACATCACTGATGAGTGAATGTCACTGGTATCAAGTATTCTCATGCTTTAGATGAGCAATTTGGTTTTTAGTGGCTGATTTCATTAAGGAAAGGAAGTCCACATCGTCCACAGACTCCCTTTGTCAGCATGCAATCACTGTTTCTTATACTGTATGCCTTGTAATTAAACTAAATCAAAAATGAAATAACCAAAGACAGACAGACAATGTGATAATTCAAAGAAACACATGTGATTGGGATGGGGTTTGGGATACATGAACTCTCCTCTTATAATGGTTCTTATATGGCTGTGAATAAATGTCATTACAGTTTCAACTACTGCTGCACCGGAAACAACACCAACTAGTAAGTGTTTAAATCTTTTTTACAGGATGTAAATGTGGACAAAATCTTCTCCAACAAAATATTCTACATTTTGGGACAGAGTTAAATCTCATCAAATGTTGGTCCGTGGCTCAAATACCCTATAAATAACAGACCTTGATATGAAAAGGATGAAAACCACTACAGTTTACTGTCTTTGATTTTATCTTCACACAGAATTTGACGTGGACTTATCAGTTAGGCTTAAAAGGCCTTTCACAGACAAGTTAAAAGATCCAACATCTTCAGAATTCATAGAACTTAAAAAACAGATCGAGGACGTGGTAAGTGTGAGCGTGCGTGTGCTCGCTTGTTTGTGTGTGTTTCTCAGAGACATTCAGTCTCTTCTCTATTTCATTCAATTGTTTTTCATATTGCTATGTCCCTGTCATTTAATTTGCAGTTGAAGGTACAATATCAAGGAATCAGCGGGTTCATTTCTGTTACTGTAACAGGATTTAGGTACAGTATTTTACAGCAACAAATACAGCAATTTAGATGTAGAGCTGTGTGACACACTTATGTTCTAAACTTTGCCCCTGGTTTGTTCTCACTAACAGTGAAGGAAGCACTATTGCAACCTTCGTTCTGCAAACATCATTTGTCGATTCAACAGAGATACTTGAAGCAAATAAAGGAGTCCCAAATGCCTTGGATAGTAGCGGTCTGCCTGTTGATGGCTCAGTTTTGACAACTTACACAAGTACGTTTCTAAAATAAGCTACAGAAAGATTATCGTCGGGCAGAAACCTGGTATCTCCAGGTTTCAAATGAGTATGTTTTAAAGCCCTGCTTCATCATTCAAGACTGTCGCACAAAACTAGAGAAAATATAAGATCTACAAGAACACAGTGCCTCACACCACAAGGCATTGTGTGCTTGTAGATCTACTATTTTCTTCAAATGAAAAATGCAAAACGAACGGTATTGGAAATTTTCCACCCGACAACAACGTTATGTTTATGTCATCAATTTGGAATCGGATGGGAAAAAAATATATAACAACTGATCCTGTTCACATTTTCCCAAGGTCCAAATCTAATCACCTTTCCGAAAGAAACATACACTGGTCAAACCATGACAGTGACATGTGGGCCTCCTCTGAACATGACTCTGAGCAAAGTCACTGAGTCGCAGTGGAAGTTCAAGGGGAGGAATGCCAGAAGCATTAAAAGGTTTAAAGTCTCTTCTAGCGACCAGACCTCCACTCTTACAATTGAGAACATCATTACTCATGATAGGGGTAAGTACCAATTTCTACCATGTCTTTTAATGACCAATCAGAACTCAATATCAGTGCAATGCAACTACAGTTCATAATATAACATTAGTTGTGTTCTGACTACTTTACTACATGTGCAGTTTGTTAAATTAATCCATCCATTGGATGGATTGTGCCATTTCTGCATTTCTGTCTACTTGCTCTGTGTCTCAGTGGCGGTCTGTGGCTAGCTCATAAAATTCTTGCCATTGACATGATCGATGTGATTTCAGACCAGATTTCTGACTTAATAAAAAAAAAAAGTGTGTGTGTGTGTGTGTGTGTGTGTGTGTGTGTGTGTGTGTGTGTGTGTGTGTGTGTGTGTGTGTGTGTGTGCGTGCGTGCGTGCGTGCGTGCGTGCGTGCGTGCGTGCGTGCGTGCGTGCGTGCGTGCGTGCGTGCGTGCGTGCGTGCGTGCGTGCGTGCGTGCGTGCGAACTTTCTCTCTGCATTTCTCTGTCTGTCTGTCTCACTGTCACAGAGTGACAAAAACATTAAAAAAAAAACACAGATTGAGTAGGCACTATAGGCAGTAATAATAAAATCATTTTGCAAATGTGTAACCTTTACCATTTTAATGTTGGACTGAATATAGACAAGACCTGTAAATGTACAATTTTCTCACCACTAATATGTCACATCAAACATATAATTTTCCGAATGTCTGAGTGTCTGTCTGTAACAGCGTTTCTCCTCAGTGGCTGGAGCAATTGATCTGAAATCGCATCACCATTAGCATATGAACACACCTGACATAACTGTGAAGCCCGTTTGTCACTTTCACAAATCATATGCTGTATATTAGCATTTTATGGTGTATCTATATCTATTCTGCATCTAGCATGAGGCCTATCTATTCTGCATCTAGCATGAGGCAACATGTTTAACCAGCTCTGTGTGTGTGTGTGTGTGTGTGTGTGTGTGTGTGTGTGTGTGTGTGTGTGTGTGTGTGTGTGTGTGTGTGTGTGTGTGTGTGCGTGCGTGCGTGCGTGCGTGCGTGCGTGCGTGCGTGCGTGCGTGCGTGCGTGCGTGCGTGCGTGCGTGCGTGCGTGCGTGCGTGCGGGGGGGGGGGGGGCTGTTACAGATGTTGTCCAAAAATCATGCAGATCGGTACACAGTATCTCTGTAGCCATTAAACGAAACGGGTATTTCTTACATTGATGCTCCTACATATTATCATGCAAGCACCAGTTAAAGTTACTTTCCATCCTTCATATACTGTGTGCACAGTGCACATCCCATAACTGCACATCATTTCGGAGCTCATATCTTTGAACGGGTAAGAGCTAGTTGTACTGATTCATCAAATACAGTAATTATGATTTTGATCACAGGGAGTTATGAATGCATTCTGGAAGATACCGCAATGAGATTCGTCCAGAAGGGATACATGTCTACGGTTATCAAACCAGCTCCCAACATACGAGCCAATAAAATTCTCAACATCCCCTGTCAGGAAACTCAAAGGCAAGCACTTAGGTGTTGCGTGCAACGCCTCTATAAAGGCCAGAAGATGGATTATAAAGTCCAGTGGATGAATGAGAAAGAAGTAGTCTTGGATTCAGGTAAGCACGAAATGGTGTCTACCAGCCAGAACCTTTTTTTGTTTTGTCTTTCTCTCCCTCTATCCTCGGCTTCCTGTCTCTACTCTCTCTTATCTAATAAAGCATAAAATGTCTAAAAATACTCTAAAGAAAAAAGAAAAGAAAGAATGACTTATCACAGTGCACCTCTGGGACAATAACAAAAGCTATACAAACACGGCTGTCTATAATTCACCAATATGATTTAATGTTTACAGATGAGGACCCTGGTCAAGGCGATTACTGCATCGTCCACTATCACTTAATGAAAGACTGCAGAGGAACGACATTTACATGTAGAGTGAAAGACATTAAACTGATTTATGAGATGAGAACAACTCTGAAAGTCTTCCGTGAGAGTAAGTAACAATTTAGTGTCTGCAGTATTATGATTGTTGCATTCATTTTGCATGGAAATAACTTCATACTTTGTACTTGGCACAACTTAGGTCCTTCTAATCCTGTCCTGTGTAAAGATGAGTATGGTAGTGGACGAGAAGGAGACATAGAAGAAAGAGCATGTGGTCCCGGCCTGGCGGGACAAATCCAAGTCCAATGTGAGGCCAGTGGACAATGGAAACTTCTGAAGGATAGTTGTATTGTAACAGAAATTCAAGAACTTCTCACTGAGTCCCAGGTAGAGGAACCCGTTCATTTTTCGTCACTGTCGGGGAGAAACCTTGTGTCTCCAAGTTTCAAATGTTTTTTTTTTCTTTTCGTAAAGTAAATTCCTACTTCATCATACAAGACTGTCGCACAGAAATAGTGAAAACTCAAGCACACAACGCCTGTAGATCGGCAATTTTCACTATTTTAAATTGTTTTTAAAATAACGAAAAAGGAAGGTTTTGGTTTGGGACCCGCAGGCGTCCTCGAGGGCGTTCCAGGAGGTCCCCAGTGAAATGCGTTAATATAGCATCAAAACCAGTTTAACCACTTTAATCCTATACACATCGGATATTTGAAAATAGCTGATCTACAAGCTCACAACATATTGCAATGCAACTTGTTGTGAGCTTGTAGTTCGGACTACTTTCCAAAAAACCTGGGTCCCCCAGATGGGGGAACTCATTTGGGGTTCCTTAATTGAGAACCACTGGTATAACAGAATGTTCTCGGTTGGTACCATGCAATTAATATGTTTTATTCTTTTAGGATTTGGATGAGGAGACAGTTCCATATTTTGTGGGGAATCTAACAAAGGTGGCAGAAGCACAGGAAACAGAAATTACTGGTTCGAGTGCAACCATATCTGCTATTATTAACATCCTGGACAACATTGCAGAAGTCGCCGTTGATGTCGATGAGCCTGTCATGACGGTAAGCGTGTGGAAGATATCCCCATATAGCCTCAACTTCAGCTAAAAAAAAATATATATATATATACGTAAAACATAGCATTTTATTATGGAGTAGGTGGATGATTCTTAACTCTGATACTGTGGACCCAGAACACTGCTTGTTTTAATTTTAATGTCGTTTTGTCTGCAGGATATCCTGGAAATAGTCGATGTCATCATTGCCGAAGCAGCAAAAGAATCGTGGCTCATTCTGAACACCAACAAAACTCTCAACGCCAGCTCAAAGTTTCTAAATTCATTGGAATCTATAAGCGACGAGTTGAAGGGGGAGTTTTCCATCACAACCGAGCTCATCCTGCTGAACAGAACAAGGTTCAACAACTCGTACATGGCAGACATTAACTCTAGCGTCGCCCTCGACATTCTAAACACCAAAGCTACCAACCTCTTCATTACCACCATTGTCTTCGCCCTCAACAACATCCTGCCTCCCAGGAATGCCAGTTACAACGTCAGCAACTTCAATAGCACCAGCAACGAAACCAGCTATGAGAACGCCATCAATGGCAAAGTGCTGATGGTCAAGCTGAACACAACAGTTGAAAATGTGGTGATACGTTTTGACAAACAAAACACGTCGTTGACATTGAGCCCACAGTGCGTCTTCTGGAACTTCGCACTCTTTGACAAGCTCGGCGGATGGGACCACGAGGGATGTACTTTTGTGTCAGATATAAATGATACCGTCACCTGTAACTGCACCCACCTAACCTCCTTCTCAATTCTTATGTCAACTGACATTCCCAGAGAAATCAGAGCTTTACTGGACATAATCTCGTACATTGGCGTAGGGATATCAATGGGATGCTTGGTCATTTGTCTCATCGTTGAGGGAGTCGTTTGGAAAGCCATGACTAGAAACAGCACGTCATACATGCGTCATGTTAGTATTGTGAACATTGCTGTGTCTCTGCTCATTGCAAACATCTGGTTCATCATTGGATCAGCAATTGCGGACAACCCCCTTGAAAATCCAGGGGAAGATTATAGAGTTCCCGTCCCTGGATGCCGCGCAGCAACATTTTTCATACACTTTTTCTACCTTGCCCTGTTCTTTTGGATGCTTGTGTCTGGCCTTCTTCTGTTTTACCGAACCATCATGGTCTTCTCCCAGATGTCCAAATCAACCATGTTGGCCATCGGTTTCTCTTTGGGCTACGGAGGCCCTTTAATTATAGCAGTTGTCACCATTGCCTCTACAGCGGGCAGCAATGGCTACATAAGAGAATACAACGCTTGTTGGCTAAACTGGCACAAGACGAAAGCCCTCCTTGCGTTCGTGATTCCTGCCTTGACCATTGTTTTTATAAACTTCATAATTCTAATCGTTGTCTTGTACAAAATGCTGAGGGGAGGGGTGGGGGATAGGGCCCAGTCAGAGGAGAAGAATGCTGTAGTGGTCATTGCAAGATGCTTGGCCATTTTGACTCCTTTCTTTGGATTAACCTGGGGTCTTGGAGTGGGAACTATGACATCTCCAACAAATATTGGAATCCATATTGCCTTTGCATTCTTCAACTCCTTACAGGTATTGCAAAAATATATACTGTAATTATAGGGCAAAAAAAAGGGACAGCCAAACATTTTCATTTTATATTGTGTATTACTGTACATTACTATACTGTATGCTGTATGCAGTCAGAATTAAAACACTTGTCTTTATTTTATTCATTTAGGGTTTCTTCATTTTAATGTTTGGGACACTGTTGGATTCAAAGGTATGTTGAGTATACTATATAAATAAAATACAGTACTATACAGAAAAGACATAGGCCTACTACTAAATTATATTAAAATAAAATATTTGTTTTATAAAGTAAAAAAGTATTTTATGTTTGTTGAATAATATTCATAACATTCTGCCTACAGATCCGAGCTGCCTTAGCAAGACAAGCACCTGCAGGAAGCGCAGTCTCAGGCTCAAATCAAACAAGAGTAAGTGCATTTGAAAACCCTTTGAATTTCACAACACTAGTTTTTATACAACAGTTAGTTCTACTAGCAACAGTTTGCTATTTGGCTTTTCTTTTGATGTTTTCCCCAATTTTCATCCAATTTGATCTCTTACTGCTGGTGTGAATTTGGCATACTGTATATGTGCACTGTCGACCTCTATCAACTCTTCTTCGACTGTTGATTTCGTAATGGAGCAAGACTTTTAGCTTTGTCACATAAATGAATCCAATTTTTTTATGTATCTGAATATAAATGTATATAAAAGAGATGCAGCATGGAATGCAGTTAGCCACGAGGCAAGAGTAGATGGCATAACCATAGACATATCTATTGGTATAACTCCTACTCTCCTCCATTGAACTATGCTTTCTTCTGTCATGAGTGAAATGCCAAGCTGCATGCACCTCACACCAGGTGGAGTAAATTATAATTTGGTTAGCATGCTTCTGGTCCCACAAGGACATGCAAATTGATGTCCCATATGAATTTCAGAACTGTATCTTCATTAGTAACCCTCCCCACCAAACAGGCACCCAGAACAACCAGTAGGAGTCACTAGTGCACTGACAACTGTCAAGGACAAAAGTGAAGTGCCTCTTTAATGCTGTTTTGGCTTGCACTCTGTAAACATATGTTGGTCCATGTTTTCCATACAGAGTACAAGTGGTGGTTTTTCTTCCTCTGGATTAAACTTCATACAGAGAATACGTGGAAGGAGAAGTAAGTTGCATCATGTTTAATAGATTCACTGATCTAAATTAAATCTGTTGACCACTATTGTTAGTGTTTCAATATGACAGATTCAATATTATCAAAACAAATGAGAAAGACTCAATATTGAAGTATCAATTTCTTAATATATAGCGTGTTTCTACAACTTAACAGATATTAAGAGAAAGAAGGAAATATTTCTCTTCCCTTTTGCGAAAGATAATTCTGGCCTTTTCAGCATGGGTTATGTAGCATTCAAAAGTCAGTTGCAAGCCCCTGGCTTGTTCATGGAATTATGTTTAACAATGAATCTCCATGCTACTGCTTGAGTGTTCTTAACCACGTCACTAAATTATTTGTATTGTACCACGTCAGTCACACTGTGAGGTTGTAGATCGGCTCATTTTGAACAATTTTCTAAATTATTTTAAATGATTTTCCCCGTTAAGATTTGTGTTTTAACAACACAGATCTTGTATGGGGGCCCCTGACATAAAAAATAAAATGAAAAATGGGGTCTGTAGCCAAATGCCCTTGACATGATGACATTTGAGAAACACTGATAGTTATTTTGCCTGATTGAATGAACCATTTTACCAAAACATTATTATTCTTTTCTTCTCCAGATGTCTACAATGTGTCGGGAGGCGGCAACACAAACAGTTCTGGTCCAGCGGAATCATTCATTAGTACCAATTAATGGAAGAGATTGTTAGAAATGACCATGTCTCTCTCTTGATCAGATAAAATTGGTATCCCAACCTGAAAATAATTTTGGGTTTAATAAAGAGGTGGTGAGATGGGGAGACCTGTTTTACACTATAGCAATGATTGCTTTGGGGATATAGAGCTATTTAACACTTACTTTAATAAAGAAGACATATCACTTACATCACCTGCAAATTGTAGTTCACAAGCTGTCAGTTCACCCCTTTGCAGGTGTGGGTCAATATGTCAATGTGGTGGCTGGGGGGCAAAGGGTAAAGAAGTTAATTGAGAATCTGTCCAGAGCAAGGATGTGGTACAGTGATCCTGGGTCACAACAAAGCACTTTAAAACAATGGTATTAAATGAAGGTCAATGGTATGGCATTTAATATATGACATATATGACAGTATGTTGTTCATAGCATAGATTATTCATCCAGAATTCCTCTTGTATTGCTTCTTAGCCACATTAACCGTGGAGTCCCTATTGGGAAAATAAGAAAATGTCAAAAATAGCCGATGTACAAGCAAGCTCACAATGCATGGTCGATGCGAGCTTGTTGATCTGCTATTTGTTGTAGCCTACAATGAAATGTATGATTTAAGTGGTTATTGCTGTTTCAGGCCCAACAGTGACACTGACAGCATTTTGCTGTTGGTCAAATGCAGTTGCCCACCAAGTTCCTGGGTGGCCGTGGCACACTGGCAGACACAAGGTGCTTGGTTTGCACCCCAGTCCCAGCTTTGTGGTCCAGGCCCAGGTCCAAGTGCGCCCAGAGCCCCGATAGAGTAACAAATTGGTCTGTTGCACATGGGTGCAGGGATTGGGACTTGCCATGCCAGAGCTATCGACATAGGAGAGTAGTTAGGCGTACAACCCCTGTGGCCACCAGATTGTTATGTTAATGTGTGAACTTTTTATTGCTGAATATTGTATTTTATTTGTATTTATTTTAACGAATAATCTATTTTTAAGTCTATAAATTATAAAATGCACATAATGTTGTTTAATTAAACGGCCTCAAAGTCTCTGTTGTTCATTTACTGTGGGGAGACTGGGGACAGTGTCCAGACAAGATGTAACTCTGATGACATGCATGCAGCATACTTCTTGTATAGTTTAATGGTATTTTTGACAACAGTAGCCTATAGTGTGTTTCTGCAGTGACAATGGCCGTTACTATGATGTGGATAGTGATGCTGACTGTTCATTACAGACTAGACAAACTTTGTGCACTGACAAAACTGTAAAGCATAAAAAAATAACTGTCCCATCAAATGGGAAGCAAATGACGTGATAGCTACTGTTGCTCTTTGCCAATTAAATTAAGCCTGGTGCTCCTTGTACAACTAATGACATTATAACCTCGCCCACCAGGCAATGACATTATGGTTATAATAATAGTGCCATGGTTTTACATCAGCCTCCAAAATAAAAGTTTATTGTAACCAAGTTAATTTCTCATAGCCCTGTTCTTCAAAAAGGCATAGGACTATACAGGCACTTTTGCACGTACGACGGCATGCTCATTTTCTTCATAGAATGATTAAAGAATTAATTGGTTTGTTATTATGTGAAATAGACTTGCGTCATTAGGACTTTATTGTTTAGTATCGAGAGCGTTTCAAGCCACCGGATGTTTGGTGGTGCTGTTGGCAGACTTGGCACACTTCATCATTGGCATCATAACAAATCGACGACGTACGAGAACGAAAGCACTAGTACCATCGTCATCATCATCATGGTGGCGTTTTACAGCGTTTAAGGTCAAAACTCATATTTTTGTATACGAAAGACGCGCGCGGCAGCCTCAATCTTGTTCATGTGTGGTGAGAGAGGAGATAAAGAAACCCACATGTGAAGCAGATGAACTGACCACGCTATAGTTCATGTGACAGCTCGCTGCTATGGTGTGGAATGGATGATGATAATAACGGTGGGTAGCGTCTCCTAACGACGTAAATAATATTTACGTTAGGTTATTGTCACGAGTCGGACAACAAGCTTCTCAAGTACGAATAGTTAACGTCATTCGAAGACATAGTTGTGTTTTCTTTTCTTTTTCTTTTTTGAATACCTGCCAGTTTGCGTTATTTTCGCCTGGTTTGTCGTGGTTGTGGAGACTAGAGAAGAAGCGTGATGATGAGCTCCTCGTCGTTGGGTAGGAGTGGTTTGATAGGACTGGCCGTGTCGGCCACCGCTGGCCTCGGCTTGATAGCGTTCCTCATCTACAAAGAAGTCACGAGGAGAAGATCACAGAGAAGCAGTCTTCTGCTGGAGGGCAGTCATCATCATCATCATCATGGTGCTGCTGGGGCCAGTCCAGTGTTTGACAGCACCGATGATCATGGACCAATAACACTGCTGCAGGAGTCACTGGATGCTCAAGGTAGGTCAACGGTATAAATATCAGCCACATGAGTAATAAACTAGTATCGCAATGGAAGACATTTTTGTGACCTTGATGCTTGTTTGGTTGGCAAGTTTTTAACTTCATCCTGTGTGTGTGTGTGTGTGTGTGTGTGTGTGTGTGTGTGTGAGAGACATTGAAGTTAAGTCAGCAAATATAAATGATGATAAAGTCATGAAGATCATGAGAGTGGTGTGCCACCTTTGCACTATTCAATCTCCTGTTATCTAACATATAATTAGAGAGAGAGGTCAGTCAGTCAGTCAGTCAGTCAGTAGGTCACAAAATGCATTATCTATTCACTCGCTTCAGCGACTGATCTCAAATTTAACATGGCATTGGTCATTAGCATTATACACACGGTGACGGAGCCCGAATTTCATTTTTCCCAAATTCTAGCGATTTATTAGCGTTTCTTCACTCTACAGCTCTACAGCCTGTTGTCAGGGTTACGGTCCGTTCCTCCAGGCCATGGGATCTGTAGCCCCGGGCCCACACACACCTCTCTCACAGTTAGGAATGTTGCAGTCTCTCTCTCTCTCTCTCTCTCTCTCTCTCTCTCTCTCTCTGCATGGGTCACGCATGCAACGGGTGATGTGTGTCTCATCTTCCAACGGGTATAGAAAACTTATGTGGAGCAAATACATCCTCATACTTCTATTCACCTAATTTTGCTGTTAAATTATTTGTATCCATCATAAATATACACTCCTCCATGGGCTGCTCCTTACATTATGATGCTCCCACATATTCTCACGCACGCACCATGCAGTTACAGTTACTTTCCCCAAAACCCACACTCTGCACATATTTTGCAGCACATATATTCGAACGGGTAAGGTCTAGTCATATACAATATGGATATGGTGAATGTCTCTCCCTGTAGTAATCAAATGTTAAATGTCTATTTCTATTCACATGCATAGCCCTGTTCAGTCTGACTGCTTACCGTGGATTCATATGAGCAGATGAGAGTTTTTTGTATAAACAATATTGATAACCATCTTAATTGTTTGTTAACCAAATGCTTACACAATCCCTAAAGGCCAAACCGCAATGCAACTCCTTGCAACATGCAACTACTTGCAACTACTCACAACCATTGTGCCCAATGGCAGTTGCAAGGAGTTGCATTGGTGTGACATGGCCTTAAAACTGTTTGTTGCAAGGAGTTGCGACTAGTTACATTGGTGAGGAGAATAGTGTCCACGTACACACGTAAAATAGGAAACTAAATCTGTTCAATCAACCTACCACCACCCCGACACCCTGACTGACAACACTACAACTAACACTCCACCCCCACCCTTCGTTATCCCTACCTCTTCCCTCACCCACCTTCCCACTCCACTCAACCTTCACCCACCCCGTCCCGTCCTCCAGAGGCGGAGGCCCAGCATCAGGCCATGGCAGCGGTGGAGGCGGTGGTCCAGGGCCTGTCCCCGGAGCAGCAGCAGGAGCTGAGGAACCAGCTGGACCAGGTGCTGAGCTGCGTGTCCTCCCTGCGCACCGAGGTGGCCGAGCTGAGGGGCGGCCTGCAGGACATCGCCTCGCAGATCATCCAAGATGTCAAGTCAGTTGAATCCCAGACCACATTGTTTAGAGACTTGGACCCCAGCATCCCAATTATGTGGGGGGGGGGGGCTTGAATCAGGATTTGGGCACAAGATAATCAGGATGGACCAGGAGGACCTGTAATAAAATAGAAAACCCAGTCGGCAGGTAAAAGTGTGCGGTTGCATCAACTAATCTAATATAATAGGCTGTGTTTATGTGGGTGGGAAACCGTCAGAGAATTGTGTATTTTTTGCTTCACTAGTGTGACTGCTACTGCTGTCTGTTGACCGCCTGGGTCAGCTTGTTCCTATCGCTGCCTGGGAGGTTCCCATACCAAGAAACAATGCTAAAAGTGAGAACGCTCAGTGAGTGACCTGTACACAAATCTTTGCATGTGTTGTACTTTTCTGGTCATCCTAACCCTCCCCAGGCCAGCAGTGGAGGTGAGCAGGGATAGGGACCATGTAATGTAGGTCATTGTTCAAGGGGTATTCATTTGCAGATTGACTAAACAGGCAATTCTTTTTTCATGGGTCAACCATCTGTTTTTCATTATGCATTTTCACTTTTTTGTTCAGGAAAGGTGTGGAGGACAGCCAGCGGGCACGCCGACGCCGTCACATCCACAGGGGCCGTGCAGACTCCCAGAGCTCCAGCTCTGTTTACTTCACTGCCAGCCAGGGCAATGCCAGCACGTATGAAGGGGAGACAAGTGAAGGAGGGTAGGTGTCTGGGACTTTTGATTCAGTACCACAGTACTACTACTACATATAGCATCTTCAAGAAGTACAATTGCGCTGTATGGCTGAATAGCATGTGTGACAACATAATACAATCTTACTAGTATGAATATGGCAAATATAGAAGACCCTGATCCTCAAATTAAGAAATGTAGACATTTCTTATAGGCTTCTAAGAAGGGCTTGGGGATTATGAGGCATAATTTCCTAACCAAACAGTGGTTATTTGGCACCTTGAGTTGCTATTAGTAAGTCATTATTATCCACAAAAATATAGTTTTTGAGAAATGGAATAGCAATCTCAGTCAGTCTCTTCAAAATAACCAGACATCAATCAAAATGTATGATGCCGTCTATATTATTATGGCTTTTAGTGTTGTTGTTTTTCTGATCCACTCAGTGTGTACCTTGACTAACGGTGTGATGAGCATGTACAGTAGGTAACAGTTTATACCCTTTGTAATATCCCAGGTACTCCACAGCCTATGCAGACTCAGACTACACAGACCGTGACACGGACAGGGAGGAGGGGGGCGAGAGGGAGCCGGAACAGGAGTCTGAACAGGAGTCGGAGGACGAGGACGAGAAGAGTTGCGCCACCATTCTCACCCTGCGCCAGGAAGACTCGCAGGACGACGAAGTGGAGGAGGAAGAGGGCGAACCGAAAGAGGAAAGAGAGGAGAGGCGGGAAGTGCTGGAGATGGTGGCTGAAATTCCCAGCGGGGAGATGGCTCTGTTGCTGGCACAGAGCGACATCCTCCACACGGGCGACGCCACCCTCAAAGCAGAGGGCTTCCGTCTGCTGCTCGCCCACAGAGCACAGGTGAGCGAGAGGGAGAGGTGTGTGAACCTCTCTCCCTAAGCTGTGCCCCCCAGGGGTCTCTCCTATCCCTCTACACCAGTGTTTCTCAAACTTTCAAATGTCAAGGTCTCCCTTTTACTCTGACAGTGTACAAATGGGCCCGTTATTTGTACACTGTCAGAGTTACAGACTTGTATGGGTCAATTTAGACCCCACCTAAAGGAACCCACATACACTTTGAGAACCACTTCTCTACACCAAACCTATTTTCGATGAATGTTTGTTTATGACTTGCCCAGAATAGAGACACATCTTACATGTCACCTGTTCTGAGTCTACATCCCACATTGTACTGTTGTGTCATTTGCTTTGCCCATTTTATCCGTTGAAAATTAGGCTCCAATGCAGGGCAGTCACGCATTATCCACTTGCATATATTCAAATATAGAAAGTGACTTTGATGTATAAATGGTTACATGACTATGGATAAATGGTTTTCTATATTTGCTTATCTTCATTCGTCTGTGGATGAGACTATAAATGTTCTTTTCCCTGTTGCCATGACATCACATTCACAGTACGGAGACAGTCGGGAGTTTCTATGGCGACTGGCACGGGCATACAGTGACATGTTCGACTCAACAGAGGACAATCAGAAGAAGAAATCCTTTGCAGAGCAGGGTAACATACTTACACACAGCTTGTTTATATACTGTACTGTACAGTATATAGAAATACTTTGGAGAGAAGGGTAATGTACTGACAAATAGCTAGTTTATATTGTTGCTGTCGGGCAGAAACCTCCTATCTCCATATTTGTTATTTTCGTAAATGAATTCCCTACTTGATGATATTACAGCGTCACACAAAAGCATCAAAAGTAGCAGATATACAAGCTCGAAATGTGTTTTGAGCTTGTCGATCTGCTACTTTTGCTGTTTTTGGACATAATGCAACTTGAACTCAGTTGTGTATAGTTAGATGATCAAAGAGTGCTTCTCCAGGTGCTGTGCCAAGTAGAAATATCAACTGTGTGAAATTAACATTTTTAGAAAATGGCATGATTTGATATTATCCCAACCTTTTTTACGATTACGACTGTAATTATATCTTTAGCTTTAACTTCTTTCAGGCCGCGAGGAGGCGGAGATTGCACTAAAGAAAAATGGCCTGAATGCTGAATGCCACAAATGGTGAGACTCTGAAATTAGCCTTTTCAATTTCTGAACGTGTAAGATGTTGAATTGTTAGCTATGTAACAATGTGGGTTTTGTCTTCAACAAACTTTTAGATGTGTATATCCATTCATTCTCTGCCCAGGTTTGCTGTACTAGCAGGTCTCACCTCCCAGTATGAGAGCATGCATGGCAAACTGAAGAGCAGTCATATACTCAAGGTCAGTGGTGGAAGGTTGCTAAGTACATTTACTCAAGCCCTGTGTCCCTCTCCAGAATAGGGCTAATTTCTGTAATATCCCTCTTCAAATATGGTAGTTTAACCCTTAGCCATGGGCCTAAAGCTCACTTAGCTCAGGGCTCAGTTCAGTGGCTCTATTGAGAGATAGATGGGGTGTGATGAAACCCTATGCTTTCACCACACTCCATCTATCTCGCAATAGAGCCACCTGTTTCAAGTACACCTGACTTCAGTATGCAGTGAGGGCTTCTCACCTGTTTTGATTTCCCATCACTAGAGGGCGCCATAGGACTATTTAATTAGGACATTTGGTAGCCAAGGCCCTCTTTTGTGTTCCTTTATTGAGCCTGCCAACATACCTCTTGTGCTCCGTTAAACAAGATTATTGTCTCCACCAGCCGAAGGCTGAGGGAGAGTATGTTTTCCCCTCCGTCCGTCCGTCCGTCCGTCCGTCCGTCCGTGCGTGCGTCCGTGCGTCCTCGCAGTTTGTGAGCAGCTAATCTCAGTCACCGTTGGCCCGATCGCTGCCAAACTGAGCACACACACTCCCTGGATGCCAATCTAGAACCTCTGCCCCACATTTTTCGAATCAGCCTCATGGTGGCGCTATAACAGGCCGATTTGTGTGGCCTGGTTGTTACCAGCTAATCTCCGGCGCCGTTGGCCCGATCGCTGCCAAACTGAGCACACACACTCCCTGGATGCTAATTCAGAACCTCTGCCCCACATTTTTTAAATCAGCCTCATGGTGGCGCTATAACAGGCCGATTTGTGTGGCCTGGTGGAGACCTGTGCTCGGAAGAGCACTGCTTCTAGTTATTTGTTTTATCTCAGTGGAACCACCTCATTAAATAAAATGTCAATAATTTTAAAAAGATGACACATTTAAGTTATTTTCTTTTCTTGTTTTGTACCAAATCTCAAGAGTTGTGTGTTGTATTTAATGTTCTGGTATTCTTGTCCCCTGTACTGTAGGAGCATTTAGACCGTGCAATAGCTATCAGAGATGATGACCCCCTGTGTTTTTTCCTGCTTGGGCGATGGTGCTATGAGGTGAGCCAAGGAAACTGCCTGACATAATAACTAATCCTTGAGCTGTTTAGATGTGGTTTGGTAAATGTATGTGGTTACCCACAAGGAGCAGTAGAGTTACTATAGTCATTATTTGGTTCAAGACATGCTTTTTGACACACTAGTGTATGCTGTGCATCTAGGTAGCTACCCTAGGATGGCTGGAGAAGAAAGCAGCTGCTGCCCTGTATGAGAGCCCACCCTCTTCTACTCTCCATGACGCCTTGGAGAACTTTCTCAAGGTGCTCACCCACACTTAATTTGTACACCGTCGCACAGCAAAGTATAATTCAGGCTTTAGGGCTTCCAGTGATACCTGAGCAGGCAGAACCTTTTCTTACCATGTGTTTGACAGCACAACATTAACACATAATGCAGTTCACTTGATGTTTCATCATAGATTGTCTTCCTTTTCAGGCAGAGGAACTTGACCCAGGTTTCTCCAAGAGAGTGAGACTTTATATTGCTAAGGTAAATGAAAGGTTGGTTAAAAATGAAATTGTTGCCTCAATCTTTCTATCAAAGTATTACAGGTGATCGATGTGCTGTTGTTTGGCTTTTAGTGTCACTTGGAGCTAGGAAATATCTCTGAGGCAAAGAACTGGACCAAGTTGGCTTTGAAGATGTCCAATTCCACTAACGATGTAAGGCTGTAATTCTATTCCTATTTAAAGTGGCACAATATTGTAAAATAAATATGTCGTAATATTTCAGAACATATGAAAAATGATACATTTTCCACATACAGGACAGTTAGAGGGAAAACATTTGTATTCATGCTTGTTTGATTAAATATCTCTGTTCCACTAGGATGACGACACTGCTAAGTTGGAGGTGGAGCTCGGGGCCTTAATTGACAAAGCTGCAGACTAGTAAGCGGCGACACGATCCTGATGCCTCTGGTAGTCTAGCCAGTTATAAAAACCTGCACTAATCACCCCCTCCCTCTGTGGTCAGAGGAAATAAATATCATACGGTCACTGTGAAATGACACATGGTGAGAGTTTGAAGAAGTTCTATATTTATATTTATTTATTGCATCGTGTGTTTGGAAGCTACAGCTGCTGACCATATTCTAACTTGATTTCTGGTGACATGACCAAATTGTGGTGGCTCTTTTCCCAATACTGTATTTTAATTGTTGAGTCCATTATGCTTGCTCTTGACCAAGTTGACCAAACATGTACTTTCACTTTGTAACACCATTAAAGCTATTTTTTCTGAATGAGTTGCACGTATATAGATGTAGTGATGCACTGTGGTGGAATTGTCAGATGGTGTTCAATTTAAGTTCATTCCAATCCAAGATTATATAATTGTTAGACAGTATTTTAAGTTTCAAATGTACCGCAGCACATGGGATCTTCCATGTTTCCTTTAGTGTTGCAGCTTTGACATGACATGTTCCAATGCATTCGAATTAATCCTGTAATCCAGTTTAAGTAAATATGCAGTATGTGATACCATTGCTTTATAATCCACGGTAATTTACTGTAGATGGCGCATTGATTTTGAAGCATGTCATTGGTTTGAGATTACATGTGTAACTTTTTTTGAATCATTCCTTATTTGTAAGTCTGTTTCTCATGAGCATCGCAATGAAATCTTGAAACTGACAAAGCATCAATAAAGGTGTGTGAAGTATCGTCATTACGTGGCATTCAATAAAATAATTACCCTAATGCTAACAGATTTATTACTCATACCATACAATATGCACAAAAAAGGGGGCAGCGTATCGCTTTCAAGCCATTTAGTAAAACATTGTACAAATTATGCAGTAGTCTGACGTCCCTTAAAGAAAATGTCAGCTGGGGGAAAAACAGGAAAATATTTAATCTTTAAAGTTATTAACCACTATAAACCTCTAAATCAAATGGACTGGGGTCACCTCTGTTCTTGGTCCTCTTATAACCCTTCTACAATAATTCTTTGAAAATAACAAGATGTTCATATTGCAAGGGTTCTAGGGGTAAAATAATTGCAACAGAAATATCAAAGGGGTGGGGGGAGGAAAACAGATGTCATCTTTAAAGTTATTACACATTTACAAAACCAAATGATCTTTCAACTGCTCAGTGAGCGACTGCGTGTGGTTAAGCACAGAGCACAACTGCAACGTCCCATTGCTGTGCTCGAAATGGCTTTATCTTCACTCCTTTTCTTGTGGTAGGATTAGCTGTGTGTTAATCAGCCACAAGCAAGCACAGAATCAGATACAACTCAAGTGTCATGGCCTTCACCCTATCATGTCTCTCGGCCATTATGTGAGGGGAGCATTGCTTGAGTGAGCATGTCACTTATTTAACAGTAGTTCGAGTGAAATGCGAGCACAATGTTGGCTAGCGTCTAACTCGCTTGCTTCCCAGCATGGTGCCTTCTCAGTCTTTGGCGTCTCCAACTCCATCAGCGTTGATGGCAAACATGGCTTCAGACTCTGGGAGGCAGGGCGAGTCGTAGATCTTGCAGATTCTCGTCTCTCCTCTGCCCTTCCTCAAGTACAGTCTGAAATTTGTCAAGTTTTAAACATGAATTAAGATTTAAGCTCTCAGTAAACTGAAGCTATGAAAGGTGAACCATGCAGGGTTTTCTTAATATACTACAAGTTTAGTAGACTGGTGGGTGATCATAAAAAAAAAAGAAAAGAGCAATTCTTTCACTTTATATAACAATAGATGTCACTACACTATGTATGGTTCTCACACGTTCACATTCTGCCGATATAGAGTACCTTTCGCCCATCCCTTTACCACCCGAGAAAATTTACAAGGATTAGAGTAGGGGTGTTAAACTGGCAGCCCAGGCATTAATCAAATAAAACCTTGATTCCTTGAAATGGATTAAACAGTTAAATCATGCAGTCCTCAAGACTTAACAGGCACTAGACATACCAATCCAACAGACGTGACTCACCTTGTGGTTGAGGCGTGTGCCATAATGTTGCCTCCGATGGGTTTCTTGGGATCTGCGGAGAACATGGCCGCCCCATCCACCTGGGCCACAACCTGATTGGTGATCACCACAGCAACGCCAAACTAACATGTTGGTAAGAGAAGAAAGGTCTGTATCAATAGGAGCCCGCTCATATAAAACAACTCGCTCTTGGAATAACTGTCTACCGTTGATGAGACACAGCCACATACCTCGTCTGCAAGCCTGAGCAGCATCCGTAGGAAGCGGCCCAGATGACACTGCCTGGCCGCCAGCTCTCCTCTGCCAGAGTAGTCCGTTCTGTACAGCGCTGTAGCACTGTCCACTATCAGCAGAGCATACCTACGACAAACCACAGAGCACATCGTGCTTGAAAGGCTACAGTGTATATTCCATTATTCTGTTCTGTCTGACTAAACGTGAGGTGCTGATGTCACTACTATGTCTACTGTACCATACCATTTATATTCAATGGATATTTCAAGCAAGACATCTAAGGTACTGTAAGTGGGTACATTTCAACAGCTAATTATTCTATATTATTTAATATTATACAATAGCTTAACAGTAATAATATGGAGGTCCCATTCCATTTAATAGAATCTATAATAAAACACAATGAGACCTTCTGGATGACAGCTGATTAGCTACCATACTAGCTGGCAGAGTATATAAACATACCTCGCCCTGTCAAACTGATGGTAAATGACCCACCCGGGCTGTGAGACTGACCTGGATTCAGCCATCATGGCGGAGGCTTGATACAGCAGCTGTGTCTGGTGGTCTGTGTTGAAGGCTCTGGCATAGGCCACGTTGTCCAGAACATCGCTGCCTACCAGCCCATACCTGTTGAAGATGAACGGAAAATAAATCTACCGATATGAACAAACATGGGGCGGCAGTGGCTCAGAAGGTAGAGCGGCCACTTTGGAACCGGAAGGTTCCCAGTTCGATCCTAGGTGCCTTCTTGCATGGTTTCCTCCACCATCGGTGTGACGTGTGTGAATGTAATGCACAATCTCTGTAAAGCACTTTGGATGAGGCGCTATATAAATGAAGCATTTACCATTATACAGTGGTAGCAATCCTTTTGTGCCATTTGTTACATAATGATTTCATCCCCTGACTTCTGAGGGGTAGAAGAGGGGAGAGGAGACTCACCTTTCTGCCACAGCCAGAAGCCTCTCAGGTCTAAAAGTTCCCTCTGTGTCGATGTACATAGCTTTCCCTTCTCCACCACCCTGATCAATAGGCAACTGTGGAGAGGAGACAGATATGAATCAATGTTATCTTCCAAGTTAACAACTGTTAAAAGTCAGGGTTCGATAAAAATAAAACGGCAGGACATTTTCTTAACCACTAAATCTGTATATATAATATTTTACACCTGTAAACTTGTGATAAAGTGAATTTGAAGTAGCTGACCTGACAGGTGACGGCGAGGGTGTGGCACAACTGGGTTTTCCCTGTCCTGAACTCCCCAAACATCTCTGTGATGGAGCCCGTCTCAATGCCCCCTTGAGTTAAAAGATCAAAAATAATTCAGGTAAAAAGAAAACGCATAATCATGATTTTTTTCCCCCCTGCCCTCATAGAAATATTTTAGGGGGTAGACTAGTAAAGACTATGCGCTCTCTGTGGAAAAGACAGTACAGAGTACAGACCCTGCAGTAGCTTGTCCAGTTCTTTGGAGCCTGTAGAGACCTGGATGATTTCTGCTCTCCTCTGATGGAACTCAGTTGCAGTGGTAAACCCCATGGGTACTAGTTTAGCAGCCTCAGCCTGCGGAAGATAAATAGATGTGACAGAATGTTCATCCGACCTCATGGTATGTTGAGCTGTATTGCTTAACACTGGTCCCACTCCCTTCATAGGGACCACTGGGACTTCTGTTATTCCTAGTTAACTGCATTCACCAGGTCTAGCCAGGTGAATACAACAACCAATGATTGTTATACGATTAATCTGTCAATTGATGTATGCATCAAATGTGGACAATAAAATGCAGGTAAAATGATGTAAAACAACTAAATGATGGTATAAGATAAGTGATCTAAACCAGACAGATATCTTATATATTATTTACCCAGGAGTCAAAAGCCCATCATCATTCATAATGTTACAGTTACCACCTGACAACCACAGATAAATAACGTAGCTAGTGATCTTGTGTAGAAGTACAAGTAAAGGGTTACCTATTCTGTTAGTATAATCCAAACTAACACAACCAAATATTTACTGAAAAGCATTTGGTATTATGATGATCACCAACCAAGATTTTGTCAGCTTTGGCCTCGCTGATGCCTTTAATGTTGAGCAGTTCTTTTTTAGGGACGTATGCCACCGCCTCAATGGTGTGAAAGCCTGCTTCCTCCAGCTTCTTGATGTCACTGGCACTGATGCCATATTGCTGCGTGAAGACATTAAATGAGTGACAAGATATAAAATAAAAAGTAGAGCTGCTATACACAATAAAAGCTGTGTCAAGGATTCACACCAATTTCAAAAAAAGAGAACAAAAGGGACAGGGGAAGCAAGGGGAAAGAATTGAAAAACAACAAAACGTATCTAAATTGCATATTGTCACTGTCTGGCCAAAACCTCTTTACTCCATTTTTGAGGCTTTTGATTTTTTTTGCATGAATCAGGGCTATTGAACACCCGTTACATCTGTGTGTTGGTTAAAATAATATTGAACCAATGTAGTAAAAAGTGCTTTGGACAAAACCTCCTAACTCCACACTTTATGCCAAACCAGCTAACTCCACGCGTTTGGCCAACTCTTTTTTTCATAAATCAGGGCTATTGAACACCCTTTACGTCTGTGTGTTGGTTCAAATAATATTGAACCAATGAAAAGTAGTAAAAAGTGCTTCGGTCAAAACCTAACTCCACTTGAGCTCATTTTCCCAAAAATGTACATTTTGGAGGCTTGACAGCAGAGATATGGTATATACACATAGCATATCCGTAGCAACAGGTATATACTGTACACTAATTTGCAAAAAGAATATATTATGAGATTAAGATTAAGATGACACCAGGTTATAACAGGCTTTCAGCCTCAATTTTGGATATGTGTGGATACTATAAGGTCAGTGCCCTCCCTACTTCTGTTTTCACAACCACCTACTTTTGCTGGGGGCCCCAGATGCTTATTATTAGTCGTATAGATACCATAACCATGCATTATGGCATCGCAATGCTTACCAATTATCCAATGTTTGAAACTGAAGCACAGCATTGCAATACACGGAAAGGTTATATTTTAAACGAAACCTTTGTTTGTGTGGCCTCACAGTAACCAGGATGCCAAACAGCTTCATCCTCCACACGCAGGAAATGTAAACTATGTCATCAAACATAGGAGGCTATGGAAATGTAGATACCTCCAGTCTGCTCAGAGGCTGTGGTCCAAAGCTCTCCTCCTCTTCTACCTCCGTCTCCACCCTGGCCTCGCTTCTCATCGCCATGGTCTGAGAAGATTGAAGAAACACATGAGATGACTTGATTGATTGAAGTATTTATTAGAAGTTTGCATAGGAAAAAGGTGCAGTGACATTATTAGCTTGGAATTTGAATTGTCACCCTCTACCAACGTGTCATGATTCATGAACCCTTTCATCCAAATTCTGGAGTCAACATTCTCACGACAATGTTGTGTTGTTGTGAGGGGAGATTATTTGGTGTAGAGCAGAAAAAGGGGGAGGGGGTCTGGAGGACGGATCCGTCCAGTGGTTAAACTATCCAAAGAACGATGATAAACACGCCAACAGGAAAAGAAAAAACATCAACACTGAGAAGTGAGAAATACTCAAATCTGAGCTTCACACTTGAGAAGTTGTCATTTCATTTCGTAGAAAATGACAGTTTCCTGACAAATTCAAGTCGAGATGCATCTCATCTCCTCGAGCTAAAGTTGAACACGTTATATTTTTTGCGTTTAAACAGGGTTGTTGTAACCAAATGGACCCGAAGAGAGCGTCCGTTTTGTCCACTCTACTTTCAGGCAGCAGTAAACAAACACCGAGGACTTTACAGTCTGTTGTGTGTGTAAGCTAGTTAGCACTTAGCATCTATGTTTTCATTAGCATTCTGAGAAAAACAAGCTGTGCAGGTAGTACTAGTCTATGTCTGTGTGATCAAAGACGTTGCAACAACAACCTGACTACTACGGGTAGGGGTACATTTAACCAAGACACAGCAGAACATGTTTTTGATAAACTTTAACATTAAATGAGACTAATTTACCTCCTTATATCTTCTTCAAAGCGCTGCGAGAAGAAAACAAAACTCCCGCCTGGCTGCAACGTCTTTCCTGTTTGTTGAGTAGGTGATGACGCAATCCCCGTGTCCGTCTTTTGGATTGGTCAACATTCTTCTAGGCTTGGTAGCGCTCCATGCTGCTGACATTTCTGATCTACAAGCTCACACCGTGCTGCGCTGCGATGCGTTGTGAGCTTGTAGATCAGACATTTTTCCTGGAGGAGGAGAGGAGTCGGTGGAATATGTACCCCACGTACCCCATTAGTACTGATGATGAATAATGTAATATGATATAAAACAGAGAGGCAGGTGATTATTGAGAATGGATGTATGATTGATTGATTAATCAATCAATTGATTGATTGATTGATTGATTGATTGATTGATTGATTGAATACTTTATTAGAAGTTTGCACAGGAAAAGGAACAGGACAGTACAGTTCACTGATATCATACAAGGTCAACTAAAAGGATAAAGACCACAAAGAAAGCGGTTTGGCTTAAGCTTGTTTGCATTGGGGTTCTTTTGCACTCAATTCATAAAAACATTAAATGACAGACAAATAAACACAGCACAAATAATGTCATAAAACAGACTGATAGATAGGCACAGGAGGTTAGGGGTTTGCTAAGTTTCTTACGGGAAATATTTGATAGCTAGGATTTAGTGGATTAGGAATTGTTTTGCTGTGTGTGAGTGAGTGAGAAATTAGAATAAATAGAATTCCATCTGATCCACATGCTGGAAGGCTGGAACAGAAGGTGGCGGTAATGCACCAATGAGATGGTGCCATAACAGTGTTAACAGTGTTGCCATGTGCGTTTATTACAAGCGACCTTGGTCTTGTTTTTCTGTAAAGTTGCTTAAGGTGGTTTGGGGACTTGTTTCTAAAAAGTGCGGTTACTCATTTGGGCTTGCCTTTACATTTCTTAATTGTTATTTAAATCAGTGTATTATTTGCAGCAGATTTACAAGCTCACAACAACATGAGTTGCTCTTGTGTCGCTGCTTTGGGACTTTGTGACTTTCTTCTCCCATCATCTTTCCAGATAAACTCGACAGTTTTGGTGGCACGCACTTGGGCCACATGTCAAATCGACTGGCTTCATAGGGAGTCGCTAAAGATACATATAGTTTAATTTATATTAATTTATCAGTTATTAATGTATTCATTTTTCATTTTTAGTAAATTAATTTCCCCAATTCCCCCATTGACTTGAATGGGGAAAATTCAAATGGTAAGACGGAAATAATTTGCAAGTGTGACTCCCGTCACGGCAACCACACTGGCAATTTCCCAGAATTTCATCTTCTAGTTCAGTGGTTCAGGTTCTGAAAGACTCTGTGTGTGGGTTCCTATAGGGGGGTCTAAATTGACCCATGCAAATGTAACTCTGACAGCGTTCAAATGGAACCAAATGAACCCTGACGGGTCCATTTGGTTCCATTTGTACACTGTCAGGGTTAAGGGGAGACCTTCAAATTTGAAAGTTTTGAGAACTAGACCATGGTTGCTTGCTTATTTCTCTCGCAAAGTCTGGCAACAGCGTTGAAGCAGCAGCCAGTCAGAGTGCACAGCGCTTTATTTAAACGTGCGTCACAAACCGTCCATTATTGTTCATTGTCGTAGACCCAGTGTGTTGTTGTTAGCAGCGTCGTGTCCAGCGTTTATGGTCCTAACAAACAAACCTCCGCTCCTATTTATTGTTCTTCAGGTTTATATTAGCTGACGATGATGGCAGAAGAATCCGCAGTTAAGGTCTGCATCCGAGTCCGTCCCCTCATCGAAAGGTACGATTTTAACCAACCTTAAACAACAAGGCAACGGTTACTGGCAGCAGCTAAGGCTAGGGCTCCACCAAAATGACGGCGTCGTGCCGGCGTCGGACGCCGTCAAAAAATGAACCGGGGCGAATTTGAGCGTCCGACGCGGACGTTGACGTCGGCAGTGGAGCACCCTTCATTGATTAAAACGGGAGCGTTCCCTGCGTTGACGTTGACGCGGCGCTCGGTGGAGCCGGGGGGTAATGTAGCGCCATGGGGCGTTATGGAAAGTACATCTTTACTTTCACGGTTAAACCTAAAAAAAAAGCTAGCCCTGAAACATGACTTAACCGTCATACGAGATACGACCGTCATGTTTCAGGGCTAGTGTCTTTCACATGCAATAGTCAAACTTCTAATAAAGTTTTCAATCAATGCTATAGTCATTAGCCCTGATTCAAGACACATTTCAAGGTCCCCATTTAACTCTGGCAGCGTATAAATGGAACCAAATGAACCCTAACCACGCCCACCAGGCTTTCTCAGAGAAAAAGCCTGGTGTTCGTTCACAACAGGCCGTTTGGTTTCCGCCTAGAGCGCGGAAACCACTAGAAGAAGCGGCGTCGCTTTGATTTGGTTCCCTCCGTTTGTTTCCCCTATAGAAAGTGAGCGTAAGGCGGAGTTTCGCTCCAGATGACGTATTTCCCGTCGCCATCCTCGAGGGACGTCACTTATAATAATAATAATAAGTGCACTATAAACGTTTACACAACCTCCATGACGATCCTATTACTATATGTATTGAGATAGATTGTTGTAGGCTACAACAGTTATCATCAAAATAAACCATATCAAAGTGTGCAGGACATTTCTCTCTCAAAATAACAACTTTTCTAGTGTTATTTCTTATCCTGGTAAACATCATTGGTCTGTCCCTTGTTCAGCCATGTCAGATATATTTTCTCTTTAAACAAAACCGTTTGCTCAATCTCATTGTAGGCTATATCCTATAATATATTCAATAGATATATTTTTATGACAGATTTACTGGCCTCAACCTCCCGTGTAATATGTATTAGCCTAGAGACACTTCAGTCAACTCTGCCACTTTACGCAGATCATCTGAGAGAGAACATTGTGGTCAAGCAAGGATCACTTTGTATTGAGAGAGAGAGGTGCGCTTTCTCTAATTATCCAACAGAAGAGAGAGAGAGAGAGAGAGAAATGGTCAAGCCTATAATAAATAGAAATATATTTGTTATGCCAAATTACAAAACCAAACCCGAGTGGCCCCGTAATGGTCTTGTCCAGTTCCGTCCCGTTCTGATTCCCCCTTTTTTTTTCTTTTTTTGAGACCTGTGACATTGTCCTGAAATCCGTTCATTTCCGAGGTTCAGAGAGACCCGAGCATTTAGCTTATTAATAATCTAACTAACTAACTGTCTGCAGCTGTGTTAACTGATCGACAGACTGGCACTGTCAGAAGTCAGAGCGGTGTAAACTTTATCATGTAATGTAGACTTATTATTGTCCAATGCTGCTGGTTGGTTGCCTAGGAATCTATAATATTAACATTGAAACAAAAGCCAGGGAGAAAGGAATGCTTTTAGGCTATTTTCTATCTACAGAGGTAAGTCATTTTCCGTTTGTTTGTAATAGTAGGCTAGAAAGAGAGAGAGAAAGAGAGAGAGAGAAATGGTCGAGTGAGCTTCACTTTAAGACGGGACCTGTGTTGCATTGCCGATTAAATCTCTTAAGGCCTAATTAAGCCTATTTATTAAATCACAATCGAATGTTGTTTACTTGCATAATGGGGACACTTTTTTCTAGGCTATTTTATATTTAGTCACTGGAAAATGTTTCAACATCTGATCTCTCAGTACTGTTGCTTCAAGTTTTTTTTTTTTTTTTTTTTTTTGACTGGTCCCCCTCAGCAATGGCGCTGGTTTTGTAGGCCGATAACTCCAAATCGGCCTACAAAACGTCATACGCACGAAATCAATACCTATTAAAATGTTCGAGTGGCCTAGTGTAGTCTTGCCAGTCGCTAAAAGTTGGACTAAAAGATGCATATACCAAACGATTTTTTCAAAAGCAAAACTACTCCGCATCAAGGAGTTTATTAGGTAGGCCCTAAAAGTATGTCCTTGAGCGCAGGGGAATATTTTGGGTTAAAACTGAATGCGGTTTGATCTTTCCGGCAAATTGTAGTCCTTTGAGTACTACAACGTGACGTTTTGGGGTTTCCGCTCCAGACCGGTTACAAACCCGAAAAGTGAAGTGATCCCAGACTAGTCTCGCGTAGCCAGACAACTATCCCACAATCTCCGAATGCTATATAGAGTCTGGAAGAGCAGCTCCCGAACGGCGAGTATCGGAAGTAGCCACTGCTGCACTGAACTGTAGTCCCATTGGAAACATAACAGAAGCACAATAGCTCAGACAAAGTCATTCGAGCTGCCTATTATTGTTATGAGTGTATAGTTTAAGAAAACTTTCGAAAACATCATGAAGGTGACACCAACAACACCAGAGAAAGACGAAATAAAGCCCCCAGAAATGTTGAAAGGAAACATAACGCTTCCAGTAGGACATGTTATTGCTACTGCACCAAGGGAGCGGTTGCGTCACATCCGCTTTATCTCGCACTCACCGTTTCTATTTCCGTCTGCCAGACTGTATGCCGGTGTCGGGTCCATATCTGCGCGCGGCGTGATTGGAAAGGACACCCGGGCTCCAGGGAAACCCCGCCCACCGAAGCTTTTGATTGGCTGAAGCGGAGCTAGGGAGCGCTCAATTGTAGTCGCTTGGACAGGGCGTTTATCGTGGGCTTGCCCAGGCCTTACGGCCTGGGCATAAATATAACGATTGCATTCACCACGGCTTCGTAACTCGCGCGGCGCTCCGCCGGCTTGCAGTGTCGTGGACAATCGAGCGGCTCCGTCTGGAGCCCGGGTGTCATTTCCAATCACGCATCTGCGCGGGGTCCATATCTGCGCGCCTGCCATATTAACATCCGGCGGTTGCAACTGACGGCACACAATATGGTGTTGTGATTGGCTTTTCCTCTTCAAACCTTTATTGAACAAGGACTAACAACATCCCCCAAAGTAACTTTTAATAATACATAACAGTACTGCATTAATTCTTATTGCCTTTAATAATAAATAACAGTATTGCATTAATTCTTATTGCCGAAAATTCCAAGTAACTTTTAATAATAAATAACAGTACTGAGGTACCCCTCTGAGGACCGGTGGTCTGCGAGAGACCTCAGTGTGAGTCAGCCGTCCTGCGGGGGTTTCTCACCGCCGACCACGGGGCGAGGTCCGTGACTGACCGTGAGTGGTGGTCTCCCGGTGGAGGGTCGCACGGTGGCCGTGAGTAGCCGCCCTGCGAGGGTCTCTCACCGCCGACCACGGAGCCGCTGACGCCCGCTCCTCTCACGGACCTCCTCTCTCACGGACCTCCAGCGGAGGAGGTCCGTGAGAGGAGCGGGGGTCAGCGGCTCCGTGGTCGGCGGCGGGGGTCTCGCCGCTGACCACGGGCTGCGGGGGGCTCGTGGTCGGCGGCGAGAGACCCCCGCAGGGCGGATGACTCACGGCTACCGTGCGGGGATCTGTCGACCCTCCACCGGGAGAACCGATGGTCACCTCGCCTCGCCGATGACCGTCACCTCGCCTCGCCTGACCGTGGTCAGCGGCGGAGGTCTCGCCGCTGACCACGGGACCAGCGGCGGGGGCCTCGCTGCTGACCACCGGGGTGTCTCTCACCGCTGATATTTATTATTAAAAGAAACTACCGGTATTCACTATAATTATTAATATAGAAACTATTTACTATATTATTATTATTACTATATTAAAATAAACTATTACTATATTATTAAAGGCATATTCAGGTTTAATGAAAATGTGGCTCCTCTCCAGCAGAGGGCGCGGGAGAGGAGTTTTTTGCCTCATCACAAGAACGCGCTTTGCCCAGCAGTTTCCTGTAATGGCGCCCAGATGTAAACAAACTGAAACAAACAAACTAACATCTTTACTCTATACAGCATGGATCGATTAAGCTCTACACATTCCAATCGGTAAGTGAAATAAAAAGTCATCTTTATTTACAAATGCAAACATATTTAGACATGTAACAATTACATTTAACTAACGCTACCGTATCGCTTGGCATGCGGCCGTGTTATAGTCCTCTTACTGGCCTTACAGCTTTGGAAATGTATATTTTTTATTACACCATTATAATGTTCTCATTTTGATCACAAGACACAATTACTGAGTATCGGTAGGCCTACTTCTCCAGCTTTAGAATATGTATGATACTGATTTATACGAGACAGGCACTGGCATTTTATTAGTTCAGTAGTTTACAATCAGCATAATGATTAGCAGACTCAAAACTTGTATTTGGACCATCATAACTAACCCGAACACTACGGTCCTTTTGATTTACAGACCTGTTTGATCATTCAGGGCTAGCGCTCTGCCTCTCTGGTAAATAATACTGTCTGGTAAATTATGTCTGGGGCAAAACAATATATATTTTGACACAGTATGTCCACACAAGCCAACATGACGACGACCCTGTATCTGGATTAATAATTTTGGAGCTGCTAAATGATCTATGCTGCGGGTCTAACGATAAATGAATAACACTGCAGTATTCAATAGACTGAGGCATTTATTATGACTGCTAATCTAATCATTCTTTACCCTTTTTTTCATACAGGTACCTTGTTTCATCATCGCTGTTACTGTTGATCTGGATTGATCTTCGCTCGTGAAGAGCACAACAAGAAAGCATACATAATGCTAACTAAAAGGCTTTTATTTTCTGAGCAGTCGTTACCATCACTAATGATCTGCATGAAAGACTGACATGATCTAAACATGATTAATAAAATGATGCTTTGATATACATAAACTGTAATGTCTCGATTTCATTTTGATCTAGTCAATGGTAAATGTTTTTTGTATGTGGTAAGTTATTTGAATGTGTTCTGACCTCTGAAAGCTTACAATGATGGGAAGTTGTAAACATTGTGAAAACGCTATATTGTATTGTTTCATACACTAAAGCATTTTGGTATGAAACCCCATTTAAATGCAATATCATATCGTTTAGCTGCATAACATTTCTGGCATTTGTAATAAAAAAAAAAGTTTCAGGTTGACAAAACTTGTTTATTTAGGAAACGGTTTGCAGGTGAAAATGGGAAGTGGAGTGGAGTCTAGCATCTTCCAGACTGTAGAATAGCCTACCCTATTTGTGTGTATAGATTGCCTCATTATATATAGACCTACATATATATTTTTCAAATGTTCAACGTTTATTGGTGTCATAATTGTAGTGTGTAGTGTGATGTACAGCTGCTCTTCTTCAGACATCAAATTCTTCAGCCTGTATAGAAATAAAGGAGATGATGCTTAGATTAGATTGGTGAGACTAAAATAGACACAAAAGTAAATTTTACAATTTGTCATAAAACAGTACAGTACAATACATTGATCTAATGGCCTAGTGCAGTGTTTCTCAAAGCAGATTTCAAGGTCTCCCTTTATATCTGACAGTGTACAAATGGAACCAAATGAACCCTTCAGGGTCCAGAGTTACAGACTTGTATGCATTGACATGCAAACCCCCCCAATTCGCACCTCGCTAAGGCTTTAGTATCACAATGGGATGTTTGAACAAAGAAACAAGCATTGCACAGTACCTATGCATATCAATAGACCTCCTGTAAGTAGCTAGGTGTTGAGCGACCCCCTCCAAACATCACTATGCACCAATAACGTTCAGATCTTTCTGGAATAGCAAGCGTGGGTCTAACAAATGCGGCGTTGATATCATAGAGGTATAAAATATAGGATGACTTGATAATATGGGCTATGTTGTGAATGTACGTTACGATGCTAAAAGTAGTTATGTAGATGCGTTTTACGTCAGCCGTATGTTGTGACTCACGTGTTTATTCATGGCTGAAGCTATGGGCTGAAGTAACTTACAAGTAAAGTCTATTTGTCCTTTGTGTGGACATTGAAATCATTTACAAGTTATAGACAAGACATATGTCTCATTTAATGGCCCCTGTTTATTAGATCAATGTATTGTTTTTAGGGCGGATTCACCCACAATGTGGCTAACTTTAAAACGAAACTTTTTACAAGAAATATAGCCCCAAACCCTTCAAAGATCCCAATGACAAACCCACCTAACAAACGTTTACTTAGGAAATAGATTGCTGCACTCTGACAATTATAAAATATTTCTTATTTACCTCCTTTCTTTGTTCAGCATCTCTCAGCCTGTTGTCCACATTCAGCTTCCTGAAACTCTTCCCTTTGTAAAAAGTTAAACTGTCTAAGACACTAATCGATAAAAAACAAACGCGAAATAAAGTAAACATACAAGCAGAGACTTGAAATAGAAAGAGTAAATTAAAAAATAGCAAGTTAAAGCAGTTAAAACTGCCGCGGAATGTAATGTAGTGGCTCCAGTGCCATTGTTTACAGAATGGAGGAACTGTGCACCCGCGCTTCACTAAGGGTGGACGCGCAGAGGAACAGACTAGAACGCGCACTGAGGCCATACTCTATCCTGATTGGTGGAGATCTTTGTGGCGAACGGGAAAATTTTGAGCGAGCTATGCTCGTAACAGGGGACAGGGTGGAAGTCCGTATATGGTCAGCGCACATTATAGTCAGGTGCATTAGTGGAAAATGTACACATTTTATTTTTATTTGAATGAAAGCGAAGTCCTGAATATACCTTTAATATAGTAAATAGTTTCTTTTAATAATAAATATTCTTAAAGAAACGTGTTATTTTCCTGTGTTCAATAAGAATTAATAATCCATGCAGCTGTAGTATTCTAAAAACGACTGGGCACCGGTGACTGTGTTGGGTGGCGAAAACAGCCGATCTACAAGCCCACAAAGCGTTGCGCTTGCTATGCGTTTTGAGCTTGTAGGTCTGCTGTTTTCAGCCATATTTGTGACGTCAGTCGCAAGCGCCGGAAGAGAGCAGAAAAGGCAGAGCGAAAAGATCGAGTACCGACACCGGGAGCATTTGACCAAATCGCGGAGGCAACAGTCTGGCCACGCAAGACTAATCCCAGACTAAATGAACCCTGGTACACTGTTAGTTACAGACTTGTTTGGGTCAATTTAGCCCCCCCATCCCCAAGGAAGTTGAAGGAACCCAGATTAACTGGAATCCTTCTCAAACTTTCATGTCAAGGACCCTCAAATTGACACTTATTAGCCAGCGCCGCGGACCCCCATTTGAAATGGAAGCCAAATGGGGAAATGCCATAGTGAAATGTCTAAATTGACCCATGTAAGTATGTTTTGATTGATTGATTGAAGACTATTAGAAGTTTGCATAGGAAAAGGTACAGTTTCATGACGGTACAGTTCACTGGTAGCCTACAAGGTCTACTAAAAGGAGATCCATGAAAAGACTAAGCTTATTTCCACTGGAAACCATTTAAGTATTAGCCTAGTTCCAGACCCTGAATCTCTAGCCACACCCACGAAATGTCAATTCAGGCTGAGTGTCAGGCTATTTAAGTATCTCATATAACATTGAATGACAGACAAATAGAACACAGTACTATGCAGTAGATATGTAAAGAAAAACAAAAAAGAAAACAGTAAGTCTAAACAAACAGTATATACAAAGAAGGGGCAGGGGAGGGTAGGGTTGGGCTAGGTTCCTTTTTTTTACCAGTTGCGAACGGCTGCTGCCTGTAAGTGGTTTTTCAGAGCAATTTTAAAGGATGCTAGTGATCCACACTCCTTTATGGCCTTTGGTAAGGCTTTCCACATTTTGGTGGTATAGCAGAAAAACGAGTTTGACACTTTGTTGGTTTTTACTCCGGGTTGGAACTTGGAAGTGATCTGTGGCGCTGCCTCTGGTGTTATAATTATGGACATCCTTAATGTTTATAAAGTATATTGGACACTGGACCCCCTGGAACTCCAGCTCCCTGACCCCACTTTGAGAACCAAGTATAGGTCTATAAGACCCAACCTTGATCCAATCATTGTCTCCACCAGCCGAAGGCATGGGGGAGAGTATGTTTTCCCCTTCGTCCGTCCGTCCGTCCGTCCGTCCGTCCGTCCGTGCGTGCGTGCGTCCTCGCAGTTTGTGTGCACCAAATCTCAGTCGCCGTTTGCCCGGTCACTGCCAAAGTGAGCACACACATTCCCTGGATGCCAATCTAGAACCTCTGCCCTACATTTTTCAAATGGGCCTTTTCTAGTGCCACCTAGTGGCCGATGTTTGCAAAACACATTTCTGTGCACTACTCTTACAGATTTTGTCCAAAAATCCTACAAATCGGTAGGAAGTATCCCGACAGTCATGTGATCGACACAGATCTGTCCAATTTTGCATATTCCATCCTGATTGGCTAAGATTGGCTTCCAAAATGTGTAGGATTGAGCCGTTTTGAACAAAATGCCTCAAATCCCAAACGCAAAGTGCAATTATCATGAAATTGCGCACACACGTTCCCACTAGGTCGAGGAAGAAATGCCACTTGTTTTTGAAATCAGCCTCATGGTGGCGCTATAACAGGCCGATTTGTGGTTCTACCTATAACTCCACCGATCAGTTTCAAACTTTGTAAGCGCACTCCCTAGAGGCTAAGGATAAACCTTTGCCTGCATTTTTCACATCAGCCTTTTATAGCGCCAGACTTTGGGCCGACTAATGTAAAACAAATTTTTGAATATTACTCCTTGAGATTTTATCCAAAAATCACGCGAATCGGTACACAGTATCTCTATAGTCATGTGATCAAGTCCGATCCGTCTGATATTTCATATTCCATCCTGATTGGCTAATATTGGCTTCCAAAGTTTGCAGGATTGCTCCGTTTTTGAACAAAATGCCTCAAATCATCAACGCAGCTTGCGATTACCGTGAAATTTGCCACACATATTCCCACTAGGTCAAGGAACAAATGCTACCTTTTTCACATTGGCCTGTTATAGCGCCACCAGCAGGTAGACTTTAGCAAAACACATTTTTGGAACACAATGCTTCAAATCATGCATGCAGCGTCCGATTGCCATGAAAGATTTAAGGTGAAGAACATATGCCACCCTTTTTACATTGGCCTATTATACAGTAGCACCACCAGGATGCACGGCCTGGTTGAGACCTGTGCTCGGAAGAGCACACTGCTTCTAGTTAACGTTGGGTCAGTTTGATTGATTGAAGACTTTATTAGGAGTTTGCATAGGAAAGGTACAGTTTCATGACGGTACAGTTCACTGATACAAGGTCTACTAAAAAGAGATCCTAGAAAAGACTACGCTTATTTCCACAGGAAACCATTTAAGTATCTCATATAACATTGAATGACAGACGAATAGAACACAGTACTATGCAGTAGATAGTAAAAAAAAAAAAAAACTATTTAGATTCACAGCAAATTGTCATTCATCCATCCATTCACATATCTGAAAGTCTAACATTACTTGGTGATGTACACAATAACGGACCCTCAATCATAAGGAACTTTAGGTGGATAAATGGGGGACTGGACTGCCCATAAGTCCTACATCTCATTAGTCCTACATCTCATTAGTCCTAATTTGGTTAGGGTTAGGTTTTAAGGTTAGACCGATATATGATGGGAAGAAAGAGTGGTTGTAGCTTAACAATCAGAACATATTGTATGCCAAAGGTGCCCACACAAGACTTGTGTTAATGTTTCAGTTGTGTTGTCACATTTTGAAAATGCCATATCAACAAGCACAAAACTTGTCGAGATACTTGTGAGCTTGCTTCAGGAATAGCTGATCTATATTATAGGTTTAAATTGGTTAGTGATTTTGACCTATAACACATTTTGCTGTGGAGGTTTAAATTGGTTAGTGATTTTGACCTATAACACATTTTGCTGTGGAGTTTTATGTTAAATTTGTGATTTGTCCTTTCTACTATGTTTATCAGGGAAGAGGAAACTGCCAAAGAAGGTGCCAAGCCGGTGCTGTATTGGAAGACTGATGAGAAGTCCGTCCAGCAGTGCATTGATGATGGGAATGCGACCAAGTGTTTCAGTTTCGGTATGTTAAACAGAATGTATTAACTATCCCTAGTCCTGAAACATGACGGCCATATGACCATGGTCATTTCATATGGCTGTCATGTTTCAGGGCTATAACCAAGTAGTCCAGGTAAAAGTGGATATGCTCAGTGCTCACCTTTTGCTGAACCATTATGTATTTAAGTCAGGCGTCTGAGATCTTGAATGGCAGCTTTCTGAAATATAAACCCATCCAGACCTTTAAAAAAAATGTTTTAGCAAAAGACATTTGATAGCGTGGAAAAAAAGACACGAGTACAGTATATTAAGTACCTTTTACCAATTATAGAGGGTTTAAGTGGTACCGCCGGTTATGTAGCTCGGGCAAATAAAAGGTGAATTGATCCCAGTGCATGACGGAGGACGACATCACAATAAATTAAATCTCCACGATACGGTTATCGTGAGTGTTTTTTATCACGATAAACGATAATATCGCGTATCGTCCCCATCCCTAGGCAACACATTCTAAGGTATATTGATTTGATGACATGGTAAATGTTAAAAATGAGTGGTGTTCCCTGGTTAAGGAAACTAGGTTGGTTTGTATAACATTTTTGAAACCATAACTACCAAAAGTTTGGAATAAACAGGGTAATGGCGCTGCTAGTAACGCAGCCTATGAGCGCTGCTATTTTATGCTCCTCCTCCCTCCCCTCCTTCAAAACCCACCTCTTCAGAATGGCTTTTCCCAGCTGAGTTCCAGTTAGATCCCCAACCCATGCTTACATTTTTAATCTAGCACTTGCCATCTATGGTTTTAGTTTTTTCTTAAAGTTGGTTCCCTCACATACTTAGAAAAGCGCTATATAAATCGGCTATTATTTGTGCTTTGTATTTAAGAGTGCCGAAGGCAGATGTACATTTTATGCTAATTGAATGTCCATAGTTTTATGTAATCAAGTATCTGTCTGACTTGGCTTCACACGTTATATTCAACAGATCGTGTCTTTAGTGCTACAGAAACAACTGCTCAGCTCTACAAAGACATTGCAAAGCCACTGATTGCATCTGCTGTTGAAGGATACAATGGTATGTATTTGAAAAGGGCTTATTGAGATCTGCCTCATAAAACCCTTCACTTAAAATATCTATGTAATATCATATAATGCTTGCTTATTTCTTTCCATATTGCACTGTACGATCACAAGGAACCATATTTGCCTATGGGCAGACTTCCTCTGGCAAGACATTCACCATGATGGGCAGTGATGATGGCACGCCAGGAGTCATACCCCTGGCCATGGAGGATGTCTTCCAGACTATCAAAATGGTGAGAACTGTTTCATATGATAAATTATGTGTTGCAATGTGTTTTTTGTTTTTTTTGTACACACTGGTGCAACTGCAAACCTCCATTAAAATTAATGGTTTCTCTTTTCATTGTAGTATCCTAAGAAGGAGTTCCTTCTCAGGGTGTCTTATATGGAGATCTATAATGAGACTGTAGCTGATTTGCTAGTCGATAACTGGAAGAGGAAGCCATTGGAAGTCCGTGAGGGAAGCCATGTAAGTGGGATGGATTCGTTTTCGCTTTTGTTTGCAAAGAAATGTGCATTTGCTTGATGTCTTAAATTGTGTATTCACAAATCAACTGTCTTGACAGAAAACTGTGTATGTGGCTGATCTGACTGAGGAACTTGTGATAAACCCTGCTCAAGCCCTGGCCTGGATTAGAAAAGGAGAAAGTAAGATGTCTTGATGGGAGTCAACTGTCAAGACTATTCTTTGCACAGCTGTTGAAACAAAATGTAACCTTACTTTTCTTTTCAACTTATCCATGCAGAAAACCGGCATTACGAGAAGACAAAAATGAACCAGCGGAGCAGTAGATCACACACCATTTTCCGTATGGTAAGCCAAATTGTGCAATAATGACTTCAAAACACAATACACCAAGAGGCAAGAGCCCTATCTTGCAAATGTAGGTAAGAAGAGACTGGACCCCAAGTGCCTTGGGCATTAAAGCAAACATTGGTAACAAATGAAAACATTAACTGTTTATTAAAATGTATACATAAAATCTGAAAAAATTGACTCAGAAGTCTGCTTTAGTTACAAGTCTTATTTACCTCAGATTTTGGAGAGCCGAGAAAATGGTGAAGACGCTGATGGCGCCATTACCGTGTCTCACCTGGTAAGCAAGCCTGGAACAGCAGATCTGTTCATTTGCTTGTTTATTTAATGACAACTATTCTTGGCTCCTATATAATTTTATACATTTTCTTCACCTTCCAGAATTTGGTTGACCTGGCTGGTTCAGAAAGGGCAAGTCAAACTGGTGCAGAAGGTAAAGTTGAGGGAAAGCGTTTTACTAATTTTGATCATTGTTGCCAGAGGTTGCAGGGTTTTGGGGAAAAGTTCTTACTGTTTTATGTTAATGATCTGGGATGGGAGCTAGGATTGATATAGTGATGCAGTTTATGACCTGTAATTCAGCCTGGTCAAAAAGTAAAGTATCATTTGATGTCTTAGGCGCACGGTTCAAGGAGGGGTGTAACATCAATAGGAGTCTATTCACACTTGGTCAAGTGATCAAGAAGCTGTCTGAAGAGAATCAGCGGTGAGTGAACAATTCTCAAATTTTATTCTTAACGGGGAAAAGCACAGTTTCCAGGATTGTCTGTTTGGATCTAAAGTGCCCTGTTACACAATGCTTGTACCTAATTAAAATAAAGAAAGGGTTTGTTAATTATGCAAATTCCGCTCTTTCCACACAGTGGTTTCACAAACTACAGAGACAGCAAGCTCACCCGCATCCTTCAGAACTCCTTGGGTGGGAACGCCAAAACCGTTATCATTTGTACTATCACACCTGCTACACTGGATGAAACCCTCAGCACACTTCAGGTGGGCGGAATAATCCTTTACCTTGTAATTTGATACATCATCATAAGTGACGTGGAGACAAATTTGTTTTGAGGTGTTGTGTATGAGGAGTATTCTATGTTTTGTAGCTTAAATTCAACTGTATTTCTTTTTTTTTTCTTTTTCTGCTAGTTTGCTAGTGCAGCCAAGTACATGAAGAATGATCCTCATGTCACAGAGGTTTCTGATGATGGGGCCCTGCTGAAGAGGTATCGTAATGAGATCGTGGACCTAAAGCAACGGCTCCGTGAGGCAAGTAACATTATTTGCATTTGCAAGATGATCTTTTTAGTTTTCCATGAGTGGAGCATTTTGAATAGATGATAAAATCATTCATTGTGGTGTTTATTGTTAAATCATTTTTGTTCTCCGCCTGACCTTCTTTTCTTTTGTGTATCATCGTCCTTGATGATTGGTTGACAACATTTTATTTCACAAGATTTCTTGTTACTTATACATGATAAAAAGATCAAGAAAAATGTTTTGTTTCTTGCAACATCATTAGTGGTAAACATATTTCACAACAAAAAATAAATGATAAAAGGATAAAAGTTCATTGTCCTAGTGCTACAGGTGCTTGAAGGTGCTGTGCACAAGATCCTAGGTTGTAAAGGAATCAATTATAACTGTGTATATAACCCCATTTCCCCCTCTCAATCAATGTTTTACTTCCATGTTATGATCTGTGTGCAAATTAACTGACTTCTCCCATGGCAGGTTTCGTCAGTCACCCAGACAACGGCAACAGAGAAGGAGTCTCTGTTTCTACTGCTACAGGAGAAGGAACAGCTCCGGATCGAACAGACAGAGAAGATCCGTAATCTGACCAAACTACTCGTCACCAGTACATCTTTTGTCGCCAGTAATAAGGTATCAGCACAAGATCAGAAATCGAGAGCAGGCTGGCCTGGTCGGTAGCGCTCTTGCCTCATACATAAAAGGGAGGGAAATTTGTTGCTCTCCCCAGGTTGGAAGAGGTAGTGTACCGGCCAGGATTACATTAGACAATTGAATCTTGGTGAAAAAAATAAAATAAAATGGGTTCCAAAAACCGTGGAATGAAAATCTAGGGGGGGGGGGGGGGGGGGGAAATGGCCTGCTGGCTCCGAAGTACTATTTGGAGTCTTAGACCTTCCAAGCCAGTAGAAAACACTTTCCACTTGGGCCAGTAAAATTAATGCCATTTAAAAAAACATAAGCCCTAACCCATAAATTCACATTTTCCTGTGTTAGGCCTACTGGTGTTTTGTAATTTCTGTGAAGTTGTCTGGTCAATTACAACATGGTGTTCTGTGAGTCCATCATGACATTCATGAGGGTCAATTCTTGACTGTTATTTGTTTAAAGACTAATGTTCCTGGGCCAGTAGCTACAATGGTAGGGCCAGTGATCATGAAAAGTCACTGGCCGAGATGACCTATCATGTCTACCCTGAGTGCATCTTGCAAAATGTGCATTATAATCTGTAATTTGTGGAAACTTTTATCAAGTGGATTAATTCACTACTTTGTCATCAGATGCCAAAACGAAGGGTTACCTGGGGAGGAGGGAAACTTGCCAGGCTCACTGAGCCGTCAGATGGCCGATCAGAGCTCAGTTTTGCAGAGCCTGCCACGCGGAAAAGGAGGGGTGACATGTCTACTCTCTCCGAGCTGGGGGAATGTAAGCATGACTACACGCCACAATGAAGAATTCTAATCTAAATGGACAGAATACCTAATACTGTAATTGATTGTATGAGCATGAAATGTACTTTGTGACGCACTTTATTTAATTTAAGCTTTTTGAATATTGTCAGATGATGAGGAGTTTGAGTCTCGTTGGGAGGAGCAGTCCTATGAACCAGAGATGAATCGAAGCTCTCTTTCCAGCTTTGGAGACAGGTGAATATTACCATCCAGGTGTAGAGAACAAATAACATTGTTCATTGTTGCTCATTGTCTAAGTGCTGGTAGGGAATGGGGATGGAATGCCCCACTAACCCACTATGAAAACCTGTTGGTGCGTCTCATTTTGTTTCCAGCCCTCAAGTGTCTGACAAAGTGTCCCAGCTGGAGAATCGTCTGAAGGCAGAGACCGATCAGAAAGAGGAGGCGTTGGCAAAGGCTGACGCACTGCATAGTAGAGTTGAAGAGTTGGAAGCCCGACTGGCGACGACCCAGTGCGCTATGGAGAACACGGCGGCGGAGACAGAGCAGAAAGAGGAGGCTTTGGCAAAGGCTGACGCACTGCATAGAGAAGTTGAAGAGTTGCAGACCCAGTGTACTATGGAGAAAATGGCGGCGGAGACTGAGCAGAAAGAGGAGGCTTTGGCAAAGGCTGACACACTGCATAGGAGAGTTGAAGAGTTGGAAGCCCGACTGGCGACGACCCAGTGCGCTATGGAGAAAATGGCGCCGGAGACAGAGCAGAAAGAGGAGGCTTTGGCAGAGGCTGACGCACTGCATAGGAGAGTTGAAGAGTTGGAAGCCCGACTGGTGACGACCCAGTGCGCTATGGAGAAAATGGCGGCGGAGACCGAGCAGAAAGAGGAGGCTTTGGCAAAGGCTGACGCACTGCATAGAGAAATTGAAGAGTTGCAGACCCAGTGTGCTACGGAGAAAATGGTGGCGGAGACCGACCAGAAAGAGGAGGCTTTGGCAAAGGCTGAAAATCTGCACAGGAGAGTTGAAGAGTTGGAGGCCCGACTGGCCACTGAGGCGCTGCAGACCCAGGGCGCTATGGAGAAAATGGCGGCGGAGACGGATCAGAAAGAGGAGGCTTTGGCAAAGGCTGAAACTCTGCACAGGAGAGTTGAAGAGTTGGATGCCCTACTGGCGACTGAGGCTCTGCAGACACGGGTTGCTATGGAAAAAATGGCGGCAGCGGAAAAGGCAGTAGTCGAGTTGGACCTCCAGCTGAAAGCGGAGACTCAGCAGAAGCTGGATTCTGCCGAGATGGTCGTGATGTTGGAGTTGAGAGTCGGTGACCTCGAGGGACAGCTTGTAGAGTGGACTGAAACGACCAGCAATGCTGATGAGGTCAGCCTTCTCTTTTTTTCTATTTTTGTTTTTGTCTCTTTGCTTCAGATGTTTTATTATATACAGTACACATACTGTAAAGTAACCCAGTTGTTTTTTTTTTTTTTTTCTCAGATGAAAAAACTTGATGCTGAGACCATGCAGCTGTTCGACAATCTGGTTTCTAATCAGGTAATGTACTGTAATTTCTTGTGATTGTTCAACTGCCTGTTCAATGAACCATCAGAAGGAAAGGAAATGGCCATTTCCTCCTGAGCAGGGTTCCTATGCTTGATCAATTACATATAGGTTCGAGCAGGGTTCCTATGCTTGATTAATTACATATAGGTTCATATTAATAATCACTTTTACGTCTAATTTATCAGTGAGGAGAATCCAGCTGCAATCTGCATGCAATCAGAGAACCTTTTTATATAAATTTGCAATTGCTTTTTCTTTATAGGAAACCGTTATTGCTGAGAGGGACAACATAAAGCAGGAGTTGGAATATCTCAAAGACGAGGCTGAGAGACTTGAGCAGGAAAAGGAGGAACTCTCTAAGGAGCTTGCTGATAGGAGAGACCAAGATGAGTTTAACTGTCTAGAAAAAGACGAGCACGAGGTAATGTCTGGCATTGTAGGGCTGCAACTATGGATTATCTTGATAGTTCTGTTACTTTTCACTTTGCATTCATTTGTTGATGTTTAATTGCTCAGTCTTTGTTAAAAGGTGTCTTATGAAAATAAGCCCAGCTATAAGATTGCATCACGATGAGACGACTGTTTAGTCCTTGTTTCGCTTCCAAGGAACATGTGAATGAGTTGAATTCTTACAAGTGTTGTGATTACTTTTGTTTTGCACTTTGGCCTAGTTTTACAACCCTTTGCTATTCTTTGCTCCACCTTATGCTTGTTTGAGAACCATACAACGATGTTATGTGACGTCTATACTTATGTGCTCTCACAGCAAGAGCTGAAAAACGAGATTTCTTCCTTGACGAAGGCCCTTGAATCTGCCGAGTGCAAATGCCAAGAGTTTGAGGTAAGTCCTCAACAATTGGCCACATAACAGAAGTCTGCAAAGTAATGTGACCTAACGGGTAGATGTCCAATTTAAATGGGTTAATTAAAAGTTTACTCTTTTCTTTTCTTTTTTTTGTGAAGGCCAGACTAAGCGTAATGTCTGAAGAACTGAAGAAGCAAAGTGATTGGGTAGAGGAGCTTCAGGGTCTGGTATGTTCTTCTGTTTGTATGTATGTTAGGATGTATATTATACTGCATGTAGAATCATGTCTATGGACATGACATCAACTGTGTTGTAGTGATGCTCTTGAGCAGAAACTAATGTGGTTGGTGTGAATGCTGATACTACGGAGTACTATTAAATCATGGGCTGCATGGGTTTCACAATCTTTCATCATGACCCGTTTTAGTCACTTTGGGGAGCGGCTGACCACTACTCAATAATTTGGTTGGGGATGAATTGGAATATTGCTTGTGTGGATGGTAAAATTGCAGTAAACAATCATCCAAACCGGTGAAACGCCGCTGTAAGAAACGCTGCTCTAAGTTCAATCTCCTCTTGCCAATACCCAACCCCACAGAACGACAAGGACTTGGTTCAGGAGGTGTCAAAGCTTCGCCGCTCCCTGGATGATGCAGAGGGACTCAGTCGAGAGACGAAAAAAGAATGGGCCATTCTGCGCAGTCAAAATCTCACTCTGAAGGAGAGAGATGTGAGTTACACACACACACACACACCTAGCATGGGAATATGTGGTCTCTCACACTTGTATTTTGAATTTAGTTGATGCAATCTTATTTTTTATTGTCTACTCGCCATCCTAGTGTTCTGTCCTGTTAACCCATTTAGAACGGGTACACATTATTTATCATTATTTTATGCTTTAACTATTGAAAGATGGCAGATATACAAGCTCACAGCGCGCGCTGCGAGCTTGTAGATCTGCTATTTTTGAAAAATTGTGAAAATTAGAATTTTTACCCAATTCTTTTTTCTGTCTTTTGAATCCTAAGATTTTTTTAAAAACCTGTTTCTGTCAGCAATCTGGCTGGCCATCGTCAAAGAAAAGGTCCTTTTCACTTAAATGGAGCTCAGTTGGTCTGTTCTTGAGAGACTACTATGTCGGTGGTTCTCAAACCTTTTCATGTGAAGGACCCCCAAAATGATATTCATTTGGCCATGGACCCCCATATCAAAATATTTAGTTCCAGGGACCACCCAGAAGCAAAATTTGAGTTACAAACGTTCGCTTTGAAAATACATATTATATTCAAAGATGTGCACACATTTTCACGACTTTTTCAAAAATAGCAGATCTCGGTGCCGCGCTGTGAGCTTGTATATCTGCTATTTCTCACTGTTTAAAGCATTCAATAATTCTAGGCCTAACCTGTTTCCAGGTGGAACAAACTGCCCATTATGTCCAGATGGAGGCTGAGGTGAATGGCCTTCACTACCAGCTGGAGACGGAGAAATCCCGCTACAAGAAGATGCAGACGGACCTCCAGAGGGAACTGAACACGGCCTTCGACGAGAACACAAAACTCACCACTCTGTTGAATGGCAAAGTCCCCAAAAGTATGTTTTTTTATTTTTATTTTTTTATTGCATGCCTGCCAAATAATGCCATCACTTAAAAAACAACAACAATATAATGTATTGTAAAATTTTATAGTAGTAAATCAGTTATTTACATTTATAAAAACCTTTGTAGTCATTTAAACTATTGACTTGTGAGATATTGGGACATCTTGCCTGTTCGTGTCACACACATGCACTCAAAAGCCATTTTCAACCCATCATATCTGGATAAATCTGCATTATACAAGTTGTATAATGCATGACTCTAAAGTTTGTGGGAAGAGACCGGGCCTAAAGTTTGTGGGAAGAGACTGGGACTACTTTACAAATATGACTATAGTACATAAAGTAGACTGGTGGGAACAGCGTTCTAGTCCAGCAACATTGCATGTGACATTAATAACCACTGTAGTATACAGTATCTACTGTATGGACAAAATGACTAAATATTGATGTTTCTCTCAGACCTCATCGACAGTGTGAGCCTTGAGAGAGAGGTGACTAACCTCAAGAAGGAGCTCACGGCTTGTCATGACAAAGAGGGAGAACTTCATGCTCAGCTGAAGGAGTTGTCCCCACTACAGGACAAAGTGGATGGCTTGCTGAAACAGGTGTGTTTACTCTGCAGTAGCCAACAGTGTTTCTCTGTAGTAAAACAATTAATTTAATACAATTTTGGAAACCACTTTTAGTGAAGTATTGTGTATAACATTCAATGTGCCATTTAGAACAAAGAAAAGTCTGCCTAAAAGATGTTTGTTGCGGTTATGTTTTTGATTGTGTAAATGAATAAGGTTTACCGGTTATTTCAAAATAACTTGTAATGAGCATTTACCATAATTTTATAATTTACCATAATACTTTAATTCAAAGCATTCATATTGACAGTGAAATTATATTTTTTTGGGGGCTCTAGATGGGGTGGTGTTCTTGGAGTACACCAGAAGTTAGACCATCAAAGTCTGACATCACTGCCGCTAGAGGGTGCTATACCCCAGAAACCAATAGGGAAGATAGATCGCCTCATAAGAACCGTGTTCCAAAATTAAACGAGCGATGCCGGCGATTTTACTCGTATGGTTATGAAGCAATGACTAAGTTGGAAATTTACAAACCTATCCAAAGTAGCACATTAAACGCATAGAATATCGAGTCAAACAAAAACCAATGACTACATGTCCCATGAACGCAGCTAGTAGGTGAATATGATTATTTTGGGAGTTGTGGCCTGAAAAGGTTGAGAACCACTGATCTATTGGGGCTGTGCCAACTTATAAAACAAACTCTTCCCTTCTCCTCCCTCTCGCAGGTGTGTGAGATTACAGAGGCACTGTGTGCTGTTGAATCCCAGAGGGACGGGCTGCTCTCCGACCAGGCCCTGAGCCAGGAAGAGTCTCATCAGTTAAGGGGTGCTTTGCAGACCTCCCAGGATGAAATTGTCAAGCTCCAGGGAGAGCTGGCTGCGGCAGAGCAGAAGGAAACGCACCTCACCCAGAGGTGTGCTGACACCACGGAGGACCTCCACACAGTTCGCTCAGACCTGGCCCGATTAGATGCAGAGCGAAGCCAGCTCCTTGCTACTGTGCAAGAGACAAGTGACAGAGTAAGTTATTGTGGGTGCTTCCTACTTATGCCAATAAGTCAGACCTGAGCTTTTGCATCCCCCCCCATAACATTGCATGGTATGATGTCAAGTCAGAGCCTTGAAATCATATGGCGTTACCTTTTATGTCAATGGGCATGGATATCTTTTGAATCATTTTTTTCTTTCTTTTTTTTCAGCTTAATGAGAGTGATGAGCAACGAACGGCGCTTGTTGAAAAGCTGAATGAGCTGCAACAGCAAATTAAAGACCTGGAAGAGAAGCTTGTTGACAGTGAACAGTCCAAAAATATGGAGGAGGAAATTGGCAAAGAACTTCAAGAAGAAGTATGACTCTAAATGTTAACCACATGAAACTCTCTCCCACAGTGTCAGGGAAACTGACTGCAGTGTTCCATTCACCAGGGGGAAAGCAAAATCAGTTTTGATCAAAATGAGTTTTGAATAGATGCCATTTTCTTACGACTGTACTGTGATGCTCTCAGGAACAGGGCATCAGCCTGTGCTGTCTATCCTTGGTTGGATAATGCCAGCCCAATTCCAATGCAGGGATCATCACATAATATAAAAAAAAAATTTGTACTGTCAGTTTTACCAACTGTTGCATCATTAAGTTGTGACTGAACATGTGGTGTTTTTGAACAGGTAAGCCGGCTAACCCAGGAGCTTGAGAGTGCCCAAGCCGAGAGAGACGCTGTCTTGTCTGAGAAGATGTCTTCTGCTCAGAGCTCTACAGAGGAAGTGGAGAACCTGCTGTCTAAAGTCTCCTCTCTCTCAGAGGAGCGAGACCAACTCAAAGTAGAATTGCAGGAGAATGTGGACATGGTATGCATGTCACCAAAACATAGCTGAGCTGAATCTTATGTGACGGTGCATTTTATTGACAGGTTTGACCATGCTATGGAAGGATGAACAATAAGCTCCACTCCATCCATATCCATTCCAGGATAGCATAGCATAAACAAATTATCTGTTATTTCTAGTGTACCATTACTTTATGATTGTATGGACAAATGTATGTAATGAAGCTGTTATTTCAACCAGTTCTTGATGATTCTTTATATTTATACAGACTGCTCTGAAATTCGTGTTGCATCACATGGCACCATTTGAAACACAGAAGACAAATCAGACCCATGCATATTTGATTTAACGTCACTATACTGAGATGCAGTGCGTAGCCAAGCAGCGCACATATATACTTTTTGTACTGTCAGTTTTACCAACTGTTGCATCCATTAAGTTGTGACTGAACATGTGGTGTTTTTGAACAGGTAAGCCAGCTAACCCAGGAGCTTGAGAGTGCCCAAGCCGAGAGAGACGCTGTCTTGTCTGAGAAGATGTCTTCTGCTCAGAGCTCTACAGAGGAAGTGGAGAACCTGCTGTCTAAAGTCTCCTCTCTCACAGAGGAGCGAGACCAACTCAAAGTAGACCTGCAGGAGAATGTGGACATGGTATGTAATCACCAATGATGTGTGCATTTTGACAGTTTGACCATGTTATGGATGGTTCACTAATCTCCATCCATACCCGTTTTCTCCGAAAGGCATGGCTGAGACTATGCACCTTTTGCACCTTGTCTGTCCGTGTGTTACCAGCTAATCTCCGGCACCATTGGCCCGGTTGCTTGCTGCCAAACTCGCAACACAAACACACTCTGAATTTGAAGCACATATCTGATGCAAAGGAAATGCAAAAAGATTATCCTGAACGTTGTCTTCACTTGTACTGTACTTTTAGTAGTCTTCACTTGTACTGTACTTTTAATAGCCAGAACTGTCATTATACTTTATAATGGTTGAGAGATTTATTTGATTTTAAACCTCCAGATGATCCAGAATCAGGAGGAGATCAGGTCGACCCTGGAGGAGAACATTCGGCAGAAGGAGAACATTAAACAGCTGGAGGAAACGCTAGAAGAGCGACAAAGTCAAGTAAGGCCTCGGTTTATCTTTGGTTGCGAACATCTTCACAGAACCAAATGCTAATAGTTCAGGGCGGTCCTTCATATGGCATTGTTTTGGCCATGTTTGATTTTCTAGGCAGTGGCTGGGTGTAGGTTTGTTACAGCTGGTTTTCTTATGAATAAGGTTGTGAACCTGTGTTCTGTTTCACTCATATTATACTATTGTATGTTCTTTTGTGACAGATCCAAGTGCTTGAGCAGGAGCTTGAGAGCGTTAAGGAAGAGAGGAACGAGCTGAAAAATGACCTCGCCGAGGGTGTGGATATGGTAAAAAAGCTTTTTCTTTCTTTGAAGACACTCACACACTAATAACACCCTCACACATAGGCTCCAGCGCTTTAGTTCAGTGGTTCCCAAATCTATATTCAGAGAATATAGATGTTTGCCTGGGACCCAAACGGCAGATCTACAATCTCACAATGCAGATCGGCTAATTTCACTACTTAAACATGTGTCTTCTAATTTATGGAATTTCTTATATTTTTCCTTATTTACGAATGAAATTACTTCGAAAAATAAATATATATTTTCTGTTTAGAAATAATTAAACCAAAACTGTGTGACTAAGGGATGATGTGGTGTTTTGTGCTGGCGAGGAGTTGTAGATAAGTTATGTGAAAGGAGCTTTTTCAGTGCCCTTGTGGAGCTCACATGTTGGAGTACAGACAATAGTAGTAAAATCTGAAAAAAAGTCAATATAACGAAATCTAATTTATGGTAACTTATTGTACAGGCGATCGAGAATCAGGACGACCTCAGGGCTGCTCATGAAAAGATCAAGCAGCTAGAAAACAGGAGCTATGCAGAGAACGTCTCCCATCTGGAAGAGCTCCAGCACCAGGTATGAAATGGCTGGAGATAAATGCCATTTTCAGATTTCTGCATGAAATGGCAGGGGGTAAATGCCATTTTCAGATTTCTGCATGTTGACATTAGGTTGAATAAGTGCTAGTCATGTTGATCAAGCACTCAAATCTTGTTCTAAAGTTGCACCGTTTAAATTACTCTTGGAGTACATCACCTGAAATCCTAACATTAACACAAAGTCCTTTTCTTTTTTGGAATCAGCAGCTGAGCGAGGAGCTCAAAAGTGTGAGAGCGGAGAGAGATGGTCTCTTTTCCAACGCTAGTGCTTCAGAGGTGGAGAAACTGCTGTCTACAGTGACTTGTCTCACTGAAGAGCGAGACCAACTCAAAGAGATACTGGAGGGCCTGAGACAGGAGAAACACCAGCTCAGAACAGACCTGGAGGCCAACATGGAGACGGTAACATTCACTTAAGTCATTAAGTCCAGACGAGATCAATGACTTAAAACGGTCATCGTCATACTTGTAGACCAAATGTTCCTATTCAGTACACCATTGATAAAGCATGAAACATGTTCCTATTCAGTGCACCATTGATAAAGCATGAAACGGACTTGTCATCGATTGCTAAATATTGACAAGGAAGCCACTCCTTTATTTGATTGTTTACTGTAGAACTGTATTTTTTTATTATTTTTTTGGAAGAAGTTCCATGTAATGTGATACATTTTATCGCAACCATTTCAGACAATCTGTTTAACATGCTCTTGGAGTACATCAGCTGGAGCCCTAAAATGTGACTTTTATTCCTGTAGAATCAGCAGCTGAGCGAGGAGATTGCCAGTGTGCGAGCGGAGAGAGATGGTCTCTTTTCCAACACTGGCGCTACAGAGGAGGTGGAGAAACTGCTGTCAACAGTGACTTGTCTCACTGAAGAGCGAGACCAACTCAAAGAGATACTGGAGGGCCTGAGACAGGAGAAACACCAGCTCAGAACAGACCTGGAGGCCAACATGGAGACGGTAACATTCACTCAAGTTCATTGACCTCGCCTGGATCAAGAATGACTTACAAATTGTCATTATACTTGTAGACTACATGCCTATATTGAACAAAATGTTATCATACTTCTAGACATTCCTAATTCAACATCGATGAAACACAACACCGACTTGCCATCGATTCTAAATATTGACACGGAAGCCACTCTGTTATTCTGTGGATTTCTTTACAACTGTTGAGTTCTTTATTCATTATATTTTGGAAGTTCACATTATGAGATCTAATTATCTTGTCGTAACAATTTCAGTCGATCGAGAATCAGGTGGCACTCAGGGATGCTGATGAAAAGATCACACTTCTCAAGGATGAAGTCATCCTCCTCCGTGCTCAGAGTGAACAACAGGAGAACGGGAGCTGTCCAGAGACTGTGTCCCATCTGGAAGAGCTCCAGAACCAGGTTTGAAACCAAGCTTTCTTACATCCTGATCATAGAGCCGAATGCACATCCTGTTATTTAAATATTATATGCAAGGATATAGGGCCTGGCCCTGGACACTGTACAGAATGCACTGTAAGTCCGGGCTGTTGATAATTGTTATCTTGTCCTACATAGACACACAAAATATGTCATTGTTGGGTTCGGCATGTTGACATTTGTGCAAATGAATTAGAAATAATTACTTTGAATTAATTAAACCTTGTTCTACAGTCGCACGGTTTTAAATTGCTCTTGGAGTACAGCACGATGTTAAATTGCTCTTGGAGTACATCAGCTGAAGTCCTAAAATGTGATTTATTTTTATTTTTAATTTATTAATGTAGAATCAGCAGCTGAGCGAGGAGCTTGACTGTGTGAGAGCGGAGAGAGATGGTCTCTTTTCCAACACTAGCGCTACAGAGGAGGTGGAGAAACTGCTGTCTACAGTGACTTGTCTCACTGAAGAGCGAGACCAACTCAAAGAGATACTGGAGGGACTGAGACAGGAGAAAAACCAGCTCAGAGCAGACCTGGAGGCCAACATGGAGACGGTAACATTCACTCAAGTTCATTGACCTCGTCTGGAAGAGTGACTTAAAAACTGTCATCATACTTAAGTTGTAGACCAAACATTCCTATTCAACGCGTAATAGCACCACAGACTTGCCATCGTAGTGCTAATCATATTGACACGGAAGCCTCACCATTATTAAATTGTCTTGATTTATGTACAACTGAGTTTGTTTTATTCATTTAATTATATGTTAATTTGAAGAAGGTCATATGATATTTTAATCATCTCGCAACCATTTCAGACGCTTGAGAATCAGCTGGCGCACAGGGATGCTGATGAAAAGATCACGCTTCTCAAGGAGGAAGTCGACCTCCTCCGTGCTCAGAGTGAACAAGCAAACGGGAACTGTCCAGAGACTGTCTCCCATCTGGAAGAGCTCCAGAACCAGGTTTGAAACCAAGCTTTGCTTATCGTACATCTTTATCATAGAGCCGAATGCACGTCCTAGTATTTAATTATATGCAAGGATGTACAGCCTGGACACGGTATAGAATGTCCTGGCTGTTGACGATGATATAATCGTATCTTTTCTACATGCTGATTTATTTATTTTTTACAGAGGATTTTTTACAGTTGAAAATCTGATAGTCATGATGGTGATCAAGAAATTAAACCTTTGCTCTTGGAGTACATCAGCCCTAAAGTCCTAAAGCGTGATTTTTTTTCTTTCTTTTTATGTAGAATCAACAGCTGAGCAAGGAGCTTGACAGTGTGAGAGCGGAGAGAGATGGTCTCCTTTCCAGCGCTAGCTGTACAATGTCTACAATGACTAGTCTCACTGAAGAGCGAGACCAACTCAAGGAGATACTTGAGGGACTGAGACAAGAGAAGAACCAGCTCAAAGCAGACCTGGAGGCCAACATGGAGACGGTAACATTCACTCACTCTTTCCCTTAAGTTCATTGGTCTAAAAGTATGATTTTTAAGTCACTTTATGTCCAGCCGAGGTCAAACGTTCATATTAACGTATATTCGATAAAGCACAACACTGTCCTCATAGAAGGAAAAGTAATGGAAGCGGTGGAGTTGATAAACTCCACAGTGAGTCTTTTGTCCTTAAGTTAAATTGAATTAAATTATACGCCCCCCACCCCCACCTGAAGCAGTAAACCTAAGGTAACACTGCAACTGAATTGTATATTCATTAAACCGAATTGGTGCTTGAGTTTTGTGTCGTTTCATTCACTATTTCTGAAATGTTCTGTAACCTTTCCTCTACAATGACTTTGAAAAAGGTAAGGATTGATTATACGGTAATAAATGATCAATTATTGTATTTTTTTATTTTTTTTATAATGGATTAGTTCGATCACTTTCACCCTAATTTATATTAATTTCATGTTGAAGTTTATATATGAGATCTAATTATTTGATTGCAACCATTTCAGACAATTGAGAGTCAGGAGGAGCTCAGGGCTGCTCGGGACACAATCAGTTGTCTCCAGGAGGAGGTTGCCCACCTCAAAGCTCAGATTGAACAACTGGTAAACAAGAGTCATGTAGAGAGAATCTCCCATCTGGAAGAGCTCCAGAACCAGGTTTGAGCCAAGTTTAGCTTATCTTACAGCATGGACTTAGTATTAAATGCACATCGTAGTTTTACATTTTATGTCATACAACACAGATGTACAGCCTGGTCACTTTGATTGATTGATTGAAGACTTTATTAGAAGTTTGCATAGGAAAAGGTACAGTTTCATGACGGTACAGTTCACTGGTACAAGGTCTACTAAAAGGAGATCCATGAAAAGACTAAGCTTATTTCCACTGGAAACCATTGAAGTATCTCATATAACATTGAATGACAGACAAATAGAACACAGTACTATGCAGTAGATATGTAAAGAAAAACAAAATAGAAGACAGTAAGTCAAAACAAACAGTATATACAAAGAAGGGGCAGGGGAGGGTAGGGTTGGGCTAGATTCTTTTTTACCAGTTGCGAACGGCTGCTGCCTGTAAGTGGTTTTTCAGGGCAATTTTAAAGGATGCTAGTGATCCACACTCCTTTGTGGCCTTCGGTAAGGCTTTCCACATTTTGGTGGTATAGCAGAAAAAAGAGTTTGACCCTTTGTTGGTTTTGACTCTGGGTTGAAAGTGATCTGTGGCGCTGCCTCTGGTGTTGTAATTATGGACATCCTTAATGTTTATAAAGTATTTTGACAGGTACTTGGGTATCATAGTGGTGTAGTGTATCTTGTACACCAGGCCCATTGCAAGTTGCTGTACTCTGTCAACTACTCTGAGCCACCCCACTCTTAACTGGTGAGTAGCGGTGAGGTGAGTCTGATAGGGAAGTCTAAGCAGGACCCTAATTAGTTTATTTTGGGCTGTTTGTAGTTTAGTTTTCAGGGCTTGTGGGGCGTCACAATACCATACGTGGACTCCGTAGTCAAAGAGGGGCTGGATTATTGCACCAGCTATGGTCTTCAGTGTGTTGGAATTGACCATCGGGGCGATCCTCTGTAGGAAACGAGTTCGTTGGTTGATTTTATTTATTACTTTAGAAGTCATCTTTTCACTGGAAAGATTAGCTTCAAGGATACATCCTAAGTAAGAGATTTCGTTTTTTCGTGTTATGACCTTGTCACCCACTTTGATTGTGAAGTTATCAACTTTTTTGAGGTTATGATTTGATCCAAAGAGGATGGACTCTGTTTTACCCAGGTGAATTGATAATTTGTTGTCGTTAAGCCATGTGCAGATCTTACTTAGTTCAGAGTTAAGTGTCTTCTCAACCTGCAAGTGGTCCTTGCCCGAGACTAGGAGAGCCGAGTCATCCGCGAACAGGAACAGGTTGCAGTCACAAGCAGATGCCATGTCGTTCACGTATATTAGGAACAACAGAGGTCCCAGTATGCTACCTTGAGGAACACCACAGTTTACCGGGAGGGGGGGGGACAGGGTACCGTTAATCTCCACCACCTGTTCCCTCCCCACCAGGTAAGACTGCATCCACCTCACTGCTGCGCTGTCAAGACCGATGGCTTTTAGTTTCTCAATCAGAATAGAATGATTTACGGTGTCAAATGCCTTCTGGAGGTCCATCATGACCATGCCGCTATATTTGCCGTCATCCGCTTCGCGTTTGATTTGGTCAGTCAAATAGAGAAGGCATGTGTCAGTGGAATGAGATTTTCTGAATCCAGATTGGAACTCGTAAATCAGATTATTCTCATCGAGATATCTTGCTATCTGTTCGTAGACTATTTTCTCCATGACTTTGGATATGGAGCTAAGAATGGAAACGGGACGGTAGTTTCCAGGGTCTAGTTTGCTACCTTTTTTATGCAGGGGGGTTACTTTTGCTAGTTTGAAGTCCTGTGGGACATGGCCCTGTTCGATGGAAAGGTTAATTATGTGGGTAATTATTGGAGCAATGGTGGCGGCTGAATCTCTGAGAAATCTAGCTGGAATTTTATCAAGGCCAGTGGCCTTGTGTTGAGGTAGGGCACTCAGTTTTTTAAACACTTCATCAGTTGTCACTGTGGCAAGTTTAAAACTGTCTTTTCTGACGCCCAGTTTATTGTAGAATTTCTTAACAAATTTTACACCATACCGCCCAGATGGGGCGACCAGTTTTTCAACCAGCGAACGGGCCACGGTGGTAAAGGTTTCGTTAAGATGGGTAGCCACTTCACATTTGTCAGAAATGAGAGCGGTGTCCGTTTTGATGTTTATGCTGTGGCCTATGGTTTTAGGTTTTAAGCCTAATGTGTTGTTAAGCAACTTCCATAGGTCTCGTGGTTTGTTTTTGAATTCGTCGATTTTTTCATCAATGTAGTTTTTTTGGGCGGCTCTAATATAGGCAGTTGTCTGGTTTCTAAGCTTCTTGCACTGAGCAGTTAGATGCTTGATTTGGATATTGAGGTCAGGGTTGAATTTTTTTTTTAGTTTTTTGCAGCACTTACGTTTTTCATCGTACTTTTTGTCTCTGAGTTTAGCTGATTCAGCAATATCTGAGTTATACCATGGCTCTTGGCGGGCTTTAACCCTGGTGGTATTCAAGGGGGCCACGATGTCTAGAGCATCGGTCAATTTGGTTTTAAAACCACACCATGCTCCTTCGACATTTGTACACTGCAGTTCAGAGGAAAAGTCTGTATTCGCTAGAGTGTTATTTAAAGCCTCACTGGAGTAGTTTTTGAGGCTTCTAGCTACAACTGTTTTGTGGCCACTAGCCTTGGGTTTGTGTATTTTACGCGTACAGTAGATCATGTAATGATCACTAAGACCGCATACAATAGCCCCGCTAGCGGTGACTTTTGATTTGTCTGTGGTTACGATGAGATCTATGAGGGTTTGGGAGTGCTCCGTCACCCTAGTGGGCACAGTAACAAGCTGAGTGAGGCCATATTGATTACATAACCCATTAAAGGACTTGAACAGGGGTGCTTCTTTACGTAAAGCATCACAATTAAAGTCGCCCAGAGCGTAGTACTCAATACCGTCCACCTTAGCTAAGCTCTCATCAAACAGCTCAAAGAAATCATTCTGGTCAGGGGGTCTATAGACAGCACATATTAGTATATTTTTAGCATGTTCAAAAATTATCTCGACCCATACAGTTTCAAGAGAGCTGTGGTGTAGGTCTGGGCGAATGATAAAATTTAAATCATTGTGAATATACATGCAAACACCACCTCCTTTCCTGTTCCTATCATTCCTAATGACAGTGTAATTGGCTATTTCAATTCTAGCATCTGAGAATGAGTCATCGAGTTTAGTTTCTGAGAAGGTTAAAATTTGGACCTTACCATCAAAAAACATAGCTTTGATTTGTTCCAGTTTGGGTTCCAAACTGTTGACGTTGAGATGGATCATTTTCAGTCCTCTTTTTACAAATGTTTCTTTCATATTTGAGGTGATCAAATAGCCATTATCAGGGCTGGGGGTTTCTGCTGTGTGTGAGTCCACATCCGTCTGTAGTGGTAGTGGGGGTGGGGGTAGGGGGGGGAGGTCATGTCCCTTTGTTGTCTGTGAACCTAGACACCAGGATATCCAGCTTCTCTCCACGGCACGAGGGGGGGAGGTGTCGGCGCAGATTGTATCAATGCCGAGACGTGTCAACAGCCACGACTGGTTATGATCCCTGGGGGGTGACGGGGCCAGCGGGGGGGCATCCTGCTCGATGGTAATCTCCGCGAACTGGGCACCAGCAGCCTCGATGTCTGGTGGTGCGGGGTTGGACATGCCGTCGTCCGAGTCGCTCCGTGGGTCGGGTGGTCCCTGGGTGTTTAGTGGGGAAGTCGGCGGGGGGTCGTCTGTGACTTGGACACCGTCGGGAACCGGGGGTTTGCCGCCAGGCGCCTCGGCGCTGCTGTTGTCAGGCGGCTCAACGACCGAAACCTCGCCGATGCGTGCAGGGTTCATGCAGGGATCCTCTCTCGCGTCGTCGTATGTAGCCACGGCAACCGCTGGGCGATCGTATTGCAGAGAGCCGGCTGGAGAGCCATTGTTTTTAGCATAGGACTCACCAGCTGACCTCGTAGCGGCCGGGAGGTCTTCTGTCTCAGCTACGGATTCACTCTTGGTCAGGGAAAACATCTGTTCTCTCGCCAGACGAGCGGTTGTTTGTCGAGTGATCGCTGGGCCTGGTACCCAAGTAGTTGATACTTGTGCTCTTGTCCTACTGTGGTGGGGGTTCTTGCCAGTAGAAACCCAGCAAACGGACCTTCTTTACATTTGTAATTTTTGTTGGGTGCCACATTTCAAAATTAGTGCAAATAATGATTTGCTCATCAAGATGTCAAACCATGTTCAGCAGTTGCTCTGTTAAATTGCTCTTGTCAGTGAAAATCTTAAAATGTTTTTTTTTTAATGTAGAATCAACAGCTGAGCCAGGAGCTTGACGGTCTGAGAGCAGAGAGAGATGGTCTCCTTTCCAGCGCTAGCTGTACAATGTCTACTGTGACTAGTCTCACTGAAGAGCGAGACCAACTCATGGAGACACTTGAGGGACTGAGACAAGAGAAGAACCAGCTCAAAGCAGACCTGGAGGCCAACATGGAGACGGTAACATTCACTAATCTTCCTTTTTTATAAGCTCATTGACCTTGGCTGGACCTTAACTAGGCCAGTGGTTCTCAACCTTTTCAGGCCGAGACCCCAAAATCTAATTTTAACTGGGGACCCCCCCCCCCACGCTGACAAGCACTAGAGTTGAGGCATTACATTTTGGATATCACGGTTCTATTGTGAAAATGGCAGATCTACATGCTCACAAGGCCTCGCAACACGAGGCGTTGTGAGCATGTAGATCGGCTATTTTCACAATTTCTGCCTCTTTAATATTTGACAATTTGGCCAATGTTTAATTTGTCATTTTGGAGGTATTAAAAAGTCCTTAAATTGTCACTTTAGAAATGTGCACAAACCCCACGAGTGCACAAGACGCAAGTTGGCACCTTGACAAGAGTGCAGTATAGTTATTTTATTTTGCAGAAGAATATATGTATAATGATATCTAATTATCTGCTCGCAACCATTTCAGACGATTGAGAGTCAGGAGGCGCTCATGACTGCTCACGACACAATCAGACGTCTCAATGTGGATGTCGATCTCCTCAACACTCAGAATAAGAGCAGTGCAGAGACTGTCTCCCAGCTGGAAGAGCTCCAGAACCAGGTTTGAAACAAAGCTTTGCTTATAGTAGTACAGCATGATCATAGTGCCGAATATCCGTCCTAGTTTGAATATATTATGGCAAGGGTCTACAACGTTTTCAGCCAAGGACCACTTAGTTGAGAAAGAGACCCACACAACCTTTCCATTGATTCCAATAATCAGTGTATTTTGGATTCATGCTCAGATATTTAACCACTTGAACTGTCAATACTTAATAAACTTGACCTTTCAATCTTTTTCTCCTTTTTTATATTAACCTCTTGAACCCTAGCGTCCATATTCAGAGAACAAAAATAGCAGATCTACAAGCTCACAATGCTGCGAGGGGTTGTGAGCTTGTAGATCAGCTATTTTTTGACTGACGTTCTCTGAATATGGACGCTAGGGTTCAAGTGGTTAATATAAAAATGAGACAAAGATTTGGAGGACCCCCTGTAGTAACTCTGAGGACCCTGTTGAAGTGTCTATGTAGGAGAAGATTACATCATATGTTGAGTTCTGCATGTCATCTAGGAAAATTAACCTTGTTCAGCAGTTGTACTGTTGACATTGCTCTTGGAGTACATTGACTGAAGTCCTAAAATGTGATCCACCTAGATTCAGCAGCTGAGTGAACAGATGGACGGTGTGAGAGCCGAGAGAGACGCTCTCCTGTCCAGAGCAAAGATCTCCACAGAGGAGCTAGAGAAACTGACGTCTAGAGTGACCTGTCTAACTGAGGAGAGGGACCAACTCCAGAAGGAGCTCTCTTCTGTGCAGGAAAGAACCAGGCTACTCCAGCAGGAAGTTGACGGCCTCATCATTGATTGTAAAAAACTGGAGGAGCACCGGAACAAGGTTTGAAAGCAATCTCTGCTTACCTTACGCCAAGGATGTAGTGCCGACTGTAAATATTGGCATACACATTGTACTATAATATATGATAAGAACTGTATTGTAGTATTTGCTCAGTCAAACTTACTTTTGTACTTATGGACCTCCTAGATGGGGTCCAATGCGCAGTATGTGTTGGGGGTTCCTTGGGTATACCACTAAGTTCTGTTTGAGTTGTATATTGTATATTCGGTTTTGAGTTTGCACAGATGGGAAGTGTGGGTTGTATATTGTATATTCTGTTTTGAGTTGGTGACTACAGATGGGAAGTGTTCTGTTCAAGTTTTGTTTATATATTGTATGTTCTGTTGTCAGATCCAAGTGCTTGAGCAGGAGCTTGAGAGTGTTCAAGAGGAGAGGAACCAGCTGAAGAAAGACCTCCAGGAGAATGTGGATAAGGTTAAAATGGCTTTATCTTTCTGTCTCTTTTGTACACTGCCTAATGCCAAAATTGTAATTTTAAAGTGTTGTTTTACATTGTGACTGGTATTGTTCCAAGTCCAATTAAAGTCACTTAGTTAAAATCTGAACGTAACACACTGAGGACGACTGACTCATTTATTTTTCTGTTATTCAGCGTAAATGATTTCTTTTTCTGTTATTCAGCGTAAATGATTTATCCAATCTCACCTTGATTCAGAATGCATTCTATGGGTGTAACATACAGATTAATAACGGGTGGCCTCCTTGTCTAATATTTAGCCATCAATAGTACTGTATTGTTTAAATTATCTTATGGTTATTATTTCTAATTATTATCTTAAGGTTACTACTTCTAATTATCTTATTATGGTAACTATTTTGCAGACGATCCAGAATCGGGTGGAGCTCAGGAATGCCGACGAAAAGATCCGGCTTCTCACAGAGGAAGTCAAGCTTCTCTGTACTCGGAGTGAACAACTCCAGAACCAGGTTAGAAATCTAGCTTTGCTCATCTTACAGGCCACATTGACTTGGTGACGAATGCATGTCCGGTGTCATGTTAATATAATAAAAGTATTCCTATCATACCCTTTTTTTTTTTTTTTGTGCCACATGTTGACATTACTACTATAAAATGCATAATTAGTGCTCAACCTGTTGGGATCTAGTTGATCAAACCTTGTTCTACAGTTTAAATTAAAGCTATACTTTGGAAGTTGCTCAACTACTGGTCAGTAGCGGTGTTTTGCATTTTGGGGGGACCCACACGTTGGGCGGTGGTGGTCATTCCACGATCCTTAAAAGTTATATCTTGTGAAAGTTGAAAAATATTATATACAATACCAATTGGTATTATTAAAGGGGAGAAATAATTTACCCTTTTGTGTATTGAGGTGGAGGAATAATTAAAAAGTTTCCACATTATGGTGAGTTTAGTACCGGTAACTATTGATTGCTAAAGATAAGACTAAGGAGGCCAAACCTTATATTGGACTGGATTGTAATTTCATGAATTGTTTTTATTCATATATATTTTATTTTGAAGGTTGTATGATGAGATCTAATTATCTAATTGCATCCGTTTCAGAAAATTGAGAGTCAGGAGGAGCTCAGGGCTGCTCGGGACACAATTAGTCATCTCAATGAGGAAGTCGACCGTCTCAACACTCAGAGTGAACAGCAGGAAAACAAGAGTCGTGCAGAAAACGTCTCCGATCTTGAAGAGCTCCAGAACCAGGTTTGAAACCAAGCTTCAGTTTAACTGTTAAAAATATTTGACTGCTGCATGTCAGCTACTGGGTGATCTAGAGATCTAAACCTCATCCACAGTTGAACTTTTGATGTCGCTCTTGAGTAAATTAGCTCGCTCTTGAGTACATCATCTGATTCTGAAATCCTAAAATGTGTTGTAGATTGAGCAGCTGAGTGAGGAGCTGGACATTGCAAAGGTCGACAAGATGGTGTCTTCTAGCGTAAGTGTATTAACGTCTGTGGTATGAATAATTTCATATACCAGTAGTGCACCCTTTCTTACTACTTCTCTTCTGATCCTCTTGCAGGAGCTTAGTGACGCAAATGAGACAATCGCTTTCCTGAGAGCTAACCTAGCCAGAAGCGCTGGACAGACGTCATCAAGACTCCAGGATTCTGTTGAGCAGCTTCAGGTGACCAAACCACTTTATTAAATGTATACATGTGCTTAGGTCTTTTAACCCATTTAGACCTAAACACAAGTCTGTGTGACTGAACCACTTTAACCCTTGTTTTATGCTTTAACTATAAAAAAAAATAGCAGATATACAAGCTCACAGCGCGAGTGCCACGCTGCGAGCTTGTAGATCTGCTATTTTTGAAAAATCTTGAACATTATTTTGTCTTTTAGTCTTTGAATATGTTTGTTCCGATTCCATAAACGTCTTCTAAATCCTTCTAAATCAGTGGTTCTCAAACTGTTTCATGTCGAGGACCACCAAAATTACATCTATTTGGCTGCCGACCCCCCCCCCCCCCATCTCAAAATGTTGTTCCGGGGACCACCCAGAAGCAAATATTTGAGTTATAAATGTTCGCTTTTAAAAAAGATATCTTCAAAGAAATCACGATTTTTCAAAAATGGCAGATCTACAAGCTTGTATATCTGCTGTTTTTCAATAGTTAAAGCATTAAATGATTCTAGGCCTACAGTAAAGGGAAAGTGACATGGTGTTCGTCATTGCTTCCCCTGCAGGTATGATAGTAGTGGTGTGGATGTTGCGACTGTTTTGAATGTGTACACATCCTGTTGTATCTAATGACCTTCTCTGGTTCATCCTGTGGAGGCACACTTAAACACTTTATTAGCCACCTCTATTATGGCAGTAAACCAGGGGTCTTCAACGTTTTCAGGCCAAGGACCCCTTAGCTGAGAGAGATAAAGCAGGGACCCCCGCTACGTATTAAATACAATTGTGTTGCAGATTAAAACCTTTCATAGATTTCTGAGACTGCTTAGACTTGTTTGACAGCAATATCATCAGTGTAGGTTGTTGGCTTAATGTGTATTTTTAGACATTGAAAGCCTTCGATACTTAGTTTGCTTTTCTTTTCACTCTACACTAAAATTCTTATCACACAAAGATTTGGAGGACCCCCCCCCCCCCCCCTGTAGTAACTCTGACAACCCCCTAGGGGTCCCGGACCCCCTGTTGAAGACCCCTGCAGTAAACTGTTTCAAGCCAACAGTGGACACGTTTTTACTAACTGTCCTCTACCTTTCTTTTTTACAGCACAAACTCAACGAATTCCACGTCTTCATGGACGTTTGTTCAAACTATCCTATCCAGTCCGTGCAGGATGCAAACCAACGACAGCTTTTCCTGTTGAACGACTTGGTTTGTCCTTACAAGCCCAACAAGGAGTCGGCTGCCATTCTAACTCAGAATGTTACTGTCATCATGCATAAGAAGCGGGTAAAGCGGCTCGTCAACCATTTTCAACCATGTATTCTATTTGTTTCACAGAGGTGGGATGTGGACAGTTGCCACTGACATCACTGTTCATTAGGGCTGTCACAATTATTACATAATCGTCTAATCGCCATTATTTGACATAATCGTGATTATTTTTCATAATCGTCATAATCGTTTCCATGTTGAAAAATGTTCATATATAATTTTTTAATGTAAAAAATAGTGGAAATGGCAGATCTACAAGCTCACAACGCGTCGCATCGCGACGCGTTGTGAGCTTGTAGATCGGCTATTTCCACTATCAATGTTATTTTTTAAAGTTGTCAAATATGTCAGTAATTTCATTGTATATTTAGGTTATGTGTCATATCTACTACCATGTGCAACTTCAAAGCCTAAAAGCCAAACATAAATGTCATTGTCAACGACAAAGACGCAATTAAATCGTTAATTGCAATTATGGGTGACAAATAATCGTCATGTAAAATGTCATAATCGTGACAGCCCTACTGTTCATTTGAAACGACATTGAAATGTGTAAACCAAAGCGTGTCTCAAAATCTATATTTTCATTATAACACAATTTTAATAGACAGTCGACTAGCCATGCACGTGTCTTTACCTCATTCCGTCTCATGATATGAAGTTCTTCTTTTGTAACTTTAAAGAGATTAACTTGTTTGTCAGTCAGTTGATCGTTTCTCTTTGGTCCTCAGGTGCAGCTAAAGAACTATGCCCGGGACTTCAAGCAGGCATTTAAGGACTTGTTCCAGAAGGACTTGGCCTTGTTTGAGGAGAAGCGCCTGCAGGACATTCTTATGTGTAAGGCCCAGGCAACCGCTTTCTCAGTTGCAGAGCCACCTCAGGATCTGTGGCTGCACCGGCTGTCAGAGCTGCTGGATAAGAGGAATTTCTACCTCCAGGTGATTTGGCACTTTATTTATTTCATTTATTTATTGTACAATTCCTTTAATATCTTTAATATACTTTTGTATTAGGAGAGTGTTAGTTAGAATTGTGATTTGATGCTCTGGAAAATGGTCGACTGTAACTCGCTAATATTTGTAGGCATTTAAGCTGAGCGCTGTTTGCCAGGGAATTTCTTTACTTTATGTTTAAATGAGTGATGTACTCAACATAACTTTTGCAATACAGAAAATACCTGGTGTTTTGGAGAAACTGCAACTGTGGAGAGCCCTGACTGACAAAGAGCTGGCAGAAGAACTCAGGGAGACGGAGCGCTTCAATGAGCAGCTGCGAGCACGGAGCAGAGACCAGCATCTCGGCTCAACTTCGCTAGTGGACACTACCCTGAGCACTCTGGTCAAATGCCGTTCGGCACGGCTGGACAACCAGAAAAGGGCTTTGGAGGTAGGTCGGGCTGTCAGCCTGTCACCATCATGACATTTTACTTGAATCTGTAATACCAATAATTGCGACTAAAATATTTAATTGCGGTTTTAGCATTGAACATTGGAACATGTACATCAGAATTACATTTCTGTTTGTCATATCTGCCCTGGGGAATTTGTTTAAAAGGCAAATGACTTGATCTACAGTATGAAGACATTACTGGTACCAAAACGTATTGCTCTAATCTTAAATTGTTGTTGGATGATTGTGACATGTTGACAGGCCTATATGAAGGTAGATTATTCCCAATCCCTGCTTTGTCTACTCACAGCTTCATCCATCCATCGTAAACATAGACCAAACTACAAGCTCTCTAGTTTGGTCTATAGTCAGAGCTTGTAGATGGGAAATGTTTGGTTATTTTAAAGATTGGAGCATTTGAAGTGGTCACATTAATTGGAAGCATTTTCTATTATGAAATTTCCGAGACCATTAAAGTCTGTGATAATCCAGTGCAGAGACGGGTTTTCCTTTTGTGGCAGGGGGGTGTTTAAGCAAACCATCTTTGTTTTGTTCAGATCATGTGACTGGCTGCACTCTACTTCAGTGCAGCTGGGATCATTCACAGACAAGCGCCCTCTATGCTTCCATGCCTAAATAAGGATTTGACGAGTGAGCCTTGCGTAAATGACGAACTGACTCATCATGGGCGCTCAAGTTAACGTTGCCACCGTCTTTGCACCAAATCCGCAGGCGCTACGTGGTGACCTCCGTCCCCTGTTTGAAGAGGTGAAGATTCTCAGGGGAGATGCTGCCATTCAGCTGCAACACGAGAGGAGCAACACAGCCACTCTGCTGCAGACCAGAGAGAGCGCTCCCATCACAGCTGAGCAGGGCCTTCTCAAGGACCATCAACAACTCCTTCAGCAGCTCCAGCAGTCCGAGAAACAATTGGAAGTAAGTCTTTCTTCACTAGTTCCATAATGGTTTGCATGCCATATTTGTTATCTGTTTTCACATGGTGTGATTTTGCTTTTTACCTGGTTACGCATCATCACTTGTTCTGTACACATCATCCACATCTTGCACCACTCACAAGAAGACTTCCACATACCATAGCATGTTATTATTTGTATTTATTTTAATTTGTTGATAAAACCGTTTAATTTTGGAGCCAGGCCATAACAGTGGACACCACCACTACATTGTTATCCCCTGTTGGCAGGCTATGCTGGGGCAAATGAAGGAGCTGGAGCAGGCACAGGTCGATGCCACATCCAAACACAAGGAGGTCACTCAGCTACTCCAGACCCAGTTGCAGGATGCTTACGCAGATGTCCAAACACTAAAGGACAAACTGCAGTCAGTGGAGGTAAGTTATAAGCTTTTCAAACCATAGGCGCTATACTGGACATGGCAACTCCATAAGCAAGCAAGGGTATCTGAAAATTTAAATCACTGAGCGGTTCCTTTATTACTAGTGCCAGTAGAGCGTGCAATGTACTGCGTTCGGCTTCGTAGGTAGGTAGCCAGCCAGCCGTGTGTTTAATCCCGAAGCCCAATCGGGGACTCTCATTTCTGGCAATGTCATCATTAACATCAACAATGAGGAACCAGGATTCCTGGCATCGCCAGTGGTGCAACTGGTGAGCGCACCTCGTGGTACGCTCTGCTGACGCAAAAGTACCTACTTGTGCTCGAGCTGCAAGTTGGCACCTCGACAGAGTGCAGTTCTAGTTTGAGTTAATTTCATTAAGCGTCCCTTGTCCTGGTCTCTATACTGGCTGGTCTCTCTACTGCCAACAACTGGAGATCTGGTAACCTAATGGGGGTTAGGGTGTCATCATGTGACTTTCTTTTTTTAAGGACTTAAAATACTGTATTTTGATTCAAATCTTTTCTTAAAAATCTTTTTTTTTTTTTAGCAACCACCTGAGGTAATGGAGATGAAAAGGCTGAAAGCGCAAGTGTTCAAAATTGAGTTGCAGTTGACCTCGCAGTCAAACGGCTATGAAAAAAGGTAAGGGCATGCACAGTGCTCGTTTTTGGTTAATTCCTTACTTGCCTCCATTTATATTCCATCAATGTACAAGTTGTTCTAAATCTGTGATTTTCAACGCCACACAACTACTTATATATCGTATTGGGTGAATCAGTCTCGGTATTACTTTGGCTAAACTAAAGCTGTGTTCTTTCTCCAGGATCCAGAGCTTGAACGAAGCCCTTGACGAGAAGTCAGCTGAGCTGAGGCAGCTGAAGATGAAGATGAGGATGGCCCAGCAGGAAGAGGAGTGCTCATGTAAGTACAAATTCTATATGTTAATTTCACAGACTTATCGTAAATTCACTTTGAGCCCTGCAAAAGATTTGGCTGACCTTAACATTTAGATGTTCAAAGTTTCTTGCAGTGTACACAAACTCGCCCATCATAGATAGAATTGGGCACCATTTGATTCTGGTTGTAAATTCCCACTGGGGTGTCGTATTCAGTCCTGCAGGGCAAGGACCTCCATGACAAACTGACCAAAGCAAAGGGGGCTACCGTCCAGAGCAGCACTCTCCTGGAAAAACATAAACTGGAGGATGAGGTCAAACGGCTTCAGAGTAAAATCGCTGAACTGGAAAGGTATGTGCTATATCCGCTGAACAGTATTTCACATGTAGTAATGATGATCTTCAAGCATTTGTTTTAAGAGGTTTTTACCAAAAAGTAGTGTTTTAAAATGAATCTCTGCTGGTCACAACAGCCAGGTGTCGTCTCAGCAAAAGGAGATCGCCAAGTGGAAGGCCAGAGCTGTGATGCTGAAGGAAAAGGCCAAGGTCGCAGACAAGCCTCCATCGCCCTGCACTCCAAAGAGGCGTCAAGAGGCTGTCACCTTGGGCGCCTCCCAGCTCCTCAACTCGCCCCTCAAAAAACCCAAGATCCCGGACTCTCCGAAGACCACTGCACTCGGCGGCACCAAGAGCTACTTTGACTCGGACTCTGCGTCTGAGACGAGTTCCAAGAACAAACCCTTCCAGTTCTTTGACAACTCCAGCCTTGGATCAGCTGCAGGTGAGCACAGCATTTTAATTACCTGTTGTGTCATTCAATTTCATCATGAGAAGGTCTAATGTCCTAAAATGGATCTTATTTCTTGAAATAGCGATGGCTGGGGATCCCATTTCTACGGCTCTGGATTCTCAGAGTCTAGACGGCGGTAATTTATGTAATGTTAATCTGGTGTTTGGGTATCACTAACTGTGGCGGTATGTAACGATTCACTGTGGTTTCAGGGGTGAAAACACTTGGTTCATCTTAACAATCCGTCTCCTCCTGATTTCAAATTCCGAAGATGCTGGGCAATTAACTGAAACTACATTGACTAGATAATTAGAACCAATAACCGAATCGAGATTACTCACCCCATGGAGACTTGATTTCAATAATATTTTTTTGTATTTGTGTCGCATTCCTAAGACAAAAATGTGATTATAGTACATTTACCCCTATTGATTCCGGATGGGGACCCAAATGCATTCGGGTCCCCATCCGGAATCAATGGGGTAAATTTATTATCAAAGTATTGTCTTTGTAATGAGACAAAACTAAAAATATTATTGAACTCAAGTCTCCATGGTGTTATGAGAGCTTATAGATGGACCATTTTTCTTTTAGTTAATCTGAAAATGTTTTGAATGTTAACACATTTGAAACTTTACCCAAAATAGGGAAGTCAAGGTTCATGTGGTTATTTTATTGGGTCATGTTGGGGTGCACAATATTATAAGATGGTATTTTTTTTTTTTAGACTATGTAATTGCAAATTAGAATTATTATAGGAAAGCACTAGCCTGATTATCAGCCTGAATTTTCATTTCGATTCACTCTCCAGAACATTATTTTTTTTTTATGGACGTGGCTAGCGATTCAGTGTCTTGAGCCAGGCTAGGAAAGCATCCTTTTTTGCACAATATTTTCTGATGCAGTCTGCATACCGAATGTAGGCCTATGTCATCCATGAGTTGTCTTTATTTTCTGGTTTTTGGCTGAAAATGTCTTCCTGATTTGCAGGTGCAGAGAAAACACAAGAATGGTGGCCAACGTCACCAAAACAGGAGGAAATCTGCAAGACCCAGTAACCTGCAAGTCTGGAGAGGACATGTTGTTGCACATTTTGATTTGTTGCACATTTTGTATTTTAAGTGTTTGTTATTAAAAATGTAAGTTGTTTTTATAGTTCTGTGTCTAATAAAGATTGTAATTTTAAAGTTGACTTGTATAGACCTTTATTGATCGTTTATTCTTTTCCCTTTTGCCACTGATCACATGCATGCATGAGATAGTTTTGAGTTTACTTTTGACCTGAACACGCAGCGGCCAAGATCTGTTTGTATTCATGTACCGGTAGTTGGTGTATTAATATACTTGATGCTTATTACAATTATACTTTCATTATTATTGGTGATTATAAGATTGTTATAATGTATTACAACTATGAAATTATAATACACCATGATCCTTGCAACAAACATGGCCTACCTACGTCATAGACTGCTTCATGTGATATGTCTATGAAGCATAGGTATTTTGTGGGAAGTCATTTTGGGGGTAAACTACTGTACAGTTTTGAGGTATTTGTCATTTTCTTGAGTATTTCCAATACTTTACTTCTACTCCACTACATCTCTGAGTCAAATATTATTCTTTTACTCCACTATTTTAACTAGTTTGTAGATTTGGATTTATTACAAAACATACATTAACCACTTCAACCCTTAAATAGGCTACATCATCTGTACAGGTACGAGCTCGTGATGCGACGCATTGTGAGCTTGTAAATCTGCTATTTTCAATAGATTTTTTTCCCCGACCGTTTTATACATTTAAAAACTTGTGAAATGGGACAATTTGTATAATGAGATGAGTACTTTTACTTTTGGTACTTAAGTACATTTTGATGCCAATACTTTTGTACTTTTACTCAAGTACATAATATAAATATGTATAATATAAAAATATTTATATAAATTAATATAAATCTTCATATTCACAAGTCAAGACATACAAGACAGACTAGTTCACTAGAACAGCACAGAACAACACAAATGACAAAGTTTTTTATCAATACAAAAACATCGGAGCCAGGGGGATTTGCTAATTGAAAACATTAAAAAGTGAAGACAACGAGGTATTCATAATTAATTTGATAAAATTCGAGCTAAATTTCATATACAAAGCCCACGAGTGATAAGCCAATGAAGGATAAGGGGTTGGTTGGTTGGTTGGTTGGCGATCATCAGGATGCGCCAGAAAACTGCGCCGGTCTGACGTCATATGTAAGCGCTCCATGTGAGACTTTTCTGTCCACATGAGTGTTGTTTCTGTTTTGTTGATATAGAGTTTATGGTTGATATCTGTTGATTAGGTTTTGTCATACCACACACCAGAAATATGTTATATTGACGATAATATATATTTATTCTTCTTGCAACATACTTGATCAGAATATAATTATTCTTGGATTATTTACAGAAATGTCTCTGTTTCTTATAAACAGGTAGGTTTGTTTTGCTCTTCATTTTCGTACCAACCATGCACCTCCATGATTTTTGCTAATGTATACAGCACATCACGCTTGTCAGATTATTTGCACAACTGTGTCTGTAATCCTTGTGAAACGATGCAGGCTTGCAGCTGGTGTAGAATGTTTAAGGTTTTACGTTGAAGACAAATGAACGAGACGCTTTAAAGAAGGCTGTCTCATTTGGATGATGAACTCTAATACAGTGGTTTTCAATCTTTGTAACGTCTAAGTTCTATTATTTATAGGGCATATGAGTCACCGTCTCACTGACCACCGTTTGATGAGATTTTGCCTCTCAGACCCCAAACCTCCATGCTGTATTGATGTTGGTACCATAGGAGAGATGACAGTCAAACATTGATCAAAATAATAAATCTTCTGCATTCTCTATTTGTGTAGAATTCTGGGCAAATTGAGTAATGCAGCTGTTTAACAATAACTAGCTCTTACCCGTTCAAAGATATGAGCTCCGAAATGATGTGCAGTGTGTGGGTTATGGGATGTGGGATGAGGGATGAGGGATGGAAAGTAACTTTAACTGGTGCTTGCATGATAATATGTAGGAGCATCAATGTAAGAAATACCCGTTTTGTTTAATGGCTACAGAGATCAGATACTGTGTTCCACCCCACCATCACCCCCCCCCCCAACCCCACCCGCCTGCACACACACACACACACACACACACACACACACACACACACACACACACACACACACACACAGCTGGTTAAACATGTTGCCTCATGCTAGATGCAGAATAGATATGCCTCATGCTAGATGCAGAATAGATAGTAGATACACCATAAAAATGCTAATATGATATATGATTTGTGAAAGTGACAAACGGACTTCACAGTTACGTCAGGTGTGTTCATATGCTAATGGTGATGCGATTTCAGATCAATTGCTCCAGCCACTGAGGAGAAACGCTGTTTCAGACAGACAGACAGACAGACAGACAGACAGACAGACAGACAGACAGACAGACAGACACTCACTCAGACATCTCGAAAATTATATGTTTGATGTAACTCTTGAGAGTGTAAAATGTAACCAAATTGACCCTTCATTTTACACTACATTTGAACTCTCCATCCTTCAGCTGGGGACCACCTGGGACCCCTTCAAGGACCACTGCTCTAATACATGTTACAATGACAGTTTTCTGTTTATTAACGAAGACTGTAGACCTGTTGCATGCATGTAATGGCTTTCATGTGATTTCTAGATACCTTGGGGATGAAGGTGATGGGGGTGGTTCAAATAAAGAGTCCCGGTCCAAGGCTTTGTTGGCTAAGCTACAACAGAAGGCTAAAGAGAAGGAGAAACGGCTGTCGACAAGCCACAAAGAACAACAGCCTGAAGTCCAGACAGATCACAAAGGGAAACAACAACAACAGCAGCCTAAATTCCAAACAGATATCAAAGAACGTCACCTTGAAATCCCGACAGATCACAAAGAACATAAGTCCAAAGCTCGGACACATGCCCAGGATGTCAAAAAGAAAAGAAAAGTTGAAAAGGACAATAAGCTGGAGTCTAAGCATTCAAAGAAATCAAAAGGAGACGAAATAGTAGCCATGCCTTTGAATGCTTCTGACCATGAAACAACCGTGAAGGAGAAAGGTACAAAAACACATTTACAAAGTTATACTGAAATTACTATATATATACTGTGTGTGTGTGTGTGTGTGTGTGTGTGTGTGTGTGTGTGTGTGTGTGTGTGTGTGTGTGTGTGTGTGTGTGTGTGTGTGTGTGTGTGTGTGTGTGTGTGTGTGTGTGTGTGTGTGTGTGTGTGTGTGTGTGTGTGTGTGTGTGTGTGTGTGTGCGTGCGTGCGTGTAGAATTGTCTTTGATTCTGTGCTTGTTTTTGTTATCATAGCTGTTATAGAACAAACAGATATTCCTCTAGCTGGAAGAGATGAACAGGGAGAAGTGGAAGAAGAGGAGGATGACGAAGAGGAGGAGGAGGATGAAGAAGAGGTGGAGGAGGAGGATGAAGAAGAGGAGGAGGAGGAAGATGAAGAAAAGGAGGAAGAGGAAGAAGAAGAAAAAAAGGAAGAAAAAGAAGAGGAGAAGAAGGAAGTGCAGTGTGACCAATCAGATCAAGGAACAGAGAAGGCCCCCACCCAGACCGCTTTCACCATACTTGGAGGATTCAAGAAAAAAACGGTCCAAAAGGTAAGAGTGACAAATTAACACACCAATTAGAATTCCTTCCTTCACTAGACCAGTGATTCTCAACCCCAGGGGGGTCCCCAAATTATTTTAGGGGGTCCCCAGATGATTAACTTAATGTGCAACTTTGTTTTCTCACTCGACAGCAAACACACCAACCTAACGTTTAAGTGTATAGAGGGTATATGCCCATTTCTAAAGTGACAATTTAAGGACCCTTTAATACCTTTAAAATGACAAATTAAACATTGGCCAAAATGTCAAACATTAGAGGCAGAAATTGTGAAAAATAATAGCCAATCTGCATGCTGAGAGGCATTGTGTCAATAGAACCGTGTCAATAGAATAGAACCGTGTTATACTTAATGTAATGCCTCTGCTCGTCAGGGTGGGGGGTCCCCAGTTAAAATATGATTATTTCAGGGGTCGTGGCCTGAAAAGGTTGAGAACCACTGCACTGGACTAATTATTTGAGAAAATGGAATAGATCGTAAGCCTTCTGAAGGACAAAACGGTGGCGCTCCTGAGCACTCAAGTCCACCAGGAAGCTGTAGTTTGCAGCCATCAGGTCCCAACTTTTCACATTTGAGACACATCCTATGGGCAGAAGTGAAAGTGCATTTGGAGGTGTGCTCTATAGCAGTGGTTCTCAACCTGTGGATCGGGACCCCAAGGGGGGTGCCCTCATGATTAAAGACAGGGAAATAATTATTATAGCCAGAAGATGGCGATGCCCACTAGGGCGTAGCCTGGCACATGGCTCACAAGATGGCGGTGTATAGGGTATAGCATCAAAGACACTGGTATAAGTCGATTTTCAGCAGATTCTGATGACATCACTGAAACTCACCTTCACATGTCATCAGGCGAGGTTTTTAGTGCCTACAAGAAAAACTGCTTTGAGCAGGAAATGCCCAAATAAGGCATTTCCTGTGTACATGGCCTTTAAGGATTATTTTGAAAAGGTTGAGAAACCACTGCTCTATTATAGAGGCCCCAATTTGGTGTTTATCGCCTGCTTCCAACCTTAGTGTCAGGGGCATATATGATTCATGAACGTAACATCATGTTGGTAACATCCATTATGTAATATCAAACTGTACCACAAGGCTGTCCGCCCTGAGAGTGAGAGGTAAGGGTTCAATTCCCGAGTCATTGTCACAGTTGGGACACTAGGGTTCACATGTTGAATAACGGCTAAACTTGGCACTGTTTGTGTGTATCTTTCTGATGGCAGGTGCACAGAGTCCTGCCCCAGTGGCTCGCACAGCCTGATAGGATTCAGAGAGACATCACAAGCAACCTGGTTCCCATCTCGGAAGTCCAAGGCATTTGTGATCGTCTCACAAAGAATCTGATAAGCAATGGAATCCAACATTTCTTCCCAGGTAATAACAGTTTGTGTTCTGTAAAATTGCTTGAATAAGGAACATCACAATAACAAGGTAAAATGGAGCATCAGAAAGCACGTGATGCAACCAGTCAATCACTGTATATCCGGGCTAGTCCTGTTTGGCCGGTGTAGCGATAAGGCGGTGGGGAGCCTTTCCAACAGACTGTAAAGCAAGCGATCTTCATCCCATTCATGCATTTATCGTTGGGCATAAATATAACGATTGCATTCACCACGGCTTCGTAACTCCTGGCACTCGTGCCTGCGGCGCTCGGGTGCGAAGAGCAGGACCAAGGTCCACTGGCCTTCGCGCCGCTTGCAATGTCGTGGACAATAACTGTGACACATAACCATTGTATTTGCTCATCAGTACGGTAGGAGAGCCCGTTCGTACATATAACCGTATATCCTTCAGGAAACAATCTTTTGATTATTTAGGTTACAGTATTTACTTTGGATGGCAAAGTGGTTATGACTATTTAAAGCTGCAATCTGTACGTTTTATGTCCCACTCGGGATTCGAGTCTGGCTGGGTCCCCTGCACGAGCGCCAACATTTCTGCTCCTGAGCTAATACAGAAGGCCTCTTTGGGCAGAGGATATATTGTGCTTTTGAGGTTCCTGTAACAGTCTACCACTTTTCAACCAGTAATTGTCCTACCCAATCGCAGAATATACAGTACATATCTCAGTAGAAGAGCAGGGAGACCACCTCCAACCTCTGCAGTTGTTAGTTATATTGTATATCGTCGTTGTCGGGTGGAAACCTTGTATCTCCAAGTTTCAAATGTGTATGTGTTTTCGTAAAGCAAAGCCCTGCTTCATCATACAAGGCCGTCGCACAAAGTAGTGAAAACAGCAGATCTACAGGCGCACAACGCCTCGCGCCGCGAGGCGTTGTGCGCTTGTAGATCGGCTGTTTTCATTATTTTAAATCGTTTTTTAAAATGATAAATGCAAAACGAACGGTTTTGGACATACAAGGTTTTCACCCGACAACGACGATATACTGTAACATATTTTACCTGATTGGTCAAATAACATTTTATTCACAAAATGTTGTGATTTGCACTTTGCAGCTTTAGTGAGATATTAAGAATACTATTATACAATGACTTTCAGTTGTTGAAAATAAGAATTTTTATTTTCTTGTGCAGTGCAAGCGGAGGTCATCCCTGCCATTCTGGAAAGTGTACACCACGGTCTGTTGGTTGGACGAGGGGGTTACAAGCCTCGAGATATTTGTGTATCCGCACCGACGGGAAGTGGCAAGACCCTCGCATTCGCCATACCTGTGATACAGGTCAGAGGCGCAGCAAGACTTCAATGCTTTTTTATTGTGTTCATAATGGATCTCGGTTATAACTGTACTGTACTGCGTTGCGATGCATTTTGAGCTTGTAGATCTGCTATTTGTGTATGTTCCCCCCAGAACAGTAATGCAGGGGTTGAAGTGGTTAAAGCTCTACTTTGTTGTGCGATGAATAGAAAGAAATAGCCGATTCACAAGCTCACAATGCATCTCATAATGATGCATTTTGAGCTTGTAAATCTGCTTTATCTTTCTTTTCTTTTTTTCTTCTTCAAATCTTTGCCTATAGTATTATGTCAAAAATAAAACAGGTTGAAAGGCATTAACCAATAACCAAACAACATAAAATAGTGCTGGTTACTTTCAGTGTGTTGCTGATTGTCAGTGGAACTTTTTGGCACTGGTCAGTTGATGGGGCTTTCCTTTTAGAATATTGGGTCTCAGTCATGGATAACATTTTTTTATTGATCACCGGCTTGAATTACAGCCCTATTTCTGCTCTGCAGTTGGTCTTGAAGAAAATAAAATGTCATTTGTGTATCACCCTAGGCACTGATGCAACGAGTAGTGTGTGAAGTCAGGGTTTTGGCTGTCTTGCCAACAAAAGAGCTCGCCCAGCAGGTAACCCACTTGTACAACACAGATTTTATACCCACGCCACTGGATCTGTTTTTCAGTTGCTCCAGTTATTTAACTGCTTGGTTGAAATGTTTTACCACATCACAGGTAGGCAAAGTATTCAACACGTACGCTGAAGGCACCGGTCTAAAAGTGGTGATGCTGGCCGGACAGAAGAGCTTCGCCGCGGAGCAGTCTTCACTCACAGAATATAGGTGAAGATGCTGTGGGTTTGGATCATGCAATTGAGGCCTTTGAATTAAATTATTTTTGTATGAAATTTGGTCTTAGATGATTAATTAGTGTATAAAAACTAACTGTTTTTCACAGGATGGAATGCTTTAGAGGTGACGAGGTCACAAATATCAATTGAAGTGATCACTTCAATAAGATCACTGAATTTCTATGTAATTATTATTATCATTAATATTTACCATGACCTTTGTTCACAACATACTGTTTTCTAGAGGTGGGAGGCGATGCAGTTTGGCAGATATTGTTGTTGCCACACCTGGTAGATTGGTTGATCACCTCAACGAGAATTCTGACTTCTGTCTGGAACACCTCCGATTCCTTGTGAGTGCTTAAAGCCATTATGTATTATCCTGTAGGTATCTACTGTGCTTACTGAATGGAAATCTACTGTGCAAAAACACTAGTACAGTTTTAAGACTATGTTGTTTGTTATACCCCTGTTGGTACAGTATGTACCAAGAGAATGTATTAATAATTTACACAGTAATATTATGTACATATTATAATACTGTAGCTCAGCAATATACAGAGGACAACACACTTGTGTTGGTTTATATTTTGGAAAAGGCCATATTCAAGTTTCAAAATCAAAATTTCTGGGTCCTGTTTCATGAAAGTGGTACTAAATGAGACTGGATTTAAGCCAAATCCTGGTTTGACAAAGCCTGCTCCATATAGCCTGGTTTATTACGTTCCACTAACACCAAGACGGGCTGAGAAGGAGCGACTTTGTCAAGCCAGGATTGTAAAGCCCAGGGTTCCCACGGTCATGAAATTCCTGGAAATATTTTGAAATTAGAAAAGAATAAAATAAAAAATCCACTACTGGAAAGGTTTTGGAATTGATCAAGGGTCCTGGAAGGTCCTGGAAAAAATAGCTATGTATTGTCTTGGTTATAGATTTTGTTAATACCTCTGAAATGACAAATTAAACATGGGCCAAATTGTTAATATTAGAGGCAGAAATTGTTGCGAGGCGTTGTGAGCATGTAGATCGGCTATTTTCACAATAGAAACGTGTTATACAAAATTCCTCAACTCTTAGTGCTCGTCAGGGTGCCAGGTCCCCAGTTAAAATTATTATTTCGGGGGTCACAGCCTGAAAAGGTTGAGAACCACTGGCATACACTACCTGTCTTTGGGCATTGCGCATAGGAGTAAGTGACTTGTTATTGAGCTGAATTAATGTTATATAGTCCTAGAAATTGGGTTAAATATTATGGAAAAGTTTTGGAAATGAATTGGTAAAAATGTGTGGGAACCCTGAAAGCCAGGCAGAAAGCACATTCAGGTATTCCTTTAAAAGCCCATGAGGTCGATCGTAGGTTCCTTGATCGTGACCAATCATGGAACCAAAGTCCAGAGCGCCATCCTTCCACACAATGTAAAAACTGTCAAATGTGTGGAAGATGCATTTTGTGCAAGAATTATATTCCAAGTCTCTGATTGTGTTGCAGATCATAGATGAGGCTGACCGCATGATCGATAGCATGCATCAGTCCTGGCTTTCTCAGGTAATCAAGGCAGTGTACCGGTCTGGAAGTGGCAACAAAGCCACATCCATCTTCACAAGGAAAGAGCTCACACACATCACGGCGGCCAGGTAATACTAACATTGAATAATTGGAGCATTTACACTGAAATAGCACTTAATTTTTTGTTTTCTCTAATTGAAAATGATAAAATAATACTGTAATTTTTAGCCATTAACACCAACAGTGACCTTGTATTATAGCTTGGCTCTGCCTCAGATGCCTCTGCAGAAGATGCTGTTCTCAGCCACACTGACCCACGACCCTGAGAAGTTGCAGCAGCTGGGCCTACACCAGCCCCGACTCTTCAGCTCGATCCACGGTCAACCTGCCAACCCCAGCCTCGACCACACCACTGGCAGTCAATCCAGCACACCAGAAACCACGCCAAAGAAACCAGAACGATTCAACTTCCCCCAAGGACTCACGGTAAGGTTTTGCTGTTTTGCCTTCGGCCAAGGATGTTTGATTGTTAGTAGATCATAAGCATCAGATTGCAGCAGCTCCTCTTTCACTGAGGTAGACACTTGAAGGTGGCGTAAGTGCCATAAATGTGGTTGTTAACCACAGTAACCAGCCATTTCGCTCTTACTTGGGTTGTGGGGAAACTCCACCCTGTTAGGGTATGAAGTAATAGCAAAATGGCCACCATGTGAATATGGTCAATGAGCACAGAAATGTCAAATTAACCTCCTAAAATGGTCAAAACTTCAGTTGTGGTTTGTGACTTACTGCTCCTCATGTTCTCTGCGGTATTTGTTCCTTTAGGAGTTGTATGTGCCTTGCACACTGAGTAAGAAACCCCTACTCATCCTCCACTTCGTGCTGCACATGAAGTACAGCCCCATTCTGTGTTTCACCAACTCCAGAGAGGCTGCACACAGGTTGGCTTATAGCAGCATGCTGCTGTTCTTGCATCTGGTCCATCAGATTTAGTTTTACATGTCGCATACCAGTAAAAGCTCTTGTTCCACTGATTAGCTCTCTGTGTTGTTTTTCTGTAGACTGTACCTGCTGGTGCACCTGTTCGGTGGAGTGCAGGTTGCAGAATTTTCCTCCCGACTATCTACAGGACAGAGGAAGAGGACGCTGAAGGATTTGGAACAGGGAAAACTCCAGATGTGCGTTGATTTCTAGGCTACCTTTTTAAAAATAGAAATGGATGACTTTTGGTGGCTGCACTACCCCAGAGTAGACAAAAGTAGTGCTTAACTATTCATGAACTCCTATCCACTCTAAAATGGAATTTGTAATGATCAGCAATGCTATTTTAAAGGTTGATCAGCACAGACGCTGCTGCCAGGGGCATCGACATCAAGGGGGTGAAATATGTTGTGAATTACGACGCACCACAATACATCAGGTCGTATGTTCACAGGTGAGTGAATTCCTCTCATGAACCGCCAGGATATAACTTGAACACCGCTATGTCTGACTGTGCTCTTAATATAATGTTTTTGTGACGCCTGCTTTGTTTTGGTACAGAGTTGGAAGAACGGCAAGGGCAGGAAAAGCAGGCCTGGCCTTTACCTTTCTGCTAAAACCACAAGTGAGATATTCCCACATTGAAATTCATGTATCTGAAAGCTGTGTCTATGTTTTCATGTTTAGTTGAAGTTGTGTGTGAGAACAACATGTATCTAGACAACAGATATACTTAGAAGCAGGTATTAAAACAAGCTCTCTGTTGCCATTTCCACAGGAGAAGAAATTTCTTCAGATGGTGAGGGATTCCGGCAGCCCCGGAATAGAGAGGCAAACTGTCAAATCGGAGAGTCTGAAGAGTATGGAAGCTCGCTATGAGCAAACTTTGCAGGAGTTGGCCAGAGCTATAAAGGTAATCTGGCAGCTCTACAATTGCCTGCATAATGTTTTGAAATGGACAGATTTACTCTCTAATTTTAGTGTTGATCATTATTACGTAATGCCCAGTAAATGTTGATACCACTCACTTTTTTTCCACAGGAGGAAACGGCCTCATAATGGGAGTCCACATGTGCCTTATGGAGTTCATACAGTATTGATATTTCATGAGTTGTATTTCAAGTCATTTATTTCTGTCTAATAAAAACATCCTGATTATGTGTGATGAACAGGGGTCATCAGTGTGTCCTGTCCTTGGCAAAGATCGGTCTACTTTTTTATGTTATGTTATTTTGATCTTAAGACCCAGTTACTGAATGTAACTCTCCAGGTTCTCTTCAGAATATGTATGACACTGATTTACTACGACACTATGGCACTCCAATAGTGATTCTCAAACGTTATTTGCAAGGATCCCTGTAACTCTGAGAGTGTACAAATGGAACCAAATGTCATTTGTATCCATTTAATGGTTCCATTTGTACACTCAGAGTTACAGATCTGTTTTGGTCATTCAGGGCGATCTCTTTGTGTTTCTGGTAATACTATTGTGCGCTTATGTTGTATGTCCGTGGCAAAAATGTAATTAAAAAATGTCCACCAAAAGCCAACATGGGGATGACCGTTGGTGTTGATGAATCTGGTGATTTCATCTCCTTTGTCCAAAATGATGCACCTCGATCCTGCACACAATATATGAATAAAGGCCCTGGGAAGCTTTTATAGGCCTTGGCTTGAAACGGTTTATAAGATTTATGTGTTTTAAGAAATACTGGCCTGCTCTGTACATTTTGTAATCCCTGGTCACCCAAAGGGGTATTTTCAGTCATTCTGGCTGATCATTAGACCTTGGATTGGAGCTGTGCTGCCCAATAACAAGTGCACCAAAGAAAAATGCAAATGCTCCAAAGTAAAGGAAACACACCCACACCAGCCCAAAATAACTGAAAACTGGGTGTGTGAGGGTGTCCATGGTCTGTCATTACTCACTCACACACACACACACACACACACACACACACACAAATTCAGTGATCTGTGTGTGTGTGTGTGTGTGTGTGTGTGTGTGTGTGTGTGTGCAGGGTGGTGTGTGTGTGTGTGTTTGGAGAGAGAGAGAGAGAGAGCGATACATAGATATATTGATGAATAGATATGTTTTTGTGTGATTTTAAGTGGTTGAAATAAAATATTAACTTAAAATAATTTATAATTAAACGCTTAATTAACCCTAACGATTTTTAATTCAGACGTTATGTGGGAGGAGCCAATGGCACGTACCGGAAGTCAAACTTTCACCAGCGGCGATGATGATTTTTTGTTTTCACTTGAAAAGTTGAGCAGCAAGAGCAGAGCAGAAGCACAACCAACCAGATCAGATCAGAACATCTTTAACGTTCATCATTCACTCACTCGGCTCTTTTCTCACTTTGTGGCTTGACGGCGCCGTTCAGCTTGACGACACTGTACAGCGACTGTTGTGTTGTGTTTGTACAAACCTACTGAAGATCATCACAACTCGGGAGGGGTGGATGTAATGTAAGTAAAGCGACCAATGCTACGCAGGCTGTTTCACACATTATAGGCTACTGATAGTGTTTTACAACTGTCACTTGTCTTTATTTTCTAATATGGCAGCGTGAGTCGTAATTGCAACGCTCAAATCTGCAGTTTATCTCATTTTGCAACAACAGGTTGGTCGACTTATCTTAGATCAACGTCGGAGATAATTTACTATTTCATGATAAGGTCATTGTTTGTTGCCTACCAATGTTGGAAAAAGTACCCAAATGTTTTTACTTTATAAGTATCAATACTGCAATGAAGAAATACTCTGTTACAAGTTAAGGTCCGGAATTCAAAATGTACTTGAGTAAAAGTACAAAAGTTGGCATAAAAATGTAATTGGCATTAAAAAAGTAAAAATACAAAATGTTTGAAAATTGCAGATCTACAAGCTCACAGCGCGTCTCTTCGTGGATATAAAAAAGGTATAAAGTGATTAATGTAGGCCTATGTTTTATAATATTATAATTTATATCTGCAAAGTAACTAGTACGTTTTCAAATAATTGTAGTGGAGTGGATCTGAGATGTAGTGGAGTAAGTGAAAGTATTGGAAATAAATAAAGTACAAATACCTATTTTTTTATTTATTTAAGTACAGTACTTAAGTAAATGTACTTAATTACTTTAAACCACTCACTCATATCCTCCCAATATGGTTATTGGGTTAAGGTTACACAAAAGCTCATTTAAATATTCCAATTTAGCAGTAGGTAGATTTGTATTTCTTTAATGTTTATATTCTCATATGTCGGTTGTTATCAACATTTGTAATTTCAAGGTCCCCTCAGTGTAATATGTATTAGGTCACTGACCACCATTTGATACGACTGTTATCCCTGCTGCCCTTATATAGACTATACAATCCTCTGTGTTCATTTAACTCTGAATTACAGACCTGTAAGGGCCACATTTCTTGCTAATTATCAAAAAAAATTGTTGCAATGGTTATTTGTGCTATATGTGAATACACTGAACAATTTGTGTGAAAAAGAGACAAACACAAACCACCTGGAACTCCCCTCAGGGGTCCTTGAACCTAACAGTGTGAACCAGTGCTTTAGTAGTATGACCAGAATGTCTGCAGGGTTGAGAGCAAGGTGAGAGGTTGGCATTGCAATTTGACCATTGCTTCCCTGACTTTTCTGCAACAATAGAATGAGTCGTGAAATCAGCGAGAACCTGAAGTTGGCCAGAGAGTATGCCCTGCTGGGGAACTACAGCTCTGCCAGTGTTTTCTACCAAGGCATACTGGAGCAGATCAAGAGGAATGTGTACTCTGTGCGTGACAGCAGTCTGCAACAGCGATGGCAGCAGGTACTGTATACCAGTGTCAGTCGTGGCAGAGGCAGACATATTGACATGAAATAGCATGGTAAACACAGTTGTTAGCAATAAGAGCCTTTCCACTTTCCAGTGTGAGCCAACGTGCAAACTAGCTGGGAACACCCTGACTCTGTTTAACCTGAGTGGATTGGTGACACCTGTGTTTACACAATAACTTACTTCATGTCAAAGCTCTGTCATGCCCAAATGTCACAGCAGCACTGTGTCAATTATCACTGATATGAGAGTCTACAAAATGTACATGCATACGTGTGTAAGCTCTCAGAGTTACTGATGGATAAATGAAAATTGGTTCACCCCCTTGCTTTATGGTTGTATGTAGGGAATAGGGATGGGACGATAAGCGATATTATTGTGATATAAAAACACTAAGATAATCGCATCGTGAAGTTTTAATTTATCGTGAAATCGTCCTCCGTCATGCACTGGGATCAATTCACCTTTTGTTTGCCGAGCTGCATATCCGGTACCATTTAAACCTCTACTGGTAAGACTTATAATAATACATACTTGATACGGTCGTTTTTTCAGTGTCCACCAAATCTTCTTTGACAAAAAAATAGTCGATCTACAAGCTCACAATGCGCTGTGTTGCGACGTGTTGTGAGCTTGTAGATCGGCTATTTCTTTGGCAAATGTTCCGCCCCAGGATAATGGATGTCGGGGATATTTTGATTATCGCGATCATTTCATAAATGGTGATTTCTTTGGTCACAATAATCGTGATATGAAATTGTCATATCGTCCCATCCCTATGTCTGTGATTGTTCTTGTCCTTTCACAGTTGTGGCAAGAAATCAACGAGGAGAATAAACATATTCAAGATATCATGTCCACCCTGGAGAACTTTCAACTGAACACCACCCCTGTTAAACCAACTAACCCCAGTGACAATGCTGACATATGGCCTGTTCCAGTAGAGCCAAGGTATGAAAAGTTGGAAGATGATTGAGCTTTTATTTTGGCTTTTTTTTTTATCCTGAGGTTATTAATTGCAAAAAGAGTTATTATCTCTCTTCTTTCTATGGATGAGTCTTCCCTTTTTTTTTTTTTTTAGCAAGTCCGACCAGCACAAATCAACAACAAAACTGTTTTGAACCACATTCCACGGTTGTTTCAAATCAAATCATATTTCTAAAGATGTGTCTCAGTCTGGACACTTCCGGGTACCCACGGTCATAAAATTCCTGGAAATATTTTGAAATTAGAAAAAATACTTTCCAGTCCTGGAAAAGGTTTGGAATTTATCAAGGGTCCTGGAAGAATATTTGGATATGCATTGTTTTTGGCTATTGATTTTGTTAATTAAAAAAATGTTTCCAAAACATGTAAACATTACACAAAATATGAAACATAAGTCATTTTCCGCCAAACGGGCTGCGTGATAACAGCCTAATGTGCATGACAAAAAGAACAGCGTTCACACAACGTTCTGCAGCCTTATCCCATGTCCTGGGATAGGTGGTGTTGCAAAGAGTGTGGCACGACATTTGGAATGGAATTATACCATTCTATATTCTCTGCTTTATTTTTGCTACACTACCTGTCTTTGGGCATTGTACATAGGAGTAAGAGACTCATTATTAATTTGTGCTGAATGATTGTTATACACATATAGGCCTGGAAATTGGGTTAAATATTCTGGAAAGGTTTTAGAAATTAATTTGTTAAAAATGTGTGGGAACCCTGATGCTTGTACACTTGTTGTACGATGGTGTCACTCACAAAAAATAAGCAGGTCTATGTCATCTGTAATTGATATGAGGGGGTGGGTTTCAGTGCATCACTGTTCTCTTCTGCAGGGTGCACTCATGTGTGTGAGGTTGCACGAGCTATTTGTCTGAGGACAATAACCCAATGATGTAGTCATATGAGTGAGATTAGTGCTTGTGGGTGCCTGGTGTGGGCCTGTATTGGTAATCTTAACGCCTCTGGAAAGGCGGCCAACAAATGTGTTTTCTCCCTGTTCTGTGCGTTTCACCTCACTAGTTAGACAGGAGGTGTTTTTTGGTTTCATACTTGAATTCAAATCCAGTTTGAATGTGACCCTATGTACTAATAATAAGCAATTAACACAATATTCCAAATATACTGTATAAAGTTGTTCTTTGTCTTTGAGCCTGCTGGAATATTTCACACCCAATTCTTGGATCCAATCACCGCTGACTTGTATTTCGGACTGCGTATGTTTCCTCCAACAAAAGTCATTATATGCAACACATAGGCTTCTGTTTAACCACTTCAACCTCGTATCCCTGTTTTGGGCATGTCACAATATTCCCAAAATTTAAAAATAGCAAAAACAGGCTGTTTTGATGAAGCCAATGAAGCCATTATGGGAAAAGAGGTGTTTCTGCTGGAGCTTGTATACAATGCAATGAGGAAAAGGAAATCGGCAGCAGCGGCTTTCGCGAGGCATCATGGGAAAATGACTTTTTTCGCTCACCAGCGGCCGCCACAGTGCGGCAGCTATCGGTTACCATGGTAACCAGTTAACGGATGTTTACGGGACCAAGGAAGCTTCAGGGTGCGTGATATAACGAAATAATGATCTGTTCTTATTTAACAACATAAAACCGAGCATACCTATTTTGTGCACGTCATAATAGGCGAAGATACTTTGAAAATAGCCGCAAGCTTACAATGCGGTCAGAATTTGGTCAGAATTTATTGAGAGGATTTCCCCTTGAGATGCGGCATCTCATTTTAGAGGAGGTCATAAACATATAAGTAACATTACATACAGTACTAAACACACAAATAACATTACATACAGTACAAAAACACATGACTAAGACATTATACAATGCAAACACACAACACGTACAGTACAGTTAGCTTGCTCACCATCTCCCACCCTTACCCCAAGTCATTTAAGCAAAAAATAATGGAGAATGCAATTTTTTAAGTACAAATACAATCAATATTAGAGGCATGAACAGGTTGTTTCAAGATGTGAGTACAAGGAAGTCCTGAAGCGGCCAAAAGATGTAACAGATCTGATTGAAAGAGGGAGATTGTTCCAGTCAGATGGAGCTTTGTAGTGGAATTTGGGGGGACGGTGAGATAGGGATGTTGTGAGTTCCTGAGTGGATATGGTGATGTGTATGGTTCCAGGGATTGTTTCAAATAAGATGGACAGTTGAAGTGAACACATTTAAAAAGGAATAGGTACCAGTGAAGTTGCCTTCTTGCCGTAGGCTGCAGCCAATCGAGTGAACTATACAGAGTGCAGTGGTGTGTTCTGTACGGGCATCTTTGTACAAATCTACATATGGAGTAAAAAGGAGTGGACCAAATATTGACACTTGGGGGACTCTGTTCAATGAAGGGGTTTAAGTGGTTAAAAGTAAAATATCTCTTCCATGTCCTGTTAGGAGGCCTGCCAACCCACACAAAGACGGCAAACCTCACAACAACCGCCTGAGTGTGGGTGTGAGGGCACAACAAAGGAACTCGCCTCGTGGGGCCAATGGCGACAGGGCAAGACCTTCCAAGGGCAAAGACAAGAAGGAGGGAAAAGATGGACCTGGCAAATCAAAGGAAGATAAGGTGAATACTATGGTTGTTCATTTACAGGCACACGACAGATTCTGTTCAAAGGACGGTTATTCTTGGATACGCAGAGATTGCGTGCATTTATGGATAGGTATACCTAATTGGTGAATTGGCAGGCATTTATTACTTCAATGCCTGCCAACGGTACATAATTAATCCTCCATCAGTGGGGACACGGTGGCGCAGTCGATAGCGCTGTTTCCTCACAGCTAGAAGGTCCTGGGTTCGATTCCTGCCGGGGGTGTGTTCTCTCCTCAGCGTCATCAGTGCCCATACCCTAGGTGGGTTTGGTAAAAGGGCCTTTCTGTGTGGAGTTTGCATGTTCTCCCCGTGTCCTCTATAGGGTATTAAGGTACCCTCACAAAAACATGCAGTAATCCTGGTCTCTATACTGCCTCCCCCTGGCCAGCTGGGGCACCTGATCGAGGGGATAGGAACTGGTTAGAGCTACGTCCAACCCTGTCAGGTGAAAAGAAGAGGCTTGGAAAATGTATACACCATCAACATTATGCCCAAGGATCGCACCAATATATCAGCCCTGATACATAACATATATGTATCTGTATTATTGTCCAGTACTGTTATATATCCCTACGATGTGCTAGGCTCAATTCCCATCAGTTTCTTGCCAAGGCCTGTCTATGCTATCTCCCTCTCATCTTTCAAATGATTCTCTATATACAAGTAAATATACTAAGCAAATGGACTGCACAATCACCCTAAAAAATAATAATTGTATTTTGTCTTTAAATCTCATTATCTTGTGTAAAACACTTTGAATTGCATTTTATATATTACATTTGCTACACAAATGTTAATAATAAAGTGACTTGAAATATGAAAAATGCATATTCTTCTAGCTAGAGACCAACCAACATAATTCTTGGCTGTACTGCATGCCATGCCACCAGTATTCAAACAAACCTATTTGGGCTGTAGGTGAAACACTATTCGCATACACTGTATGTTTGCCTACAATCACACCCAGCCTGTCCGTCCAGTTTCTGGTTTGAGGTGTATTCCATGTAGAGTAGACCCCTCAGGATATAGTAACTCTTGATGTTTGTTTGCTTTGCAGAACAAAGAGGGCCAAGAGAAAGAGTTGTTGAAGAAGTTTGATGGGACGGGATACGACAAAGACCTTGTCGAGGCTCTTGAAAGAGACATTATATCCCAAACCCCCAACATTAAATGGTATGAAGGTATCTCAACAGTCTGTCTTTCTGGTAACAGGTCCATATCAAAGTAATACCTACAGTATCTAACCAAAGCTATGTATTTCCACAGGGAGGACATTGCCGATTTAGAAGATGCCAAAAAACTACTTAAAGAGGCAGTTGTGTTGCCGATGTGGATGCCTGCATTTTTCAAGGGCATACGAAGACCGTGGAAGGTACTATTGAAAGAGTTTAACAGAAGGCTATTAGTGACATTTATGTTATAGTGCATCTACAACTAGAGTTGTACCAACACAATTATCAGAAATGCCTCCGATACTGCCTAAAATGATGGAGCCGGTATCGGTGAGTACGTAAGTCAATGCACCGATCTCATAGCACGTTATGATATACTTCATATATTCATAATGCTATGCTACCCAGGCAAACAAACGTGCGGTCACTGCAGTGCTAGTAGAGGGTGTAACATTAGTCAGAGCTAGCAAAATGGTATTGTTATATTAATTATTATTGTTATTAATATATTATTATTATTGTAAACACTGGTATACGATCAGTGTTGACAGATATGCATGTTCAGGTATCAGAGTTTGTATCGGATCTACTCATCTAGAAAGTGGTAGAAGTTGGTTGATATTTTACAGGTATTGGAAGAATAATAGCCTGGGGAGACGAGAAATTACAAAGATGGCATGAAGTGATGCATATTAAAATGGGAAAACCAATTACTGTAAATGAAACCGTGTTCTGTTTTCAGGGAGTTCTCATGGTCGGTCCTCCAGGCACCGGCAAAACCCTCTTGGCCAAAGCGGTCGCTACAGAGTGCAAAACGACTTTCTTCAACGTCTCCTCGTCCACTCTCACGTCCAAGTACAGAGGGGAGTCTGAGAAACTGGTTCGCCTCCTCTTTGAAATGGTAAGGATCTCACATATTCCACTTGATAGGGACAGTGACGGATCCACAAGTTAAGTCAAGTTGGGGGTTGAACCACCCACTCAGTCCAGAGCAGAACCAATGTTTGACACCAACATTGGTGTCACTGTCACACATTAATGCAGATTGCAATGTTTAGTAATGTATCAAAATATTAAAATAGGGAGTTGTACACACACACTCTTTTATTTTGGTAAATCATTTGTATCTCAGCAACTCTTTCTTTCTTTTAATGCCTTATCCGGTGTCAGTCAGGACATTGTGAAGATACCAGGTGTACAACATTGCTCTTCAGAATCAAAAGATCTCAATACTACGGATGAATTTCTTTCTTTTTTTCATTAATGTTTTCAAAGGTATAATTTGGTAAATGGTAACTTAATATTCCCCTTTTCCCATTAGTTTTTCCCCCCTGACACTCGCTCTCCACAGATTGTGTTGCACAATAAAGCATAAATAAAATGTTTAACAAATATGTATTTATGTATTTATTTTCTGCTCTGCTGATTAGTGCTTGTATTTGTTTTGGTGCAGGCACGGCACTACGCCCCCACCACAATCTTCATCGACGAGATCGACTCCATGTGCAGCCGCCGAGGGACGTCAGAGGAGCACGAGGCCAGTCGCAGAGTCAAGGCAGAGCTGCTGGTGCAGATGGATGGTATTATAATTTAATTATTGCAGCAGCAGCAGCCAAGTAAAAAATATAATGATGATTGTAATAATAGATTTTTGTCCTCGTGTTAACATTCCTTTGGCTTGTGCAACAGCAGATCCAAGGAAAGTATCCAAAAATACTAGTTTGATGTCAAAATAATGCCCTATAACAGGGTTCTTCAACGTTTTCAGGCCAAGGACCCCTTATCTGAGAGAGCGAGATGAAACAGGGACCCCCACAACATATTGTATAAAATTGTGTTTCAGATTAAAAATGTTCATAGATTTCTTAGACAGCCTAGACCCGTTTGACAGCACTGTCATCATGTTGGAGTCATGTGTATTTATTTTCAGACATTTAACCACTTGAACCGTCAAATAATTAGTCTGCTCTTCTTTTCCCTCTACAAACCTCTTTGCCGAAAATAGCCGATCTACAAGCTTACAACGCCTCGCAGCGCGAGGCTTTGTACGCTTGTAGATCTGCTAATTTTGGCTAATGTTCCACTCAGAATAGGGATGCTAGGGTTCAAATGGTTAATTTAAAGGACAACTTTAGTTTTTTACTACAAGGGTTCATATTTTAGATTGTAATTAAAGAATATAAAAGATGAGTGTTAAAATTATTTAATTTACTTCTTTCTATTGTTTTAGAGATTATTATTTCAGTGGTTGGGGCATGCGTACAAATGGCTAAATATGTCATTTTACACAGAATAACCCCATTCCCAAGATACAACGCAACCTTTCATGGTTGGATGTGACTTATGGGTGCTAGAAGTGTTACTGTAAATAGCAATAAAGAAACTGCTGGCTTATTGTGTCTAAAAAGATATATTTAGTCACTTGTGCGCATGCCCCCATTCGTACGCATGCCCCACATTTTAGCACGGTAAACGCGATAAAACAATAGAACGAAGCAACTGAAAACATTTTAACACTCACTTTTTCTTTTCTCTAATTACAATCTAAAATATGAACCCTTGTTGTAGAAAACCAAAGTTGTCCTTTAAAAGACATGATCATATCACACAGATTTGGAGGACCCCCTGTAGTTACTCTGAGACCGGACCCCCTGTTGAAGACCCCGGTCCTATAATTAAAAAGTACTGCATCTCAAAGATGTTCTTGAAGCTTGATGGTTTCTGTCTCTGTTGCATAGGTGTGGGTGGTGTCTCAGGAGGCGATGAAGACCCCTCCAAGATGGTGATGGTGCTGGCTGCTACTAACTTCCCCTGGGATATCGACGAGGCACTGAGGAGAAGACTGGAGAAGAGGATCTACATCCCTCTTCCCTCAGGTAAACGGCTGCCTCTATCACAGGGGTTCCCAGACCCAGTGGTTTGTGGGTCACAGACCAATTCTTATGGGTCACAGACCAATGTTTATGGGTCACGCCTCGAGTAGTCTCGCATAGCCAACTATTCCACAATCTCTGAATGCTATATAGAGTTTGGAACTACAGCTCCTGAACGGCGAGTAATGGTAGCTGGCATTTCTGTTCATGAAAATATATTTAAAAATGTAATTTCTGCTAAGCAGCAAGCTAAATATGCTTAGTTGATTTTTTTATTTATATTAGGATAAATGTGCGCAATGTTAAAAACTAAACAGAAGTGGGGAGGCTTCACATCCGCTTTAAAGTTATACCATGTAACTTTTTTTATAAAACAAATCTTAAAATGGTCCTAGCTGTTAAATCGCTAAAGTTTTAGAACCCCCACTCCGTTATTTTCAGCTTCTAAAGCCTTCTCTTTATATGTTTTCTATGATGTTTTCGCGGAAAAATTGCGTCATCACACTACCGGCCAATCACAGCGAGGGTTATACACTGCCGGCCAATCACAGCGCAGAACATACACTGCCGGGCTCTCTGGTGGGTTTAGGAAACACGCCTTCAGGAAGTACACTGCAGTGTTTACACTGGAGGAGTCTAGCATGTAACTCCCCAACCGCTGCTCGTAGAAGGACACGGGAGACCTCATTGAAAGCGTCTCGGCGAGGCGAGGCGGACGCGGTGGTCTGACGGCCCGGTCCGCGAGCGAAAAACGGACGAAAAAAGCAAACGCGACCGTGGTTTGCTATACTGCTACAGACCACCAGTTGAGCAACTTACACAGTATAGCTTTAACTGGGTACTCATCATTCTTCTTACGTTACCCCAGACTGTATGACGGGAGCATTTGCCAATCGCGGGAGTCAACAGTCTGGCCACGCAAAACTAAGCCTCGAGTAAACTACAAAAAATAAAATATAAATTTCAAAAGATGGAAAATCTTTTGAAATATATAATTTTATTCTTTAGAATAAAATACAATTTACAATGCCAAATGTCCCACTCGACACCAGGGAGACATTTCTCAATGTGAAGAGTAGAGAAGCCACCCCCAACCACTGCTAATATATATTATTACATACTACGTACATACTCTACCATACAGATTGGTTTAAATAACATGTTATTTATATAAATAAGTCCTGGATTGTAGCTTTAACATAGTTAGTTACATTTAAAAATCAGGCCTGTCGTTGTCTCAATTAATTGGCCTATACTGTAGGTGGTGCCATTGTTGATATATTTGAAACACGAGGCTGTCAGCTGTTAAGAAGCGCTGCTCTGCGCTGTCTCTTCCAACTGTTAATACTCTAAAGAGACAATTTCAAGAGGAGTAGCCTGGGATCTTTTCACAATTCAGGGTTTGATCCAGTCGGGAGCGGAAACCACTCTACATCATGTGTAATTCTCAAAGGACTACAATTTGGCCGGAAAGATCAAACCGGATTCAGTTTTAACCCAAAATAATTCCCCTGCGCTCAAGGACATACTTTTAGGGCCTACCTAATAAACCCCTTGATGCAGCGTAGTTTTGCTTTTGGAAATTTTGTTGATATATGCATCTTTTGATCCAACTCGTAGCGACTGGCAAGACTACACTAGGCTAATCGAGCATGTTAATAGGGATTAGGGAAACAAAGGGGGGAAACCAAAAGATGCCGCTTCTTCTGCTTGTGGTTTCCGCCTAGACCGGATCAAACGGCCCGTTGTAAACGAATACCAGGCTTTCCTCTTAGGAAAGACTGGTGACGCGAGGTTACAAGAGGAGAGCACTGCTCACATTGAAATGACTGCACTGCTAAGATCAGCGTTGCCACTGTGTGCACACAGCCGAGGGCAGGGTGGAGCTGCTGAAGATCAACCTGAAGGAGCTGGAGGTGGCAGACGATGTGGACATGGACAGGATCGCTGAACAGATGGAGGGCTACTCTGGAGCTGACATCACTAACGTTTGCAGGCAAGGCTCTAGGCTAGGGATTCTTTTCTTGGCTGATTACTTTTTACGATGCGGAACGCATCTGTGTCACGTATTACTTTATACTTTGGCTAATCAAAAATAGCAGATATACAAGCTCACCGAGTGCCACCCTATGAGCTTGTAGATCTGCTATTTTTGAAAAATCACAAGGATTTGTGTGTGTGTGTGTGTGTGTGTGTGTGTGTGTGTGTGTGTGTGTGTGTGTGTGTGTGTGTGTGTGTGTGTGTGTGTGTGTGTGTGTGTGTGTGTGTGTGTGTGTGTGTGTGTGTGTGTGTGTGTGTGTGTGTGTGTGTGTGTGTGTGTGTGTGTGTGTGTGTGTGTGTGTGTGTCTGTGTGTGTGTGTGTGTGTGTGTGTGTGTGTGTGTCTGTCTGTGTCATGTTTGTGCAAACCTTTGTAACTCAAGTGATTGCTTCTGTGCCTTCCCTGGAACAACATATTTTGAGATGGGGGTCCATGCTCAAATACATATAATTCTAGGGGTCCTTGACACGAAATGGTTTGAGAACCACTGATCACAGAAACATACGTTTTTCATAAACCTTAGAAGGATTTAGAAGACATTTATAGAATCGGCCTCAGGTCTTAAAGTGTTAACCACTCGATTCTTAGTTTATACTTCATCGACCAATGGTGTTGAGCAAGAATTGTGCAAATAGCTGTAATGTGATGGTCATGTTGGATATTCTATATAGATTTGTACCATTTGTAGCCAGAGCCTTTAACCTTTTTGTAATGTGCCACTGCTGCAGGGATGCCTCGTTGATGGCCATGAGGAGGAGGATCGAAGGCCTGACGCCGGAAGAGATCCGCAACATTTCCCGGGATGAAATGCACATGCCAACCACCATGGACGACTTTGAGTGTGCACTAAAGAAGGTGTCCAAATCTGTGTCTGCGTCTGACCTGGAGAAGTATGACAAGTGGATAGAAGAGTTTGGGTCCTGCTGAGGAATAATCAATGGTGAAATAAGCTGTGTGGGGTGGGTGGGGGTGTGTTTGACTGTCGGGGCTGACTGGTTAGGATGAAGACCATTCACACCTGGTTGTGTATGCTAGGTTGCTTTTTGTTTTCTTTTTGTTTTGATAAATTATTGGTATGCCAAGTGATGTTTGAGGCCTTAGATGTGAGATGGGGTGAGACTACCTGCACTTGAAAATCAGCACCTATTCGCCTTACTTTGCATGATATAAGTAGTTCAAGGTTAACAGAAGCCACTGCACATTCCTGAGGATATATAATGTTTCCCTTTTTGTTTTGGCTCTACCATGGACCATGTTCCTGGTGAGAGACGATGCCATCACTACTACCTTACCTATAACTAGGACACTTGAGTTTTTGTTGCACAATCAATGTCTATAGTTTTATTCTACATGTATTTACATGTTTGTATCTACAGTAGTTGGCATGTATCTCTTAGGCTAGAGGCTTGCATCTCTAGTTTTAGGATCTTAAAGCTGCTAAGCATAAGAAAATATCAGCAACAACTACCCCGTGCAATGTTTTCTCCCAAGTTATGTGCAGGTGCTAACAGAATCTCCTATTAGCACTGAGTTTCCCAAGTATTGTTGTCGCTGTGGTTGAGGTGTTTTCCTGTTGAGTTTGTCAGCTATCAAGCTTGAGGACTCCATTCAAAGTAAGAGGGTGATAGAAAATAACAGGGCAGCCAATGGAGTTCAATGGAGAAGTGGTGCCATTGTTATATTCAGTTCCAATTTTTATATATTCTGCAATATTCTACTTTAATAATTATAGCCATACAGTGTATTTAACCTGTAAATATAAAATCTGTCTTTATTTGGAGAACAGGCCCGTGAGGGCACACACTCTTAATATGTAAACTAAAAGTTAATCTGTTGGTGCTTGCTGAGCTGTTAACACTGTCATGAGCCAAACGCATAAATTGTATTGCTGAATGCAATTTAATGTCACCGCCCTCAACCTAGAGGCCACAGTCTAATAACGCCATGGCCTTCCTTTCCAAATATAAGCCATTTATTAGGTGTGCATTCTGTTAACGAAGCTGCACAAAATATAAAATGCTGTGTTCATTGGCAAAGCACCACTAGCTTTGTTCTGTCTCAGTCCCTCCAGTATCTCCTCTAGTTGGTCTCTCTCTCCTCAGTGAGACAAGTCACAGTAGACAGAAATTTCTCCACCTCTGTAGTGCAATCGGCACATCACGAAGCGTAAAGCGCTGATGAACTGTTGGAAAGGAGGCCATCTCTCTTGGCTCTCTCACTGTCCAGCTCCTCCGCCGCGTTCAGCTGCTTGGGCTTAAGCTGATGTACAACCTCACTAATGGAAGTCAAGGGCGAGACCTAAAACCTTGCCCAAATATGGAGTCATAGGTCATATGTGTGACTGACGTCATAGACTGAACAAATGAAGTCGGAGATCCACATTCCGTTAATAGACACTGTCTTGTCTTTTGTTTTGTTTTTATATATATATTCCTTTCAGCTTTAAGTGTAATCTAACATTTCCTTAAAATTAAGATTTAATATTCTTATATTTTTTTTGTTTTTTCTGGTTGTGCTGATTCTGTCAAGCAATGTACTTGATCTGAGTTTTTTTTATTCATGCACTTGATTTTCTGTCTATTGTGGAACCATCTGGTTAACCTCTGGATGTGAATTTATACAATCAAATAAAGTAAAATAAGTGGTTAAATGTGTGTTTATGTGTTTTGCCAGTTTACTAAATAGTGTTGAATTGTGCTGAGCTCATTAATGAGCAAATATCCAGTCATTTGGGGGATGTTCATATTTCCACAATGAATCACTGCAGGTCCCTGCAATGAGTATAGTTCCCTTTCTCATCACAGGACATGAATGCTGATAATAAACAGTGCAGGACAGATGGAGAATCAAGATAAGGGTAGAGTGCACACTGCCAAATGTGCTCCCACTTTGTTCACAGATTAATTAAGTTTTAAGTAACCTTTAAGGCCAGACCACACCAATGCAATTAGTCAAACTCGCAACTCCCGACAACCAAACGGTCTTATAGCCAGTAGACACCAGTGCAACTCCTTGCAAGGAGTTGCACTGGTGTGGATTGGCCTTAAAGTTTAAAGTATACTCATCGGAATCCTGGTGATCCAGTTTGCCGAGACTACCCTTTTTGCATACGTGTGCATGTCATTGCTGTGGTGTACCGTCCGGTTTTGTCGATTCTGATCTTTATAACGGCTTACATTTTCTGACCAAATTTATGAACTGCAGTGGTTTTCAAACTTTTCAAGCTGCGACCCCCAAAATAATTTAAACTGGGGACCCCCCAAAATAATCATATTTGAACTGGGCACACCCCACCCTGAATAACACTTGGAATTGTACTAGTTGAGGCATTACATTTAGTTGTGAGTTTGTAGATTGTCTATTAAAAAACAATAGTGAGGTCTGGGGAACCTCTAGAGGTCACTGAGGGATTGGATTCCAGGGGATCGCCAGCAAAAAAAAGAAAGCTCTATAATTTAACTATGATTCAGTACACTTGGAATTATTTCAGTACAAAATGTGATTGACATTTCAATATGTATCAATGTCACCATTGTGAATCTATACCACCAGTAAGACTCCCTAATCAGGAGTATACACAAATTGGCCTGTAAGTGGCATTGGTTCCTGAGTGTAGGGGGAGGTGCGTTGCAAATGTATTGCTTAGAGGCCTTTAAAATTGGCAGCCCGTAGATCAGCTATTTTCAATGATACATTTTAGACATAACTAAACTGGGCCACTTGTAATTAAGTAGCACATTAGAATTGTGTTGCCAGTTGCCACCACCGAATAATAATAAAGGGAGAAAAAGATAGAAGTATAGCAATGTGACCAGCCAATCACAGTTTAAAAGAAAACAAGAAAGTATCAAGATATTTAAACATTGTATCAGTCAAGATCACTTCAGTGTAACGACTTTACTGAATAAAACCTCCTTGGCAAAATTACCTAAGGTGAGACATTAGGTGTGTGAGCATAGCTGCAGACATTATTATGAGCACACAGTTTGGTGTATTCAGGAGGGAATATGGGAAATGGGACAGATGCATGTTGATGACATGAGTAGCGAGATACTGTGTCCCGCTGTGCGTGATTTTTAGGCAACATCTGTAGGAGCAGTGTCTGTTAATGTTATCTGCAAAAAAAACAACCTCATGGTGGCACTAGAAGAGGGGCATGTGAGAAATCAGGGGCGGAGGTTGTGGTTTGCCAGCCAAGGAGTGTGTGTGCAACGTTTGGCATGGATAGGGGCAACGGTGTCGGAGATAAGAGTAGGGCCAAAAGTGTGACGTGACGGACAGACGGAGGGACAGACAGCCGGTGGAGGTTTTGATAGTAACTGCAACCTAACGGTCGCAATTATATTCAAACGATTTTAAACCAAAACATCTTTTCATATCTAGGACATTTGAAATGAATTAATTGGGTGCTATTGATACAAGAAAAGCCCTGAACAAAGGGACAAAAAATGAATTCAAAAATCTTCAGTATTCATTTTAGCATTATGCACTGGTAGATGAACTACCAGCTGTATTAGTTGACTAGCTTAATGTTCAACATGAAACAAACCACATCACCTGAATCACTATATTTTGTATACAAATCAAATTTATTAATTTCAGTAGTGTACAAATGAAGAGATATAAGACAAGAACTGCAGAATGATAGATAGGTAGAACGTGAAAAGTGAAATGTTGCATTGAGCTGTTGGAGGGAATCAGGATGGACAGTACTGAGTTAAGGCACATTGTATCTTAATTGAGTAAATATCCCACTAATTCCTTTTACTGAAATCATGCGTTAGTGGGGTTTTCTCCCAATGATATTGACCAAGTTGTTTGTTGATCCCTGTATTATGTGCAATTGTGCTAGATAAATAAGTCTATATTACTTGGCCATAGTAATATACTGTACAACTAACTCAATTAAATTATCAAGCTATGGTTATAGAAAACAAAATATGTGTCTTTAATCCTATGGATTGGAATCCTATGGATTGGATTAGCATTTTATTTAGGGTCATACCACATACAACCACACTGCAACCATAATCTGTCTCTGATGGAACTTGTTCCAAGTCGAGTACCCTAACTCATACATACTCTTATAACAATGGACAATTGATAGGCATACAGTAGGTCTACAGTATGTCTATGATGCTTTATATCCACAAGTTTCCAACGTCCCATCATGCATTGCGCAGAAAGGTGTGCGGCAGTTCCGACGTCGCAGCCGAGAGTGATCTACAAGCTCACAACGGTTGCATCTGCGACGTGACGTGAGTTTATATGTCTGCTATTCTCCGGTTGTGTCCCACACATAAATCTACAGTGAATTCTCGCGGAAACAGGTGGATAAATTCTAGATTCTAGCTTGATATAGCCTACTTCATTACATGTGGTGTTGCACACCAAAAGTATCACGTTGTGAGCTGTAGATCAGCTATTTTCATTGTGCGACTCTAATTTGCAATGAAAGTATGAAACACTTTTACAAAGCCTGTATCATAATGAAAATATATAATGGTCAAGATTCCACAGTGTTACACTTTGTTCTGTTCATACATTCAAGGCCCAGTGCTACAAATACCAGAACACTGAGATGGTATGTTCTGCAAAGATGTCTTAGTAAGACCTGGCACAAAAAAAACGAAGTTGCTCTTGAGTGCTGACTTGGATGCTTGCTGCCATTGTCGAACCTGAACTCTTGAGTGGTGGTGCAGTCACCTTACTCCCAAACCGTATGACATACTGTCTTTACTTGGCGTGACACGTTAGGGGCTGTCCAAAGGGAATTCATACAAACAGGTATGACCAACCAAGTACAGGTCAGGTCGTCATCACTATTTCACCAGTCATGTAAGGCACAACATTAGATGGCGGAGATATGAACATTGGTTCCTGGAATGAGGTTGTCATCTTTTCCATCAATTAGTGGGTCCCACTGGTTGAAATCCTTATTCATACCTGAAAATTTGATTGACAGAATTGATACAGATATAATGTTTATCCATCCAGACCAAGTGTGACAGTAGAGTTTCAAAAGTACAAGCATGGATAGTACGGAGTACAAATGCCAAATATGTTATACCAAATAAAACATGTTCAAGCACATGACAAGGTATATTTGGTCCATCCTGTGCGTGGATCTGTCATTGTCCTCACCAAGATGTCTTTGCAGGAATGCTAACGATGCTTTATTGCAGAGGTCCATGGCCAGTTCTGGGTCAATCTCTCCCTTCAGCTTCATCAGCTTGCCGATCCAGTTTCCCGTCAGGAAGGTGAAGTCTGGAAAGCTCTGATGAACTGCACCCCTGGCGAGGGAACACAGAAACCTAACGTTACATCATGAATGAAAATACTATGCAAGTTAACATAACACTGCCCCATGTCTAGAGATCGGAAATGTAATTTAAGCATCTTGCCTGCAACTCAAAGTTATTTGCGATCAGCAAATGCTCTTTCTATAGAGCGTACATGGGCAACTGGCGGCCCGGGGGCCACATGCGGCCCCCACCTTCACTTAATGCAGGTTAATACCGGAATACTGATATATTACTGATTTCAGCTGTTACAATTCCAATTCCAAACATGACCTGCTTTAATTCCGTCAGTCAATATTAGTAGCTTAAAGTGATAGTTCACCTATTTTTGACATAAAGCTGTGTGAAATACTTGCCATTAAAACAGTGGTTAAAAATGTATTAATTGATTACCAGAGTCCCGTGGTCAGAGTTCTGGTCAGTTTCTAATGAATATTAAGTAGTTCCAATGGGGTGGGGGCCGTTTGGCGTGGCCCAATCATTGAAAATAGATTAATCCACAAAACTAGCGTCATTTGTATTGTTGGCCTATTTCTACCATATAGAGCGAGGTTTCGTTCTGATCAGCTGACTGCAAAGCACCTTGTTTTGGGGAAATACGTTGCAGCGGCGTAGTGATACTGGACACAAAACATAGTACCATGTGACAGAGGGTTGAACGAAAGTTGGTCTATTTGGTAGAAATAGGTCAACAATACAAATGAAGCTAGTTTTGTGGATTCATCTATTTTTAATGATTGGGCCATGAGCCCCTGCCAAATCACCGGAACTACTTTATATTCATCTAAAACTGACCAGAACTCTGACCACAGGACTCTGGTAATTAATACATTTGTAACCACTATTTTAATGGCAAGTATTTCACACAGCTTCATGTCAAAAATAGGTGAACTATCACTTTAATGACTAGTATAGTAGTATTAAAATGTATTTTTTTATGTCCAATGTATTTGTATTTAGGTTCATAAAGTTAACATGATAACTAAATGCATTTGAAATGAGATATAAATGTTACATTTCAGGATTCCAATTCAAAAACAACCAAAAATAATTCAGGATTCCAATTCAAAAGAAGCAAAAATAGACGATCTACAAGCTCAAAATGCGATGCGTTTTGAGCTTGTAGATCTGCTATTTTTGCTTCTTTTGTATAAGATACTAGAATGACAAAGTAGGACGTAGCAATATGCAATGTGGCCCTCTGGAGTGAAGGTGGAAATATAGTGGCCCTCGCCATCATCAAAGTTGCCCACCCCTGCTATAGAGTGTATTATATTCTGGATAGTGTGGACAGTTTACCACAAGTCTAAGGTGACTTTTAACCTAGATTCGCCCGAGAGTTGTTGAACTGGCTTTGTTAAACTAGTAATAACAAGTTAACTCGTATCAAGCATAAAGACACTAGTGGCCTTACAAACAATCAGAAGTGTGTCTATCTTGTAGTTCCATGGTGACCAGGCATTTTTATTTACCGTATAATTCATTGCATGACATTTAGATAATTGTCATGCAACCAAAATGATATACTTTATTGAGTGAAAGTGTCATGCAAGGAACTATACATTTGTGTTAATTTGACAACAGCGCCGCTTTGTGGTTGAATCGTCCCATGATTCTGAAGCACATCCTGCTAGATCAGTGGTTCCCAAACTTTTTAACTCGAGACCCAAAAGAGAAATTGGACGTTTGCCCGAGATCCATTTTCATCCTATTTTCACTACTTTTTAATTATATTTAAAAAAATGTCTTAGCCGTATTTGTGTTTGTTTGTTTCAAAATGTATTTGAAAAAAATCGTAACCCACAAAAGAATGTTCTAGATGACACTTTGTTGTGACATCACTCGCTCATCTTTTACTGGGAAGCAGCCAGAAAGCCTGTTATACCTGATGGTGATCATTTTCCTCTGAATGGCAGCTGACTCCAGCTTCTTCATGCGGATAATGTTTCCCACCCACTGGAACTTCTCTGAGTTGATGAAGAAGATGGGCTGCTTCACCTGGGGAAATATCTCATCCTCCAGAGGGACCATCCAGGCATCCAGGGCAATGGCACACCTAGTCAGAGAGCATCACACAGGATACAGGGCAATAGCACACCTAATCAAGAGCATCACAGTATGTAGGGCAACAATGGCATTCCTAATCAGAGAGCAACACATTATGCAAGAAGACTGTTCATCATTATTTTTTTATTTTTTTTTATAGTTTTTATCCCACGATTATGTAACCCATTTTCACCCAGTGCCAATTGCCTATGTAATCCTGGGCTCTGCTCTCCCTCTGCCACGCCTGGGGAGACAACGGACTGACCTCATGCTTCCTTCTATGCATGAGGAGTCCAAGTTGCTTCTTTTCACCTGACAGTGGGGATTTTCCATGGTTTGGACGTAGCGCGTGGAAGGAACACGTTATTCCAATCAGTTCCTTTCCCCTCCATCAGGCGTCCCGGGCTGGCCAGGGCGAGGCATTATTGAGACCAGGATGTTCATCATTATTTGACCTCCCCTTTTCACATCGACAATGTCGGGTGAAAAAGAAAAGAACCCAAAGAAAAATGTTTCAATGGATATAATGCAGTTGTGAGCTTTAGTCAAAAGCTTGAATACTATTCTTTGGTTAACCGCTTTCAGTCTGACATCGCTATTTTGGGAATGTCATTAGAGGTTAAGGTTTTCAAAAATAGTAGAAAATACATAGTACATTGTAGATCTTTGCTATTTTTGAAAGACTAGGAACTGGATCGTCATATATGGAGATAGATCCCTTAAGTCAGAGGTTTTCAACTGGTGGTACGTGGACCTTACCATGCCATTTAGTAATGTAGGAAAGCAAAGATTTTTTTTCTTGAGAGTGCACTTGAGTGCACTAAATGACCTGGTAACCTATGCTGATGTGTACATTTAGTCAGTTACTTGGAAGTCAGAGGTAAAAACATTTCCACAGGGGAAAAAAATAGTTTGTTATCTCTTATCTCAAGAAGGGAAGGTTGTACCGGATTGACTGGAAGTGGATGAGTCATCATTATCAGGAAATGTGCCCTGCCCATGTCATTTCATATGTCTGCTCTTAAGTTACAATCCGTAGATCAGTTAACACGAGTTTAATATAAAAGGTTAAGAGAACAGAATAAGGTTAACCGTGGGATAGGATAGGAATAGATCAGTGGTTCTCAGCCTTTTTTGAGCTCTGGACTACTAGCATATCTCAGTTAAATAATTACTATTAAAGGCTTGATTTAAAACTATTGAAATAGTTCTGGGTAGTATCGTGCAACAAACTAAATCCAGCCCTTAACAGCCATTTAATTTAAAATGTTCCCTCCACACCACAGCCATATCCCCACTCAACACAACAGTGGTCCCCAGCGCGCAAGTAGGGTGATGATAGCTGTCTGTGGGTATGTGGGAATGTATGTATGTGGCCATAACTTTAACCAATGAAGGAGCAGTGTTCTCTGTGACGTCACCAACAGCTATCATCACCCTACAGTACTTGCATGCTCTGCAGGCGCGAGTTAACAGCCATATTTGGCTATGAGTGCACAAGGCCGCAAGTTGGCACCTCGACAGAGTGCAGTCTAATTTACAATCAGTTTAAAATGCCTGCCTTTAGTCATCAGTATATGCCCATATGTCAGCATGTGCCCTTTTTGAGCGGTGGTAAACCGCTCCATAGAGTGGCTGTGCGTGTGTCTCTAGCCTTTTTCCTCAGCGTTTTGACATAGTAAAATGTGTGTGTGTAGCATAGCGCTCCATAGAGTGGCTGTGCGTGTGTCTGTAGCCTTTTTCCTCAGTGTTTTGCCATAGTAAAATGTGTGTGTGTAGCATAGCCTGTACATCCTAGACTTAAATCCTAGTCTGAAGACGTTATGCAAGCACGACCACCGCTCACTTCACATTAGGTGTGATTTTTTTCTTATTTCCCAACCAACATATGACAGAGAACCAGCAGAGACAAAACATTAACGTGACCTATAAAACTGAAACGGGTGAAGGTTAAAATGCACTTACTTGAATTTGACTTCTTTGCACAGTGCTTCGATTACAGTCGCCCCCCCAAAAGAATGGCCCATGGCAGCTATCCTACACAGGTCCATGGAGTTCTGGTGATCAGAGGAACAGGAGGAACAAGATTTGAGTCCTCCTCATGGAAGGCTGAACGCGGAATTCATGATGCTAGAGAAATTATATTTTAGATCTCAACAGTCAACACTGAACTAGGATGCAATGCTCTAATTGCTCTGGTGCTATATACAGTGTTGTGCCTTAGTTCAACTTCTCTCTGATAGAAAATATATTATTTGATGTGAAATGCTTTGGGTTATTGTGTTTGCTTAGTATACTAGTACAGTATGATGTGTTTTTGTCGCTTTGTTGTTGTGTTAATGTAAATGTGTATGAGCCAACTAATGTGAATGCTCTACAAGCATGCTACAGTATTAGTGTAGAGATCTTTTTTATATTTGCCGAATGTTGGCCTATTATTACACTCCCAGAATAAGGATGCTAGGTTTCAAGTGGTTAATATGGTGATTCTGGGATCTTGGTCCACTGGTACCTCCAGTGTAGTCCAGTCAAACTGTGTTTGCAGCACGTTTTCCACTGCAATCCCTGAGTTGATTTCAATGAGCTTATCCAGGGCGCGGATGCATTCATCTGCCCTCTGTTTGACCTGTTAAATGACGAAAAGAAGGAATAGCTTTTGGTTAGGCCTATTTTACATGGCATATGTATAATTTATATCTTAATTGTATACTCCGATTTGAAAACAGTTTGTACCAGGTAGGTACCCCATACTGTAAAAGACGTTTTTTCAAATATAAGTGTTTAAACTGTTCCTCCTTTTGCTGGGGAGTCCCTGGAAACCCCTCAGGAACCCCACTTTGAAAAGCACTGGCCTACACCATCTCCATACACAATCACATACACATACCTGTTTATTTCTGAGCGGGTATTCATGTTCCCCATGCTGCAGAGCTCTGTAGTACATCCACTCCTCCACCAGGTCGCTTGGAGCCGATGTTTTAGACGAAGCTGCATCTTCCTTCTCTGACTCCGTCTTCTCTCGGTAATAATATGTAGCTGAGGCAGACTCGTCTCTGGATCATAATAAATAAACACGACGTGATGCAGTTATTATTATATGTTATTATTGTTATTATATTTTAGGCTGTTTTTGTTCTATTAGAGTAGACAACAGATTAGGGAAATGGCACGTAGAGGGTGAATGGTCACAATTATATATGGATGCATTAGAGCACATCCCAAATATCTGTTTTGATCTGACATGTTTATGCTCAAGTCGATTTGGGGCCCTTGGATCAACTATTGTTTATATTCTCCCCATTTTTAGTGTGTATGCCAATTCCACCCATAATATGTATAGTCCCTGTCACTGCCAAGTTGTGCCAACTCCTACTGTTGGTCTGGGGAGGGTGTGTAGACAACCACATGTCCCCTCCAGCCTTCTTTTCACCTGACAGTAAGGAGTTTCACTGGCAGTGGTGGAAAAACTACTCAAAGGTTTTACTTAAGTAAAAGTATCAATACTGCAATGTAGAAATACTCTGTTACAAGTACAAGTCCGGAATTCAAGCACAAAAAGTAAAAGTACAAAATGTTTGAAAATATCAGATCTACAAGCTCACAACGAGTTGTGAACTTGTAGATCGGCTAATTTCAAACAGCCTAGGTATAAAATAGGGCTAAAGTGGTTTATGTATGTTTTATAATACTATAATTTATATCTGCAAAGTAACTAGTAACTAAAGTTTTCAAATAATTATAGTGGAGTAAAAGTACAATATTTGGATGCGAGATGTAGTGGAATAGAAGTAAAAGTATTGGAAATACTCAAGTAAAGTGAAAATACCTCAAAATTCTACTCAGTAGTTAAGTAAATGTACTTGGTTGCTTTACAAAACTGCCCAAGGCAAGTACAAATTTAAAACATACATTTTACATACAATTATCTGAGGATGTACCTATATTTTCTTTTACTAAAGTAGATTGTGCAACCCACAGTATACATACATAACTAGCACATATCTCTTCTACATATCTCTTCATCAAATATGGCCAATCTACAAGCTCACAACGTGCCGCAAGCCCGCAACGCGTTGTGAGCTTGCGAATGTACACCCCAGAGGAGGGATGCCAGGTGTGTCAACTCCCTTCAATCAACAGTACTGACTGACTCACTGTGCGTCAGGCCATTATATTCTCCTCCATAGGTTCCCCTGCAGTCTATACTAGTAAAAAAAAAGTGATGAGCTGGCCTGTGCCATTGTCTGCACACCCTTTCCACTTCTACTCTACAGATAAACAGACAGCCGCTTAGCACCGCGCGTGTATATGGAGATGGTCTATTGTTGCCACTCACTGGCGTCACGCACAGGCACCACAATGCCCGTGGTTTGAACTTTGAATGAAATTTCCTGTGTTTATGTTTCCACTACGTGGTATTGATAATGATAGTGACTACCCTAAGTGCCCTTTGTGATTTTATGGTTCTCTCGCAGAATTATTAATAGGAGCAGTACCAGAATCTATCACATCTTAATTTGGCCCCATCGGGAAGCTCAAGTTACTTTTACGTTAGCACAAAGGAAGAAATTATAGCAGTAAGACACCCTTTGGGGCGAAAAGCGACCTTGCCCTAAAGGGCGAGGTCGCACAGGATGGAATTCGCACAGGACAGAATTCAATTGCCAGTGTGATTCGAGTTGTGGTTGGTTGTTTAAGTTGTACAAAATGTGGTCGCAATGACTACATATGTACAGTATAACCTTTTATATTTACCATCAATGATAATACTACATTATGATATTTGATAGCTTGTAAATGTCTCCACTAGGCCTGATTGTTGAGCTATTGTTTTCGTGCAGCCTATCTTGTTATGGTTCAGCTCGTCCTTGAAGCAGCGACAGTAAAACTGTGATCTCTGACTTGTGCCTCCTGGCAGAACTATCGTACCACTGACATGAGTGCTATCGTACATCTCCCCATGATACATAACCATCACCACCTAGAATATTGTCTGGTCTCCTAATTGTCTCATCGATTAATGACTCCACAACCGAAAGAAACCTACCTGCATAGTGAGTTATGATTGAAGCATGTTTATGAATCAGCACAATGTTGGATTTATTTGCATGTGTGTACCTGTGTTCCACTGACGCCACAATAAAGCCACGAGAAGCCAGCTCTGCACATATCGCTGAATACAGAGTCCTAGAAGGAGGAAGGTGGAAAAGGTACATTTCCGTGACATCATTCCATACTGGTAACTTGCTAAGTTAACCACTTTCAACATGGTGTCCATATTGTGGGCATGTTATTATAGGGGGGAAAGTGTTTAATGTAATACACTAAATGGCTGATTAACTGAATTGTACTAGCGTTGCGAGTACCTGAATGCTCCCAGGCCATGGGAGAAGATAATTACAGGATATTTCCCGTCCTTTTTAATTGGAACGTCCACGTATGCTGGAATCTTGAACGAGCCTTTAAAGAAATAACACATTCAAGCTTTCTTGAGTAGCGTGTCAAAAATGACTGAATTGTTGAATTTTGTTCCTGTCCATTATTGTACCAGTGGTGTGTTTATTTCTGAATAAAATGTGTAAACAAATAATTATTATTTAATATTTAAAAAAAGATTCACCAAAGAGGTAGTTGAAAATCCTTTCACTGAGCGTTCTGTTGATCTTCATGAAGTCTGCTAGACCATTGAAGTATTCCCTGCATGGAATCCAGTCAGGCTTTAGAGCGTTCTCCACCTCCTGGCCAGGGTAGTAAAGCCGGAAGAAGGTGCCCTGTTCCCCCACACAGAATAATCAGTTGACACAATCAAGCATGATGCGACCACAAAGTGTTGATTGCGGTTTGTTGTAGAAGGAAGTGGTCAGTAAGCTATATGCTCTGAATGTTGTTTTTGTGCATGGATCCTGTTTTTGCAACCTAACACTTAAGCACTCTTACCTTACTTTGGGCAATTTCCCCTCCCAAAAATGTCTTTCAAATTAAAAATATCAACAAAAGAAAGCTCACATGCAACGCGGCGCTTGAAGATCATCTATTTTAACTACCATTTTAACTCATCATAAATCAAAGTACATAGCTTAAGTGCCTAAAAGTAATACAGCTTGAAATGCAATGGCTCACGTTCGTGGCTCTATTCATGTACATTACCCGAGTAGTGTGATCCATCATGAGGTCGGTACATCCTACAGTGTAGGGTCCTTTGGCTGCCGGGATCCCTAGATGGTTACAGGAGTTTCCCATGGCAAAGAATCCGTACGTATACCTCCTCTTCTCTAAAAGGAAGGAGAAAAACATCTTTATTTGCTATTCAAAGAGCATACCGGTATTCAAATGACAGATATGTCACCATAGGACCGTGACACTTACAATAGACTTGATTGATACAACAATGGAGATAAGGGATACAGTGCCAATACCAATTCCTGGCACTACACTTTAAGAATTGACCAATGATGATTATTAATCCCATGATATTTTTACATAAAAAGATAGGACATTTGTATTCAACTGTGTCCAATTGGGGGAACCAATTGGGTGAAACAGACATAAATATTGTGACTTTGCTTTGAATTATGATGGTGCTGAATTGAACAATGTCAGATTTTAGTGTGGTGTCTGTCAAATATTTAGCAAGACTAACATGTACCTAAAGTGAGAAACTTCTCTTTTTCAAGTCCTTATTTTCTTTGAGCATTTTGACATATAGGCTACTAGCCTATGTTTACTAGAGTTGTTGTAAGTTACCCTTGCTGTACACACACACCTGTCATTAGCCTACTGTAGATACTAAATTCTATTCGTACACTATTACTATGTTATTACCATCCATACATTAGCCAGACCTCCTGTGATTGCACAAGAGGTTAACATTGCACACAGTGTCTGTTTGTAATGAAAACGTTCCGAGACTTTTATTTAGACTTTTGACCCATTTAGACTTTTGACCCAAAACATCAAAAGGTGATGGAAACTTCTGAGTTCGATGGTGTGTCTACTCTATACTTGTATCTCCTTCCCTACAGAGACCATAAAGTTGTATCCAGCGACAGATTGTTTTACAGTCAAAGCTGTTATTCTAATGTTGGAAAAAACTGAGAACTGCCATCGCTTCAGAGAGAGAATAACTGTAGGCTACTATTCTACTGGCTGCTTCACAGACCATCTATCTGACAGGCAGCCATCTGCCATTATAGCTGTTAAAACCGAAACTCAAAGATAGTAAACTTGTAACTGTACCTGTCTTGGACCACTGGTAAATCTTCTTGGTTAACAACTGTACGAGTCCCCCATTAGAAAACATGGACTACCACAACAGCAGCAGCAGGCTAAAGCTATCTGGGTTAATTTACTTATCTTCACTCAACAGGATCAGATACAAACGACCCGTGCCTCCGGAGGGCAAACAGGGTACTGGGTGTTGACGCTAACTGCGTGTCACTTGCGCAACATTGCTGCATGAATGGTAAAGCCGGTAGGATAGTAACATGGCATGAGAACGAGGAGTGGAGTATGGAGATCAAAGTCTGACACATCAGAGCTCACACCACCGTCAATTTAAATCTGATACACATTACACTTCCGGTGGATGTACTTCAAAATAAGACCTCCATCTTCCAATTATGTTGTTATGATTAAATGGTTTATTTGATTGAATACTTTATTAGCAGTTCGCATAGGAAAAGCACAGGAGTTAGGACAGTACAATTCCTATAAAAAGTCTAATAGGATTTAATTTATTTTAATTTAAAATTGACTTAAATTCAATGTATTCTAAAAACAGGTATTGCCTATTGGTGTGTGTGTGTGTGTGTGTGTGTGTGTGTGTGTGTGTGTGTGTGTGTGTGTGTGTGTGTGTGTGTGTGTGTGTGTGTGTGTGTGTGTGTGTGTGTGTGTGTGTGTGTGTGTGTGCGCGCGCGCGTGTGTGTGTGTGTGTGTGTGTGTCAGTGTTGTAACCAGACTCCAGAGCACTATCTGTCAACGGGTCGCAATGATGTTTGTAACGTCCTGTGTTGTTACAACATTAGTAGCTATATGTTTAAATTGAGACACACCACACTATCTGTGTACACACATGGCTAGTAGTAGAGTAGCTGAAGTATGAATTAACGTTGGCCAAGTCACGTATGCTACGTTGATAAAAACTGTCAAGTGTATTTATCCCCGTATTTACTCTGGTTTGTGTCGTTATTACAACTGAAAAGTTCCTCCTTTGTTATGTTGACTACGCCTCCACGACGGTAGGGGGCAGTCACGTTACATAACAAGAGATGCACACACAAACACTCACACACAGACAACAGACTAAACACAACTAGGATGTGATGCTAGCAAAGCTTGCTTCAATCTGATGAGGTTTTCTTAACTAGTTCTTCAAAATGAAACTGGTAAGTAAGAGGTCGTTAGTGTTGCAGTTTGATTTACTACTGCTGCTGCTAAATAAAGCCCTGGTTATCTTCTCGTGCTATGATGAGTCAGTTTGTGTTAGCTTAGTAGCTAACAGTCTGGTAAAAACCAAGTCAGTCACCACTGTCAATGAAATGAGTACAAAAGACCCCATTGTAAACAAGCCATAGTGCTTTCTTGGATTTAAATCCTATTTGTAGACCTTGTATCTGAACTGTACTGTCCTGTGCTTTTCCCATGTGATTGTGAACTGCTAATACAGTATTCAAATCAACCAAAGTCAAACTGCCACAGTGTCACATTGATATTACAATGTCATAACCAACCTAATAATCTTTGAATTTCTATGAATATTAGTAGACCTTGTATCAGAACTATAACTATCCTGCACTTTTCCTATGTCTACTCTACACACACACACACACACACACACACACACACACACACACACACACACACACACACACATTTGATGAGTATTATGTTCTATTTCTTTGTGTCTTTTAATTGTGCTCCTGCTGCTGTGCTGCAGTACTGTCTGTCGGGTCATCCCACCCTGCCTTGCAATGTCCTCAAGTTCAAGTCCACCACCATCATGCTGGACTGTGGATTGGATACCACCTCTGTACTCAACTTCCTGCCCCTACCCCTGGTGCACAGGTGTGTGTTTGCTGTTTGCATGTGAGAGAGAGCCAAATACATTGGACTCTTCATTCACTGTCTCTTGTCTTGTGGAACACAGGGATGGCAGGGACAATAAGCGATATTATAGTTTATCGTGATAAAAGCACTCACAATAATTGCATCGTGGAGATTTAATTTATTGTGAAATTGTGCTCCGTCATGCACTGGGATCAATTCACCTTTTATTTGCCTAGCTGCATGGTACCACTTAAACCCTCTATTGGTAAAACATACTTGATAGTATTTTTTTCACTCTCTACCAAATGTTTTTTTCCAAAAAATAACCGATTATACCGTTGTGAGCTTGTAGTAAATAATAATAAGGATAATGGAGGTTTGGGATATTTTGATTATCGTGATAATATCATAAATCGTGATTTCTTTGGTCAAAATAATCGATATGATATTATTATATCGTCCCATCCCTATAGTGGAACATGGAACATGTGTCAACAACTATATTGCACCTGTTAGCTAAAACCATGCAACTCGAAATGAACCAAATGCACTCTCATCAAAGGCAGAAAAGACAGAGCAGTTCTTTGAAAACAGACAGAACTTCCTCTACATTTGTGTTGACTATGTTTTCATTCTTTTGTTTTCTCAGTCCAAGGCTCTCCAAGCTGCCTGGATGGGTGTCTAAGGATGGATCGATAAACCTGGAGAAGGTATGGGAGATCATCTCCTTTGTGGACTCGTTATATATTAACCGTATACCTCAAGTCATTAATTTTTACTGGCAGAGTTCATTGCAGTATTAAAAAAGAAAAAGGTGATGTAAAGAAACAGATATAAGGAAAAATAGCAGACTGTGTGCTTCCTCTGATTGCCTTTTTGTTTAGGCAGTGCGTGTTCGGCTATAACTTGAAACAAAAACCACAGAAGTGGAAACAACTGTACTCCAAAATAAAGAATGCAAGACTGGCTCAGATACACATTCTGATTTAGTGGGAACGCTTAAGCCTCTATCATAGTCCAAGGTGAAGATCTATCACCTCACCGCGGTGTAGTTTTCTAGCTATCACCTAGGCTTTAGGCTACACATTCACTCTGCATAGAAAACTACACCGCGGTGAGGTGATAGCTCTTCACCTTGGACTATGATAGAGACTTTGCAGTACATGTTTCGGCCTCCGCCTTGCTCAGGCAGGTTTATAAAGGAAAATGGAAAGATGGTCTGTATAACGTTCACAGGTTTTAAGAGAGCGTAATTGATTTGACTGGTGGGTTCTGTTAATCCTGCTAAAACAAGTGATTTACAGGGAAACATGCATTACCTTTATGTGATGCTATTACACAACAGATCATAATTTTCTATAACCTTTTCAGGAGCTGAAGGAATGTGCAGGAAGAGTGTTTGTGGACTCCCAGCCAGAATTCTGTCTTCCTGAGGTACAGTACAGATTACACCTAACTACACAAGACCTGTATATACTGTAGTACTCTGCGGTACTCTGCGGTAGTTTAAGTGGAATGAAAATGAAATGGATATAAAATGTCTTGACTTCCACCTTTTATATTTTTTAAGTAACAACTTTTGAGTGGAGCTCAGATGATGGGGAGGTAAAAAAAAAAAAAGTTTAAAGGGATCACGGTTTAGGGGTGGCAAATAGAAAGCATCTCCAGCTCTTAACACTCATTGAGCATTAGGGCACAGTCACACATAGACAATACAGTTTGGAGTAATACTGTATGTGCTGTCCTTCATGTATGCAGAGAGAGCTGCTGGATCTGTCTACCATTGATGTCATCCTCATCTCCAACTACCATTGTATGATGGCCCTGCCTTACATAACAGAGAACACAGGCTTCACTGGGACTGTGTATGCCACAGAGCCAACTCTGCAGATAGGCAGGTATGGAGAGGTTAAACCCTCATCAAAATGTATAAATGTAGTGTGACCATTCCTATATGCTTTTGAGTTTACAGACTTGAAAGTCTGTAGACTCATCAATGAATCAAGCTTAATTTGGTCACATGTAGTTTACTGTCCACTAGTGTACGTACAGTATGAAGTGTATGACAAAACACAAGATACATACCAGTAAGACTCAGACCAGGATCCCCAAACAAGCTAGAGGACACAGATAAAGTATTTTGTCAGGCTCTCACTCACTTCCTCTCTGTTGGCTGTCTCGTTATTGTCTGATCATGCAAACGGTGGTTATGTTGTCAGCAAATTAATGATGACTTTTACATCAGCTGATGGTAATGGCTGACTCGGCAGAACTTTTCTCAGACATGATTTAAATCTCAAGCCACAATAAAAAAAACAGCCTCTAGATGTAAACACCAGGTAAACATATGTCTTTCATACTAGTTGAGTCATTTGAAAGTGCTTTACAATACAAATGTGGCTGACCAAAGGATAATCAATGGTGGACAAAGGGTTATGGTTATGCCCCAGCCCAGGGCAGGGCTCCTTTAATCTGTTCAGAGACACAAATGAAATGAAAACATCCTCTCATTGAAGTTGCACAGTGACCCAATATGAAGACTTGTAACCATATCATAATGTGGGCGAACATCAACACGTACCCTTGTCATATGGACACAAAATAAACCACACTTCATCATGAGTTTTTTTTCCGTCAGACTACTGATGGAGGAGCTGGTCAACTTCATGGAGAGAGTACCTAAAGCTCAGTCTGCCACCTGCTGGAAGAACAAGGAAATACAGCGGTAGGCACCAACAGAGAACTGGCATGTGGAATAGCACTTACTATTACTTACTAAAAGTGCAGTGGTTCTGGGAAATATGCAAAGTCTTCAAGATATTTGCTCTGTTAAACAAGTGAAATGGCAATTTCATAGCTGCACCAGAGCCTTGTATTAGAGAGTTACGCCAACCCAGAGGCAGAAAACAGTGCCGGTCACATTGTTCATGTAACTCGAAATGCCGACAAGCGCTCATAGACTCCTGTGCATTCCGTGAACTTCTGGTTTCAGAGCTTTGTCACTATTTGCCAATAGAAGGCTATGTAGAAGCCCTGGCCCGATGAAGTCAACGAAGGTGACGCGACTACTTAAATGGCTCTGAGCTGCATACGTTGATCATTGTCAGTATAAATATATGTGCTTTATAAAATTAGGATGCTCCCTGGATCACTGAAAGATGCTGTGGATGTATGGACATGGAAGCGTTGTTACAGTATGCAAGAGGTCAACTCTGCCCTCAGCAAAGTGCAGCTTGTGGGCTACTCTCAGAAAGTGGTAAGAATTGCATTTTCTTGTGTGGAACTTTAAATGGGTCTCAGAACAGGTTCCATTTCTCTTTTTAGTTTTTTACATGATTGTTATTTACACTTGTTGCTGTCCTCCAGGAATTGTTTGGAGCGGTACAGGTCTCTCCCCTTAGCTCTGGCTACTCGTTGGGAAGCTCCAACTGGACCATCCAGTCACATCATGAGAAAGTTGCTTATGTCTCCGGCTCCTCGCTCCTCACCACTCATCCACAGGTAGGTCAGGATGGAAACACAACACTGGAAAATGAATATGCATCTTTGCATATTATGCACATTAGTTGATTGAGTAATAGTATTATATATGAACAAATAATAGCACAGAGGTGTTATTGTCTATTTCAGATTTGACCTACTTTAAGTGCATCTGATAGACTTTTAAATAGCCTCAAAAGTGAGCACAATATTACTTGTTACATAAATCTACCCTCCTTATATTTTTATAGTTTCTTGATCACCAGTGGCCGGTTGTACCACCATACGCTAAGTTAAAACTTAGCCTAGTTGTAGCCTAAATGGCTTCTAAGACTAAGACTTGTGCATTGCAAAAATGTCAATGCATTACTAGTTAAGTTATCCCATAAACAGTTGTGGTAAAAACATAAATTAGTGACTCAGTAGTTACAATCTAACTAGTAGTTACTTAGCCTCTAGTAAGGACTTAACTCCCTAACTTACTAACTTACGTTACTTATGTTCTGATGGTGCAACCCGACACAGAGCCTGACAGCTGGGATGCCGTTCATTTTGAAGCTAGACCGGTGCAATTAATTGTCGGCAGTTAATTGTGAAGCTAGATGACTAACGAGATAGTATGGTTTGCATCAGCTTGTTTACCTAAATTGTCTAACTCCTGTTGTCTGGCAGCCCATGGACCAGAGCTCTCTGAAGAACAGTGATGTTCTGATTCTGACGGGCCTCACCCAGATGCCCACCGCCAACCCAGACGGCATGCTGGGAGAGTTCTGCAGTAGCCTGGGTAGGCTTTGTGCATTTTAGAATGTCTTATTAAACTGAGTACAAAATGTAGGATGAAAATTTCATTTAAGCTATATAGCTTTGCTATACAGGTTCTTTTCAACTTTTGTCCAACTTGTAATTGTATTTTTTGCTCAAAATGTAGAGTAGCCAATTATGTGTAATGTAATATATGGCTGAAATGTATACAATCAAATGAATACAATCATTTCTATCCATTGCGACACTAATGGGAACCCGATAACACCTGTTGTGTCTTGACCGATGATATACTGTAGTTTTGTTTGAACTTTGTTCCCCTTAGCGATGACGATTCGTGCAGGAGGCAACGTGCTGGTGCCATGCTACTCATCAGGGGTGATCTACGACTTGTTGGAGTGTTTGTACCAGTTCATCGACAGCGCCAACCTGGGAACAACACCTTTCTACTTCATCTCACCTGTTGCCAACAGCTCACTGGAATTCTCCCAGATCTTTGCTGAATGGTATTTCGATCCTAATTTGAATCACGTTCTCCCTAGTCTGTTTTACATGTTTTAAGAATATGCTGTTGGTGTGTTAGCATCAGATGAGACAAATACTACACTGTACATGTGTGTACATGTACAAAAATGAAATGTAATGAAAGGTAATGAAAAACAGTTGTTCGAAGAGAATGGTTTGTTTGATGTTGATGTCATTGAATCTGATCTTGCACTTTATAAAGCCAGCTCTCCACCGTGCGCGTTATCGGCAAGAGACGCTTGCCGTCGATATATCGCTGTGCTGACAGGTCAGAACCCGTTGATGAAGATGTTCAGTCAGTCGTTTGCTGTCCTCGGTAGCCATCGATAATCCGTGTGGTAGTGATGAGGGGGTAAATCCTGACTACTCTACTGGTGCAGAAGCAAGCCTATTAGTCACGCTGGATTAGAACTAAAAGCCTGAATTCTAAATTGATCAAAATGTTGTTCACATGAGAGGACAGAAATGTGTTAACTTATGGAGGATCTCCATAGAAATGTAATGAGGCTTTTATTATTCCACCAGGCTTTGCCACAACAAACAGTCCAAGGTCTACCTTCCAGAGCCTCCCTTTCCTCATGCAGAGGTAAGTCTGTTTCCTGTCAATAACATGTGATGCTCACACATACATCTGATGATTTTAAACTGGTATCTGTTGCCTTTTCACTTAGACTTAGACTTCACTTTCTTTCATGTCAGAAATAAATACTATATACTTAACATCCAGAAATTGGGTTTAGTGAGGACTTTGAGAAATTTGTATAAAGTATTTTTCCCCCGCTTACATGTAACAATAATGGAGACTAAATACCAGTTCATTCTCTTGTTGTATTTAGTGTGGGGGTGGGGGAAACTGAGAAATTGAACGCCCTCTGGGACTCTACTCACCTGGCCACACAGTCACACACAGTGTATTTCCTTTGACAAAATGATCCTTTAATAGATGCGAGTCAGAATGAATTCAACCAAATTGTGTGTCAAAAGGCTACATGTGTGTGTAAAAAAAAAAAAAAAAAAGAACATTTGGTTCCTCATCTGACTGTTACATGTGTTTGTTGCCTTGTCAATCCATTTAATCATGCTAGCTGGTTGGCACATTTTAGGTGGTGCAGCCCCCCAACACAGTTGAACAAATACAGGTGAAATAACACTCGCACTTTCCCATGTCTTTATTACCTTACAGCTGATCCAGACCAACAAGCTGAAGCATTACCCCAGCATTCACGGAGACTTCAGCAGTGAGTTCCGCCAGCCGTGTGTAGTGTTCACCGGCCACCCCTCTCTGCGCTTTGGAGACGTGGTCCACTTCATGGAACTGTGGGGAAAGACCAGCCTCAACACAATCATCTTCACTGGTGAGTAGCAAAGTGGTCTAACATTACACCCGTTTTGCAGTCCACTACAGTTGTGCCCATAGAAAATACAGTGTGTGTGTGCATATTATAGAATACTTTATTGGCAGTTTAAAAAAATCACAACAATGTCACCATTTAGAAAATGTCAACATGGATTATACACAAAAAAGCTGAAGCCTGTTTCCATTGTGGTCCACCTTGATACGTAGAACAGCACGCAACAACTGTACAAACAACCATGAAACAAAGAAAATGAACTCCTTATCTATAAAGAGCATGATGAATAAATGATCTGAAAATGCGTGTGTGAATATTTCACATCAAACTATCATATTTGATGCCTCATTCATACAGGCTAGTGCTATTATTTGTGGTGAATTCCTTCTTTTTTTTTTACTTTTTCTTACTGCATAATATTTGTGTCCTTATATACTCGTGACCCAAATGCCTGGTTGTCAAAGCTTCTCTATTGAGATGGTTTGGTCTTTGTCTCCCTCAGAGCCAGACTTCTCCTACATAGATGCCCTGGCTCCCTATCAGCCACTGGCCATGAAGTGTGTCTACTGTCCCATCGACACGAGGCTCAACTTCCACCAGGTGGCCAAGCTGCTCAAGGAGGTCCAGGTAAGCCTGCCCACACCTCACGATGTATGATACAGTAGCTAGTTGATACATATTGTATATAGAGCTTAAGTGGTTAATGTTATTGTCTGTCAGGTGGAAACCTCCAAAACTACTTCTACAAGGATTTAGGTTCTTTGTCCGCCTCCGGGAAGACCTACATGTAGGTAATGACATTAGTAATGAAGATCCTTGTCCGTCCCACAGCCTCTCCATGTGGTGTGTCCAGAGCCCTACACCCAGCCTCCTCCGTCCCAGTCCCACCGCTCAGACCTCATGCTGGAGCTGCAGCCTCCTCCCATGCCCTACAGACGCTGCTCCGTGCTCAGCCTGCCCTTCAGGCGGCGCTACGAACGCATCCACCTGCTGCCAGAGGTGAGCCGCTCTTTATACCTACCTTACTGCCTTACTTTTTCATTTCAAGGACCCCCGAATTGATAAATATTTGGACACCCACCCCCATCTGAAAAGGTCTTTTGCCAGGGACCCCCCAGAAGAGAAGATTTGTGTTGAAGAAAATGCAAGAATAGTCAAAAATGTTCCAACATTTTTCAATATCCAACATTTAAATTGATTATGTGGTTAAAATGGTTGTGATGGTACAGTATAATACAGTATATTAACTACCGGTACTTTTGCAGGGGAGGGCCCCACTTTGAGAACCACTTCCCTATTGTTTAATATATGTAGTAAGTGAAAATGCGTGGTTGAATGATGTCGGGCAGTTTGAGGTCACAAAAGTGACTAATGCGTGAGTAGCAAAATATGAATGCGCGTGCCTTAATGTTCTACTATTAATTCTCGTATTCTGGTATTCTGCAATTGGGGGCTTGTAGATTGTAAGTATACCTATATGACATGAATATTCAAATGCTTACCAAATGACAGGTGAAACTATGTTGTAAATGCCATTATCTTCACCTGTGTCTTTTATTGTCTGTAGCTGGCCAGATCCTTGGTGCCCTCCGAGATCAAAGCTGGCGTCTCCGTAGCAACTGTGTCTGCTGTGCTGCAGTCTAAGGACAACAAGCACACGCTACAGGTGTGTGTATGAATGAATGAATATTTTATTTTCGTGTCTGGACAATATTTGACCCATCCCACATGGGATTATCAGACACATCAAATACATACTGTACGTATAACCAACAAAACAACATTCCAGTGTGCATTCCACCAACAGCTTAATACAAATACAGTATCTCACATTAGTGAGTACCTTACTGAAGTGCCTTACAGGAGTGAGTACACCCCTCCCATCCCTGCAAACACTCGAACGCCTGCAGAGATGAGAGGGGTGCACCCACCCCTGCGATACACTACATCTCCATATGGCCTGCACATAACACAAAAGTCAACATTTAAATTCAACTATAAGTCACCCTTCTCCTCCTGCCCCATGCTTTAAATAGAAATTCTGCAAAAGCAAATACATGATCAAAAAGAAATGTAATTAGGGGGCACGGTGGCGCAGTCAGTAGTGCTGTCGCCTCACAGCTAGAAGGTCCTGGGTTCGATTCCCGCCGGGGGACACTGTGGGTGCTGGGGGCGTGTTCCCTCCTCCGCGTCATCAGTGCCCACACCCTAGGTGGGGTTGGCAAAAGGGCCTTTCTGTGTGGAGTTTGCATGTTCTCCCCGTGTCTCCTAGGGTAGATACCCTCACAAAAACATGCAGTAATCCTGGTCTCTATAAAGCCTCCCCCTGGCCAGCCGGGGCGCCTGATGGAGGGGAATGGAACTGGTTGGAATAACGTGTTCCTTCCACGCGCTACGTCCAACCGGGGAAGCTCCCCCTGTCAGGTGATAAGAAGCGGCCTGCTCACTCCTCATGCATTGAAGGAAGCATGAGCTCAGTTCGGGGCCCTCCCCAGGTTGGCAGAGGGAGAGTAGAGCCCAGGATTACAGCTTAGGCAATTGGCACCGGGTGAAAAAATGGGTTACAAAAATTGTGGGATAAAAATTTTTAGAAAAAAAATAAAAAAAATAAATGTAATTAAGGAACCATTCTCGTACTCTATTAAATTAATGTCAGTACTCTATTAAATTAATGTTTTTTTATTTAAAAAAGTGCAATGTTATGCACTTTTTTAAATAAACATACTCTCAAATCATGGTACAAAGGACAAAATAAAATAAAATGTATTTCGTTCTCTACTTCACCCAGATCACAGTATTCACATATTCTTTCTTCCTCTGCTAGGCCCCTGTACCTTCCTGTTTCAATGTGTAGGGGCAGAATGCCACATCTTAATTGCGCACAGAGTGACCTTTGACTCTTGGGTAGATTATACAAGATATATTTTTCACATTTATAATCTTGTTTAACTCATTGAGTGCCAGCGCCCTCTAGGGGCCAAAGAATGCCAGCGCATCTCTCATAGGCGAGCGCTTTAGCTTCCAGGACCTAACCTTCCAGGACCTCACGTGCTCACGTTCATGCACGGCATGGAAATGTCCCGGATGAAGATGCTAACAGAATGGCTATTCCCATTTGGTCATCTAAAAGATCATTTTTGGGCGATTTCGCCGTAAATAAACCTCGCGCCGCTTCCAGAGCACACAATCCAGAGATATAAGCCTTTAAAGATGTGGTCTTTCATTGGATTAGGCGGAGATTGGCGATTTCGTTCGCAAATAACGTCCGCCCGGGACGTTGTTAGCTTTCGGCTAGTAGCTACAAAAATCAAGCCAGGCTTCAGAAGGCCTCTTATCATTTTAATCCATTTCATTAAATATCCCGGACTAGTTCGGGATAGGCACCCTGGAATACGTCGCGCCGCTTACAATGAACATTGGGTGAACATTGGGGGGGTCTAAACTTTATTTTAAACCATTTTCAATGGAATATATCTTCGGACAGAGTAGAATGGCTTGCTGGCTAGCGGCTAGCGAGCCGGGACCACCCACGTTGCTCCAAGCAGCTCGGGGTAAGTAAAATAGCAAATAAAAAATTGTTTTTGATCCCGAATATCCCGAACTAGTCCGGGATAGGCACTGTATGAGTTAAGTAGACAATATGTTCTTAATTTGGGCTTCTGCCAAATTTCTTCTGCCCAGGACTGAATGCATTTCGCACGGATTCTAGTAACAAATTCCACCACATTAACTGATATTCTCTGGAAATAATTTTCCTCGAGACCACATTCTACCAAGAGATCCGAGACTTCTGAAACCCATTCCCCATTCACAGATAGATCCCAGTAAAATATTTGGCTAGCCATCCTATTGGGTGGCAGACCCATCAACCTGTTCCAGAGATTTACCATGTTGGCCTGCCATCTAATTTTACATGTGTGTATGTGTGTGTGTCTCTCATATACAGTATAATATGTAAGGGATAACGTCTGCCTGCGCGGTCGTTATCGAGAAATAAAATCCAGGCAGGCTTTATTTCTCGATAACGACCGCTCAGGCAGACGTTATCCCGCTTATACACGGCTACTCAATTAAAGTAATACATTGACTAAAAACAAAACAAAGTATTTCCTTGTTTACAGTACTCCACAAGTGTTGTGCTGGGCGTCCCCCCAGCGCAACACAGTCGCCTTGGAAGACAAGGAAGTGTTGGTCAAATTGAATCCATTTCTCGCTTCAAATATTTTTTTTAAAGTGTTTGTTTACATGGCTCTCATGTTGGATACGGCACAGAATTCACACAGTGCAGCCTGATTGCAGCAGGTGCTCTGAGCCTTTGAATAGGCATCGGTCTGTTATAGAGTTGTCTGTTATCAAGAAATAACAGATCGTTCAATCAAGCATTCAACCAAGCCGTGTAATAAGAATAGATATGTTCATCCACTAAACAGAAAGTACCCTAAATGGAAGAAGGAAAAAACTGAGAGCACAAGCACAGATAGATTAATCTATCTATAAGTTCATGCAGTGCAGTCTGCAGGGCATGCACCGAATAGAATAGAATATTAGTTTCACACCTCTGACAGTTTCCTCCTTGGTGTTTTCAGTCGGTGCCCAGCCCCCCTCCAGCTCCCCCCAGTAAGAAGAGGAAGCGTATGGTAGAGGAGCCCCCAGAGGTGTTGGCACCCAAACCTCTCCTCAGTGGCGCCGTGCCCCTGGAAGCTTTCCTGGCCACGCTGCACAAGGTGGGAGATGTTTACACTTAACCAGGGAGGGCTGACTGTGAATAACATCACAGCTGTGATCATAGGACCATATACTATGATATTAGAATATTCAACAGAACACATAAGCTCACGTGTTCAAGTTGTTCTGTTGCTATTATACGTTAATATATTATAGAGGCTGAAATACAGAGCCAAAAGGGGCACGCAATTACATAGTCACATATTCTGAAAGGCTCACAATTTGTGAGCTTGTAGATGTCTATTTTCCAAAATAATTTAGTCTACTTTCATCACATGCCCAAAATAGTAGTGATAGGTTATTATTTAATTATTTTATCAAATTGGGCCAAGTGGTTATGTGGTTATGTGGCAGCCTGACATGACACATCCTTCCGGGTTTGATTCCTGACCTTGGTGAAGACTTGCTGTGTGTCACTCCCCGATTCTCCCCCCGTTTCCTGTCGATATCCACTGTACTACCAAAATAAAGGCAGAATTTGTTTTTCAAGTGCATCTCCTTCCCTTTCTCTGCCTGCAGAACGGCATCACGGAGGTGAAGGTGGAGGAGACGGCCGACGGACACATTCTCCACCTGCAGGCGGAGGACACGCTGATCCAGCTGGAGGAGGACGGCACGCACATCGTGTGCGACAACGAGGCGCTGCGCACCGTCATGAGAGACCTCGTCATCCGCTTCCTCCATCAACTCTGACCTCCCGGAAATCCTCCCTCGCCTGTGGGTCTTCTAAAGCGGTGGTTCCTAAACGGTGGCGGGTTGGGAGGGACCCATTTGTTTTTATGGGTCGCGAGTAAATGTCCCTTTATTTTTCGTTTCCTACATTTTGTTTTTCAAAACAAATCCCCCGAGAAATTTCACGAATTAAACAAATTCAGACATTTTTCAAAATAATTTCATGAATAAAATAAAACATAAGGAGAAATTTGATAAATTAGAATAAAAAGTTAAAAAGTAGTGAAAATAGCCGATCAACAAGCTCAAAACGCATCGTGACACATTGTGAGCTTGTAGATGGGCTATTTTCTCTTAAAGGTTTGGGAACCACTGTTCTAAAGCAGTGGTTCTCACATTTCTTATTTCACGGACCCCCATAATTATGAGAGTGTACCATTTGGTTTTGTACACCATTTGGTTAACTATTTGGAAACTGTTCAAGGAACCCATCCCCAGACCCGACTTTGAGAACCACTGCTCTAAAGCCTAATTTCTGGGTGTGCACTAATGTTGCACAACGATAAATAGCCAATCTACGTAATTTGACTTGTCGTGAGCTTGTAGATCTACTATTTTGGCGTGCAACACCGACATGCAGCAAGTGGAAACGGGTGACAGGTTTGGTGGATGCTGCATGCAGAGTGGAACAGGGTGATGTTTGAACTGGACTTTAAGAAAGTTGCATCTGAAGGGACTGTTTGCTCTACTCTGCTCTGTACCACAAGTCACTAGCTCTTTTTTTTAACAGTAGCGTTGCTCTAAAGTGTCATTGTATTATGTAAATTTATATTTTGTATCAAAAACATAACTTTTTGAGTAAAATTGTTGAAAAAACCTAAGGATGAATGCATTTACTCCTCATTGACACATACAAATACATTGATGCATATTTGCATGACTTCACACAGAAACACAAAACAAGCAGTGATGTTAAATGTAAACAATCAATTGAAAAACTTGAAAAATAACTTAAAGTGACATGTAGTTGAGCACAGGTCTGGTGATGAGTGACAAGATTTACTGAGTGCCAACCAATTCTGGGATGTTCAAATTCACTGTGGAGCCTTCTGGAGGAGTCATGGACCTAATTAAATTAAAATGTAATTCAACTAGGTCCATGACTCCTCCAGTGTATTATGACATACCCATTTTAACATCCAAGTTTTGTTCCTACAGAGGTGCTAAGCAACGGTTACACCGGGACACATTAGTTTTACACTCTCCTGAACATATCATCTGCTCCAGACCACAAGATCTAGGATGGTCAAACTTATATGTAGGGAACCCTGTGTATTTCTGTATTATGTACCAAAGGTAGGTAATTGAACCTAAAAACCTAATCACGAATGCCGGCTGCTTCTCGGTTTTTGGACTGCAGATGATTGCCTTCAATACTGATCTATTGAAAATGTGATTTCCTCGTAAAATGGTGCACATGAAGCCGTTGGTTCCATTTTGGACATTGTCCAATGATAACTGAAAAGGCAGGGAGTGACGCACCAACAGAACAGTGTGAAGCAGATTAAACTTGAGCATCCCAGCAAAACAGACAGAAGCGTAACGGCTACTTAAAATGAGACCACAATGGCCTGTAGGTCTCAAAATAGAAATGAGGAATGTCTTCATGATGACACAATTATCTTATGCTTATGGTGAGTATGTATCATTCTGAGTATCGCCATGAGAGCCAGACCCCTCAGTGGCGAGAAGCTCCTGGTTGTACATCTCTGCAGGCTTGTATGGGAAGCAGCGAGTGCTTTTTTAACACAAGTGGGAACATATACATTGTACAGATCCATTTCTACAAGCAGTTGCACAATTGGTTGTGTCGCCTCCATAGGGTCACCACACACTCAGCAGGGATCCACCTCAATGTTTGACCCTGGTACTCACCAGACCGCATCCCCACTAAGGACCAGATGGCTGTACCAGGAATCTGGAGGACACAAGCCTTCACCTCCTCACTCAACCTTTCAGCCATCTTCACCTTAGACAGCTGGGATTATGCTTGGTCAGGAGCCACCTTTTAGAGCTTTGGAATAACATTAGATGCTGAATGCACCTCCCACAGCACAACTGCTTTTAAATAAATACAGTTAAGAACACTAGTAAGAAGCAGTGAAGCACCATAGAAGTACAGGGAAGCACCATATATACGATGTCCTTGGAAAATAATGCAAATTAAGCCTTTGGTTCCATTTTGGACATTGTCAATGAAAACTGAAGAAGGCTGATGCACCAACAGTTTTAAGCAGATTAGATGGAGCGTGTCGACAAACCAGACATAAGTATAATGTCTACTTGCCTCTAAATAGAAAATGTTTGTTATTATACATGTGTGGCCTATATCACATACAGAAAAGACAATGCCAGATTTCACACTGCAAACTTCAAAATCTCTGGCTGCTTGCCACAAAATATTTTATTGCTTAACAGTTTACATGCATCTAAAATACATTTAAAACAATATCCTTTCAATGTACAATATCTTACAGTGTACTACATTGGTATTGTTTAGATGAAAATATGATTGATTAGGCTCAGTCAAAAATAATAACCTCCCTTTTCTTACCAAATAACAAATACCACAGACCTAGTCAGACACGGCAAACATACAGTAAGCTTAAGTGATGTCTATCCATATATACTGTCAGTGGTCTTCAGGCAAAAATGGAGAGGAGGTAAAAGAAAGTGTATTGTTGCGTTTCAGCGGGTTAACGGTGAGTATGTGAATGGGCTCTATTCACAGCAGCCATATTGTAAAATAAATGTAGCTTCTTCCTTACATTCTTCACACGTCTTACCAATTATACAAAAATTACTTGATATTGTGCATGTTGGCTCACTGGAAAGACTCTGCTATACCAATGGGTATAATTGTGGTCCAGGGACCCTCATGGTTCCAAGTTGTGGGGGTTCCAAATGGCCCCTTACAGGTGTGTAACTCAGAGTGTACAAATGGTTTAGGGGTGTGTGTAACTCATTGTATAAATTACAGTCTCAGAGTTATGGGGGTCCTTGAAATTAAAACATTTGAGAACCACTGTGCCACACTACTTGTTAACACCTGTGAAGGAAGTAAGAAAGAGGCCCTATTTCTTTCCCATATGGCTGCTGTGCATAGAGCCTATTATCTCAAAACAGTAGACAACACTAGACATGAGGAAGCACAAGTGTAGCAGTTGAAAATATTTCCCCAAGCAGCCAGACACATTATAGAGCAAACATTACAACTCTGCCAAATTTCATTTTCAGACTTGTCTCCATAATAAGTTTAAAAAGCCTACTTTGATATTGACCGTCCATATGCTGATAATGAGCATGTGTCACAATTAGCTGTGATCAAAAGGTAAACTTGTGCCTTTACAAAACACGGTCCACCACACTCCGTCCTTGACATGTACCCGTTTCCACCATATGAATGGTCAACTTGCACCAACTCTTCAAGCCATATTAGGGAGAAACGAGAAAGTGACGTATTTGAACTGGCTTATACCCTTAGTTCTGCTCTGGTGAGACAGTAAACTGTCCTCATTTCATTCTTCCTTCTTAGCAAAGATAGAGGCAGTGTATGTTAGGGTGTGATACTACACACCTGAGGGTCTCACCTGAGGGTGGAGCATCTTAGGAAAAAACCCAAATAAGGCAAATGAACAGTACGATCACTGTTTGGGTCAGTTATTGAGGTCTGGAAGAGGAAACATTACCGTGACAGTGCTTTTACATCCCCTCCATCCCGTTTGAACTGATTAACCCTTGATCACTCGTGATGAAACTGTCCACTCCATTTTTCCCCCCCTCTAGTTGCTGGTGGATACCTAGTTTATAGGGGATGTGTTTTAAGCCAGAGACACAAAGCCATCACTTCTAGCGTAACAAATCTCGAATAGCCTAGGCACTTTTGTATGTGAAGCTCTGGAAGGGAGAGGATAAGTGTAATCGATTTGGAAGATTGGTAAAAGCTCAAAATCTGTCTCTGTCAATGTGTGTACTACTTGATCATCTTATTCGTTCCTGTCAGATATGCTCTCTTGTCACGCCTTTCTCTGCGTGCGTGTGTGTGCGCGTGTTTGGGGGGAGGGGTCTTTGTCCAGCCGCGGTGAATTAAACTTTTCATTTAGTCTCTGCCTTTTTGGTTTGTCATCTCCGGCCATCTACTTTGCCTCTTTCTCTTCGTCCAGCAGTGCAGAGGTGATGCCCAGTTTCCGTAGCTCATCAACCAGATCGCCGTTCTGATGCATCTGGAGAAGGATGTCACAACCTCCCACAAACTCGCCAGCAAAGTACACCTGAGGGATCGTTGGCCAGTTGGAAAACTCCTTGACGCCTGCAGCAAATAGAAACGTTGACAAAGTTCAGACTGCGCCCATCACATAATCGAACAAATTTGGTCAAATATCTCGATGATTTTTGCGCAACTATAAGTGTAGCAGAGTATCTCAGTCTGAAGTCTACCAGCCTAATATCTCCCCTGGGCAAGAGGGAATGGTAACTATCTGCAGATTCTATGCTTAATCAATAGCGCACTGTAAAACTGATATTTGTGTATGTAATTAAATCGGCACTAGAACATGTGATGATTATCAAAGATTTACCCAGATATTTCTCATTTCTTGATGTTAAATCTATTGACATTTATTTCTGTACTTGAGCAACACATTCCAGTATGTCTCTTCTCATTCACAGTTCTTTACACAGGTTATCAATACAGAATTAATCCAAAATGACAATGCTGCACAGAAAATTGGCAGTGTGCCTTGTCATGCAGTGTCTGTTTAATTCTAAACTTTTGCTCACAATGCTTTGCCTCCTCGACTTAACTTATGTCTCATAAAGTTACAGACAGTGATATCAAATAAACAGCGAGTTAGTACAAGTTCTTAGATTTTATCTTATAATTAAAAGTCACATTTAATGTTCCATTACTACTATATTGAAGGACATTTTGTCAATATCTTGATACTTCAGTTTGTTTTATATTAGTCATTAAAACACATCTTTCACATTCAAGGACTCAAAAGTTAGTATTGTTATGTTCCTACTGCTACAAGATGAGACTTCCTCCAAATGACATAATGAGTTCTACTGTTCAGATGTGATGCAATGGTCTGAAACCGGTTCCTTGTTCCTACTACAACTCAGCAAAACATACCCTGATATGTGTACAGGCGCATTACCATCATGGTCAAATATAATAAATAATACAATAAATGGCCGGGATCAAGGATGTCACGCCAGTAGTAGTCTAACGTTTGGCTTAAAGTACCACACCCTGCTGATGGCCCTGCTGCACAGGGCTGATAAATGATTGGGAAGCCTGACTACCGTATATCTGACCTTTTAAAAAAAGACATGTACTCTAACCTTAAAAGACACGTAACCTTACTAAATCATTATGGATCATTAATTTGTGCTAAATGAGGCAGTTAATATATCAGTTTGAATGTTGGCATGGCATTTGATTTGACCCAAATAAGGGAAACTAACAGTAACTAACTAATTGTATAAATGCCTATGTATCATACATGAATGACACTTGCAAGTTTAACAACATTGGGGCTGTCTGTGGACAAAACTGTCTTAATTTACACTTCCATCATACAGCAGCCAGTGTCGCTTGGTGGTGTTCTTGTCTGCAAGCGGCACCCTCGTACGATGCAGTTTAAATGTATGTTTACTTGTTGCTGTCACAGTGTCATGTTTTTAAAAAAGAGTCGACTGACTGACCTTGTCTGAGGTCCTGGTCCTCCAGCACATTGTACGCAGAGTAATCGTCCACTCCGTGCATTCTGAGGATCTGCACCACCGCGTTGCTGAAGCCGCACATGGGCTGCTGGGGCGTCCCCTTCATGAACACCACCACCTTGTCCTTCTTCACCATCTCCCCAAGGTCCTTCAGGATGTCCCCCGTGGCGGCGCACAGGAGCCGGACAGGGGCCGAGGCCAGGGACAACACATGCCCGTCGGTCTGCCCGAGTTGCCCGGGCAGACGCGCGGCCGCCGCACCGCCGGCCCGCAAACACCTCGCAGCTGACCTCATGAGTACGCTGTTCATGGTGTTCTTGACCTCAGAGAGTCTAATCTCAATAAATGTAGAAAGAAGAGGTCCGGGTTGACTTGAGAGTAGTTAAACTTGTAAACCAGACTCACACACGATCAATGACAACAACAGTTACAACACGCAGCCAGCCAGATGGAAGCAACTAGAACGCCTTCAGGTTGGGATCAATTTGCGACGCGCAGCGAGTTGCGGATCCGGTCTGGGTTTAGAACGGATACGGAAACGGCGCGTTGCATTGCAAGTGTTCGTGCAAAATACCGGATACAGTAGGCGGGCTTTAGACCGGATCACACCGGTTAGTTCGGAATAGAAACCAGGCTTTCCATGGGTACTGCAGAGAGCCTGCTGACGCAAGGTTAAGAACGCCCAACGGGAACGCAGGTCCCTCTCTCATTTGTCTGATAGACACGTCAATCACGTGGCTTACACAAGAAATAAATAAATATAGTTTAATTTAATTACAAAATGAGTGGAGACATAAATGCTATACCCCTCACAGTAAGGTATTAATTGATGCTAAGTTATACATAAATATATACACGAGTGTTTCAGGGTCACGGACGGAGTTTCCGGTGTGATTCACGAACAACCCCCTAACATGAAATTCATGAATAATTCACGAGCCAGGTCAACTTAACAGTAGTATAATTAAAAACTATTTAGACCACAACATATTCCTAATATGATTTATGTTGCTTTTCGTTTTTGGAAATAAAGAAAGAAATACATAATAGTCATAGTGCGCCTTACTTTGAAGCTCACTAACCGGAAGTCGACTTTTATTTATTGAATTCCCGCATGACGCGACGCTTATCGCTGTACACAAACCAAACAAACCAAGCAGAAGAAGAAGACTGTTTTTGAAACATGGCGGCGCCCAGTGAGAAAAATGGGGACGCTGGTGGAAAAGCAGGGGGGAAAGCAGGTGGGAAAGACTCCCAGCCCTTGATCATCGCTAGAACTCCCGCAGAGGAGCAACGTTTGAAGTTGGAGAGACTGATGCGTAACCCCGACAAACTGGCTCCCATCCCGGACCGACCCAAGGACTGGAACCCGCGGGCCCCTCCGGAGTTCGTGCGGGACGTGATGGGCTCCAGCGCCGGAGCCGGCAGCGGAGAGTTCCACGTCTACCGGCACCTGCGGCGGAGGGAGTACCAGAGGCAGGACTTCTTGGACAAGATGTCAGAGAAGCAGAAAAAGGACGAGGACTACCTCGACAAGGTGGACGCGAATAAAATGGCCGCGGACGATAGGACGGCGAAGCGGAGGAAGAAGAGGGAGAAACTGAAACAGAAGAAGCTGATGGCAAAGAAGGCAAAGGAGGAGGAGGAGAACCCAGAGGAGAAGAAGGATTCTTCCAGCAGTGAGGAGGAGGAGGGAGAAAGGGAGGCTGATGATGATGCTGAGGCTCCTAGCTTCATCATGGGGAGGAAGTGAGATGCATTGGTGTTTCTGTGAACCTTGGAAGGGTGGGTTTACTTTCAGCCAGGGGTTTGAGTAGGCTGATGCTGGGATGCGAACACTTTTGTTAATACGAGCAAAACTGAGCTCTGTGCTCAGAAAGACATGACTTGAAGAACTCATCCAGACGCAAAGATGGTGTGGAAAAGTCTTTGGACTGTTTAATTTTGTTAGGCATGGAAATCATTGACAAGTCTAACAGTCACATGTTATGTCTTGAAACGAAATTATTTTAGTGCCAGCAATCCAGTGCAAATAAACTATAAAAGTGCATAGAATTGAGATAAAATAGTGATTGTGTGACCAGTGACCACCAGTCCAAATGTCAGAATGGCAGAATGTTCTGTCCTTAGCAATAAATCCTTAAAATCTACAGGCTGTGCTGTATCTCCAGGTATTTGAATATGTAAAGGAGTTAATTAACTAAAACTTGTGGTCAACCGTATTGTGAATTTGTATTTGCCCTTGATGTTTTTTAATCAGATGTGTTAATAAAATTAACAGAAATTTCATTTACGTTTATTCCTTTCAAATAGCTAAATTCACTGTTATTTTGATGACTATCAGATTATTGATGCAAGTCAGCATGCTTTAAAAATATATATAATCCAGAATAATTTGAATGTTGTTCATTGCAACCTTGTGAAACTGCCCCTTGCCAAGAGGATTTGCTTGTGTGGCCTAACAAGGTTGCAAAGAGAAACTCAAGGAATGAAAAGGCGTAACTTCTAGAGGCCCAGGAGGTTTACGTGCGATGTTCTTTGAACAAGTTCTCTTGTGACAAAGAGACCCCTGCTTTCCACGGAGGCAATGGTCTCATTCTATAACCATCGGCCTTTCTTTAAGCAGGTAAAGTAATACTTGGCAGCCAGATATTGTTTGGACCAGGGTAAGCTCTTCCTGCCAAACACTGTCAACTGTGTCACATTCCTATCTAGGATTTTCCTTGCAAAACAGACATGAATTTGTCAATAAAAATCCATTTAGTAGACCATGTACAGTATACTACATAAAGATGTCAAAATCAATATGTTTAATTGCGACCGTCAGGGAGCAGCTTACTATGAAAACCTCCACCGGCCGTCCGTCCGTCCGTCCGTCGGTCGGTCGGTCACACGTCACACCTTTGCCCTGCTCATATCTCCGCATCAGTATATAGGGCTTGTTTGTTTATTGTATGACATCACGCCACATCATCAGCTGTGGACTCTGTGATGTCATCGTATCGCATCAGTATATAGGGCTTGTTTGTTTATTGTATGACATCACGCCACATCATCAGCTGTGGACTCTGTGATGTCATCGTATCTCCATATATGGCCATCTCCGTATATGGAGATATAAGTCGTCCATGCCCAAGTATGGGCTGGTGAGGTCAGACTTTGTGTGATGCGTAGGTTATCTCCATATATGGAGATTCAACATTCCAGGCAATGCTCTCTTCCCTGGTAAGAATTGCCCCTTTATATAGGGCTTGTTTGTGTATTGTAAGCGACCAACGGTCGCTTATCTCCCGATTAGGGAGTCTTACTGGTGTTGCACTTGAAGGATTATTGCGACCGTCAGGGAGCAGCTTACTATGAAAACCTCCACCGGCCGTCCGTCCGTCGGTCGGTCGGTCGGTCACACGTCACACGTCACACCTTTGCCCTGCTCATATCTCCGCATCAGTATATAGGGCTTGTTTGTTTATTGTATGACATCACGCCACATCATCAGCTGTGGACTCTGTGATGTCATCGGATCGCATCAGTATATAGGGCTTGTTTGTTTATTGTATGACATCACGCCACATCATCAGCTGTGGACTCTGTGATGTCATCGTATCTCCATATATGGCCATCTCCGTATATGGAGATATAAGTCGTCCATGCCCAAGTATGGGCTGGTGAGGTCAGACTTTGTGTGATGCGTAGGTTATCTCCATATATGGAGATTCAACATTCCAGGCAATGCTCTCTTCCCTGGTGAGAATTGCCCCTTTATATAGGGCTTGTTTGTGTATTGTATGACATCACGCCACATCATCAGCTGTGGACTCTGTGATGTCATCGTATCTCCATATATGGCCATCTCCGTATATGGAGATATAAGTCGTCCATGCCCAAGTATGGGCTGGTGAGGTCAGACTTTGTGTGATGCGTAGGTTATCTCCATATATGGAGATTCAACATTCCAGGTGTAACTATGGCTACCTGTATGACGTGAGAGGTGGAGGTTGTGATATTTGTGGAGATAAGCGACCAACGGTCGCTTATCTCCCGATTAGGGAGTCTTACTGGTTGTTATTACAGTCTTACCACAATCTTTTTGCGACCGTCAGGGAGCAGTTTACTATGAAAACCTCCACCGGCCGTCCGTCCGTCCGTCACACGTCACACCTTTGCCCTGCTCATATCTCCGCATCAGTATGACATCACACCACATGTGTACACAAACCTTTGTGTACGTTGCTGTGGCAACAGTCTGTTGTTGCTGGTCTGTTAGTGTACGTTAGCAACCATGGTTTTACCCTAGCAACCAACTGTTTACCCAAGCAACCAACTGTTTACCATAGCAACCATGTTTTTTTACCCTAGCAACCAACTGTTTACCATAGCAACCAGATACGCAGAGCAGGGATCTCCATATATGGGCATAAACAGGTGACATCACACTGATGTCAGATACTCAGAGCAGGGATTTCTCCATAATATATGGGCATAAAAGGGATTATGTTAGGGATCTCCATATATGGGCATACAAGGGATTCTGTTAGGGATCTCCATATATGGGCATAAAAGGGATTCTGTTAGGGATCTCCATATATGGGCATAAAAGGGATTCTGTTAGGGATCTCCATATATGGGCATAAAAGGGATTCTGTTAGGGATCTCCATATATGGGCATAAAAGGGATTCTGTTAGAGATCTCCATATATGGGCATAAAAGGGATTCTGTTAGCTGTTAGTGATCTCCATATATGGGCATAAAAGGGATGCTGTTAGGGATCTCCATATATGGGCATAAAAGGGATTCTGTTAGGGATCTCCATATATGGGCATGAAAGGGATTCTGTTAGGGATCTCCATATATGGGCATAAAAGGGATTGTAGCCCAGATGATGCCCTGTTAGGAGATCCAGACTAACAGAATCCATATATGGTCCTACCGACAGCTGCTATAAGCCAACCCTGGCGATAAGGTCTGAGTCGAAGAAATGCTTCTTTCCTGGCAAGAATTGCCCCTTTATACTGTAGGGCTCGTTTGTGTATTGTATGACATCACGCCACATCATCGGCTGAGTACTGTGTGATGTCATCATATCTCCATATATGGAGATATAAGTTGCTCATGCCCAAATATGGGCTGGTGAGGTCAGACTTAGTGTGATGCGTAGGTTATCTCCATATATGGAGGTTCAACTTCAATGAGTAACCATGGCAAACTGTCAACTGCCCGTATGTCTTGATAATTGGTAAAACAAACTTTTGGCCTATTTGTGGAGATAAGCGACCAACGGTCGCTTATCTCCCGATTAGGGAGTCTTACTGGTTTTAATAAAGTCATGTCAATAAATGTATATATATATTGTTGTCCTTGTTATAACTGAGTGTATTGGATTATTGTGCAAAACAAAACCACTTTAACTACAGGCACACAATATTATTCTGACAATTCTTTTGCTCTGGTGTGCGATGCACTGTAAACTACTTCCCGGTGCTCGATACACAAAGTATAGACTTTATTAGCCTGGGTATGGTTCCCTGTCACATCACTCACCCAAGTGAGAGGTAACCGCAGTGACCACTGCATTCCCTATTATTGCCCAATGTTCATTATCTTTCCTGTCCTGGATATATAGTATGTATGTTATATTCAAAGAAGAAAATGATTGACTCACTATAAAAACCCACGTTCAATAGGCCACCTCATTTAAAATGAATAATCTGTTAAACACTCAAAGGAGAGCAGGAGAAGCATGATAAACTTTGGGTGACATTTTAGCTGCCATACTCTTTTTGTGCAGTGCCTCAGGCTCAGCTCTCCAATGCTTGACTGTGTGCAACAGCTGCAATAACGCTGGGTGACCAAGTGGCGCTGTTGAACAGCCTTGACATTAATGGACAACACAAGAATAGCTTATTGAAATGAACTGCTCAAAGGCACCTTGCACTTAAACTTCCATCAAGCCTGTAAAGTTGGATATTTAACACAGGTCAAGCAGTCATTTTCAGTAGCCTCCTTCCCCCAACAAATGCATGTTTTGTTGACAGATATTTCTCTAGGGTATTGGATATTTTCCAATGTTTCCTTAATTGAAAGAGATGTCCTGTCTGTGGTATAATGTGTGTATTCACTGTTAACATTACTGTCTTTCCAATTGTGTGTACCAGACTAACTGCCTTAGTATGTGCATGTGACGGTGTCATCCTTGGCTTTATGATACATGGTCAGCAGACAATCTGAATATTATAGAATCAAGACGCCACTCCATGCTTTACTGGTATTTATTATGACTATGACACAAGCTTCCCGCTATCAATGTATACATAATGATGATCTGGTGGTCTCTAACGGCAGTGAACTATGTAATAATAAACTACTATCTTAGAAAAACTCTCCTTCCTGCCGCAATGTCTTGATTGAACCACAATTCCTTGACACATGATTAAAGGAGAACTCCACAATAATTATAATTCTGTTTAATGAATACAGATTAACAGTTACTGTCGTCTATGCGTTAATGTTTTGTGGTGAAAGTACTGTATGATAGGCCACAACACTACCCACCATACTGTGTGTGGTGTGTGTGTGTGTGTGTGTGTGTGTGTGTGTGTGTGTGTGTGTGTGTGTGTGTGTGTGTGTGTGTGTGTGTGTGTGTGTATTCACACACTAAAGGGGTCCCCTGTTTAATGTTTTGTATTAGATGGCAAGCTGGTCTTAAAGTAGCACAAGCACTACTATGTAACTTAGTCTTTTACCCCAGATTTGAACCCGGTTTCCCGCGCAAGTGCTGAAATTCTTACCATTGGGCTAATAGAGCCGCCCTGCTTGCTCGAGGGATAAATGGAATCTTCTTGACCATCAGGTCAAAATTCGTGTCACAACTTGTGCCTAGGTGAGACATGGCCTTTGACACAATCTAAATGTCTCAATAGAAGAGCAGGGAGACAAAATACATCCACCCAAATTGAATAAGTTACATTGTATTAACATCTACCATACAGATTGGACAAAATTACATTTTATCAATTGGAGAAAAAAAAAGTTAGGGTCACCTCACAGAAAAAACCTTATCTCATGTAATGCCAGACTGTTGCAAACTTCAACCTACCACCATGATACAAGATGAGTTGATGCTATGTCAGGAGGGGGCGGGGTGCTGGCCAGGAGGAGGTCCCAGCATGTACAGGCAGGAATCACTCCCTCACTTTGCCATTTCCTCATGTGCATGCACCTAGATGCACCTGGAATTACTACAGCATGGATCTTAGAATGGTTCTCGTTTCATAGACCTTTCATGGATCAGAAGCGGTGGTGAAGTGTTGTGGACATTGACCACTCCTTAAATTTAAAAGTGTTACCATGGCAATGCAGGAGAAGGCCAGCTGGGATGAACAGGAGGAATCAATGGTCAGTGATCAACAAGCAAAGTGGCCTCAAGGTACAGTGCATTAAATGGGAATATATAATATAAAGATCTCTTGTTATTTTTAATTTCTGATTGGGACAGAAAGACTGCTCTGTTCCACCCTACCTTCATATTTTCATTTTACACTCAATTCCTGTTGGCATTGTGGCAGCTGATTGCCCAATCACAACTATCTTTCAGTATGTTGATGAACCAGACACAGCACCTCAAAATATTTCTTTTTCATTGGCCAGGAAGTCAACCTCAGTTAATCTCATGGATAGAATTCCGATTCGGCACAGCTCAAAGAGACAATATAGTTGTAAAGCTGTCACCCCAGGCTGTGACTGAGTCCTGTTCTTACCTGCTTGCAATGCTTGCCACAAATACAGTTACTGTGAACTGAAAGTAGTGTTATTGTCCTGGGGCTTACAGTGCAACAAGTGTTTCACAAGGCCATGTCTCTTTTTTAATCAAGGTGAAAGGGCAGTGCAACAGAAGAGAACTTTCACGAGGTGGATGAATGTCGTTCTTCAGAGAGTAAGGCACATTACAGTATACCCATTGTTTGCCATTGCAACTTACAAACAATGTCAAAAGAAACACATTCTATTTGTTTTACAGTGTGAGCCTCCAATCGAGGTAGAGGACCTGTTCACAGATATTCAGGATGGGAGAGTACTTTTGGCATTACTGGAGGAACTATCTGGGTACAAACTGGTAAGATTCAAGCTACAGAGAAAGCAAGCAGTGATATAAATCATTATCATAATTGGTGCAGTCTATCAATCACAGGTGAAAACATAGAGCCTGTCTTCAGGCTAAGTTTATTTAGGATGATTACTGGTGTGATTGCACGTTTTCACATTAAAGATTAATTAATTATTTTGCAGTCATTATAAAATGTGCTTATATGGCCATTTAATTTAAGCTGACAAAATGTCTTGCATATAAAATCCCAGCTGTATTCTCTTATCCTAAAAAAAAATACATATACGATGAATCTGTGAATTGGTAAAACATATGTCATTCATCACAAAGAATTACTGAAGATATGGTATTTCTTATAGACTGTATCAATAAGTAAAGATTCTGGTGTAATTTGTCCTTGTAGCTATACAGGTTCAGGCCATCTTCTCACCACATCTTCAGACTGAACAACATTTCCAAGGCCCTGGCGTTCCTGGACGACAGACATGTGAGTGTATCAGCATTGAGCTATAATAGTAGCCAGTCACAGAGACACTCTTCAGACATGTTATATTTTGTCCTTCATGTTTGTTTGTTTTTACTTTCGAGACCCAAAAGAGAGATTAGACATTTGCCCGGGAACCAAACAAGTGAAAACAGCAGATCTACAAGCACACAAGACGTCGCGTTGCGAGCTTGTAGATCGTCTATTTTCACTACTTCTTAATTATATACATTTTTTTAAATTCATGCAATTTCTTAGATGTGTTTGCTTGTTTTAAAATGTATTCAAATATATAAAAAAAAAAATGAGGGGGGAAATACTCACTAAATAATAATAATACTAAATAAAATGGGATTTGTACTCGAGTCGTGACCCACAGAAATCGGTCCGTGACCCACAAATGGGTGTGTTTGGGAACCAGTGCTCTAGACAAGCTAACAAGTACTAATCTCTCCTCGCTGGCTTGTTTTCAGGTGAAGCTGCTTGGCATTGATGCCTCAGGTATCGCTGACGGGGTTCCTTCTGTTGTCCTGGACCTCATGTGGAACATTATCCTATTTTTCCAGGTTAGATGTCTGTCTCCGTATCTGGCCCCCCCATCTCTGACCCACTTTCACTTTTATCCACACCTCGTCCTGAATTTCTTTCTCTTTGTTTCTTTCATCCACCCTTTCCTCTCCTCCCTTGCTCTATTATAGTGGTTCCCAAACTTGTTGGCTCAAGACCCAAAAGAGAAATTATAGACGTTTGCCCGGGACCCAAACTAGCCAGGACCCACATATGAGGACGCGTTGTGAGCCTGTAGATCGGCTATTTTCACTACTTTTTAAAATTTGTTTTCTAATTTATGGAATTTCTTAGATTTTTCTTTTATTTCTTCATGAAACTACTGAAAAAATCTTTTTAATTCATCCAAATGTTTAGCTTTTTTGGGAATGTTTTTTGAAAATGTTTTGACAAAAAAATAAAGGGACCCAGTGTTTAGGAACCAGTACTCTCAGTGGCCCTAGAGTATCTTTTTGATTGATTGATTGATTGAAGACTTTATTAGAAGTTTGCATAGGAAAAGGTACAGTTTCATGACGGTACAGTTCACTGGTACAAGGTCTACTAAAAGGAGATCCATGAAAAGACTAAGCTTATCCGCCCTGAGACTGGGAGCTAGGGGTTTGATCCCCGGCAGACAGCCAGGTCATACCAAAGACTGAAAAATGGGGCCCAGTGCCTCCCTGCTTGTAGCCTCGCGTAGCCAGGCTTACTCATCTCCGAAGAGAAAAGCCTGGTGACAATAGAAGGCAGAAAGCGTTCAACTTCCGCCGAAGGAATTTCACCGGAAGCTGTATTTTTTTCCACTGTGCAGTGTTCCTGCAAACGTATTCCCTGCACGAAATTAGCTGGTCTACGTCTCCTACTCCGTCGGTTGCGCTCGCAATAAACAATATACAAATAAAAACATTGATTCAAGCAATGTTACACCTATTAAGAGTGAGTTAAGAGCTACAATCTATTTTAGTTTTTTCGCTGGGGAATGTAAACAGACCCGCACCGCATGACGTAACGTCCGTTAAACGCAGACTTCCGCTAGAAATCTTGGAACACACCGGAAGGCATATTGTCTACAGGGTGCCCTGCTTGGCACTCAGAATCAATGTTTGGACTGGGTGTAAGTCCCTGTGACATGCTAGCGTCATGTCTTGTAGGACTACATGAAGCTGCCTCACGCTAGCGGCTAGAGAAACAGAAGATAGGCTCCTGCCCTATGGGCTGTTGGGACTCATGGCTCGGCAAAGCTTACTTACTTATTTACTCTGTTACTCATCTTTGTCACTGTCTCTTACTCTTCCTCTCTCTCTCTCTCTCTCTCTCTCTCTCTCTCTCTCGCTCTCTCTCACACACAAGCACGCACACGTACACATACACACACACACACCACAGATCTACACGTTAACACCTTGTGTTTCTGTCCCACAGATAAAGGGGATGACAGGGGGTCTCCAGAAACGTTTCTCCTCCAGCCTCACCTCCTTATCCACAAGCAGCTCCCTCAGTGACCTTTCACCCCTGTACAATGACATCATCAGCTACTCCAGTAGCACCCTGCCAACCAAAGGCAGAAAGGCTGCCAGGGCACCAAAGTACCATGGGAAAGCTATCAAGACACTCCTGCACTGGGTTCAAACATGCACATCAAAGTGAGTAAAAAAAAAAAAAAAAAAGGGGGAAGTCTGGTTAAAGCATGTGGTTGTATTGCATTGTCTTTGCCAACAGCCTGGCTAGGAGATAGGCCAGGGTTACAAGGGTTAAAACGGCCATTGTATACTTCATTGTACAATGGTGCCGCACCTCAAAAATAGCAGATCTACAGCTTTTGAGGTTGTAGATCGGCTATTTTCACTGCGCGGCGATGTTGTATGCATGAATTAGACATAAGTGTAAAAAATAAAAAATAAATGGAAATTGGTATTTTAAACCTCACTTTGGTCTTTGTTTTGCTCGTGTCGGACTACTTCTTCTGTCCCAGGTTCGGAGTGGAGGTGTATGACTTTGGGAAGAGTTGGATGAGTGGCTTGGCCTTCCTTGCCATGATAAAGTCCATAGACCCTGCCCTGGTGGACCTAAGAGACAGCCTGACCAAAGAGCCCAGGGAGAATGTTCACAGAGCCTTTCTGATTGCCCAGCACAATCTGGGCATACCTCCTCTTCTGGACCCTGAAGGTAGAACATCTTAAAACACAGCTGATTATGATTATTATTTCCTCCCAGATTGTTTGCAGACAGTATGGCGACTCAACTCAACTAACTTAACCGGATTTGAGGGGAGCAATGTAACAATATCAAATAAATCACAACCTGATGTGCATGGAACTCACTGATTCACTGATTGCGCTTGTGTGTCAAAAATACTATGTTTGCAATTTACTTGTTTGCTTAAAGTTTAAATGTTCTGAACTAGAAGAAAATCTTGCATTTTATAATGATATATTTACTTACTAGCTCACATCATGTGATAGTGGCTCCCCCTGCTGGGATAGACCTGTATGCCAAATGCAGAGAAAGAAGGCATCTTCCAGGAAATGTGTGTGACAATAGATAGTCAAGTTATTTTTGGAGTGGTGAAAGCACTCCCAATAGACAGGTATGTCTGTGGGTGGCTGGCTATGTGGCTGGCTGGCTGGCTGGCTGGCTGGCTATGTCTGTAGCCTGGCAATACCTCTAGTGGCCACACACAACACACATGTTAAAGGAGGGGTGCTGTTTAGCAGGCCAGGCACACTCAACACGCACGCACGCACGCACGCACGCACGCACGCACGCACGCACGCACACACATGGTATAGCTGCTCAGATTCACCACTCCACTTCGAACCGGGGTTTGATTTTATTTTTATCATTAACGATTTCAAGAATCCAACACCCAGTGTCTCATTTTATATTGTACCTGTCAAAACAAGACATAAGTCCATAAGACAACAAGTGCCGCCCGGATGTGCATGGTGTAACCCATGTGCAGGCCAAACTATATAGTTTTGAGTAGTTAGGGTTGTGCTCTGCTCAAATGTAATGCTGTCGTTGTCTGTTGCCCTAATGTGTGAACCATTCATTCTGCAGATGTGATATGCGGTTCACCAGATGAGCGGTCTATCATTACATACGTGTCCATGTTCCTGGAGCATTCTGCAGAGGTTGATGAGGTGAGCAGACTGTTTCCTAAAATAAGAAGACAGACCGTTGCATTTATAAATATAACACAATTTTCAAGTGGCCAAAATTCCTTCAGAACATTAATTGAAAGTTAAGGTTAAAGTTAAAGAGATAGTTCACATTTCCCCCCCTTTTTATCTATCGATTACTCACCCCTTGGAGACTTGAATTCATGGATATCATTTTGTTTTTGTCGCATTCCCAAACCAATAATTTGATGACCAGCAGTGGTTCCCTATGGAGACACAAAGAGCCTGCTTTGTTCCCTATGGAGACACAAAGAGTCTCCTCAAATTTCTGGCTTAGGAATGTGACAAAAATTTGGCGAAGGACCGCAGGAACGGAGGCTAGTTCGGGAAGAGTTCTGTGGTGCGCGCGCCCACTCACGTGACCGGGACGCCCGTTCCGGTCACCTTCCCAGAATTCTTAGGGAGGCCTGCCTAGGCACTAGTCAGTTGCTGCCGCGCCGCTGCCCCACCACCACCCCAGCTCCACCTATAGGTTCTGCGTCAGACCCCATAGGGGATCTCGGATCATCTCCCGCAGAGATATGGTTAAGCCCATGATGTGCATGGATTACATTTTACCATGTAATCATGGGCCTGTGGGAAATGTTCCGAATGCAGAATCCAAGCCAATACCATGCTCCTGCTTAGGCTCTTATATATATTCCTAGTTCCTATTCTCTATGCATGTTTAGTATGCTGATGCTTAGTGTATATTATGTAGCTTATACATTATGCTGCTGCTGCTCTCCTGTATGCTGCTGCCATCCTGTTTGCCAATAAAGTATATTCTAACCTAAAGAACGCTTCCTGAAACTAAAATATGTCCATGAATTAAAGTCTCATGGTGTGAGTAATTAAAAGCTTTAATTCTGAAGAAAGGAGAGGGATAAAAAAATATTAATTATACTGATATACTACTATACCATACTCTATATACAGGAGTACCCATCATGCTTTGAAACGAGCATCTCTGAGATCCCGGGTTTCACATCAGCTGAGTCAATCAGCTTTGGAGAGTCTCCTGCCCAGCACCCAGAGGCCCAGGCCCTGCTGGAGGGCCTGGAGAACACAAACGAGCAGCTGCTGTGGAAGCAATGGGGAAGTGGTTCTTCACGGCAGCTGAATGCCAGCTCCATTCCCCTGGACAAGCAACATACCTCAAACCTGTCCAACACTAAAAGTATTATTTCATCATACAAGACCCAAAGCAGCATGGAACCAACCATGGGCAGTGTATCCACGTCACGATCAAAACATAAGAACTCTATAAGTGCCACACATCCAAACAGCCCGTTACGACTTGACATAAACATTGTCGACCAGGAGGTCTGGTCATGGATGGAGAAAGCCACGGAGGTCTCCTGCAAGCTGTGCATGGATGACGTCTCTCAGAGCTCCGAGGAAGGGATGTACAGCCTGTCGAACCTGGACTCGGATGAGGAGGACGCCTTTAGCTACATCCTGGAACTAAACGAGGAAGTCTGCCAATCCTCTCACAAACATGACAGACAAGGAACGAGGGCTGAGATGACAACAAGAGCACAAACGAGGAAGGGAAACCTTCTGAACGTATCGGGGAAGGGGTCTGAACACTGTCACACCCAATATCAGCAGAGCAGCTCACTCACTCAGGATAATGACCTGCAGAGCCTGCCAAGGGACCGAGATGAGCCTACAGATCGGGACAACACGAAGGAGAAGAAAAACAGTGGTCATTTGGGGAATGAACAGCAGCAAATGACACAGGACACCGGGCTCAGCGAGACAGTAAATGGTAGAGATGAGGAAGTAGATTCAGAATACGAAGACAGAAGTGAAGAGGAATTCAAGAAGAGGGCGCTGTATGTGAGGGAACATAACGATAAGGAGTGTGTGGAGATGGAAGACGAGAGACGGGAGGACAGAGAAAATATCAGATTCGTCATGGAGGAAGGGAAGGCAAGCTGTCAAGACGGGGCCGAGGAAGAGGCAGATGAGGGAGATGGTGTTAAAAAGAACCGAGCTTTCCATCCAGAGAACAAAGATGGTGTGGAAATTGCGACATATATGAACCGGGAAAAAGCAAAGGAAGAGGACGATAATGATGATGAGAGAAAAAATGGCGCGAGGAGCTCAGAACGTGAAGAACTGGCTGGTGGGACACAGGCTGCGTTTAGGGGGATTGAGGCAGGGTCGGAAGGGGACGAGGGTGATGTCAGGCAGGGAAGCGTGCAAAGGACAAAAGAGGTTGCAGAGTTCAGAGACAGCCCGGGTGTGGCTGTGAGGTCAGTCACAGTAGGCGACCGCCCTATAGGCAGCTGTGATGAGAGGGAGACGGAGAGAAGTGAGGCAGAGAAGCGGTACCCGGAGCATTCAGGAGATGAAGCACTGGAGAAAGAGGTCGGCGATGAGACAGAGGCCAGGGCTTTTGGCAATTTGGAACACGTGAAGGAGAAAAGAAAAGTAGAGATTGAAGAAGAGGAACGAGAGAGAAAATTAAAGGGAGGAGGGGTGGAGGAAGGACTAGTGGGGCAACACGAGATGGGAGAGCAAAGAAAGGAGATAAGCGATGTTGCAGGGAAGATAAGGTGGGTGGAAGACATTGCGGTTGTGAATTCAGTCATAGTCACAGCGGAAGGCCAGGAAATCTCTACTGTTGAAGTTGACTGTGGGGTCAGAGAGGTGACTGAGGTCACGACAGAGAATAGGAGAGCGGCTGTGGCTCATGCAAAAGACCAGGAATCATGCCATGATTCTGGAGACGAAGACAAAGTAGAGGAAAGCAAAGGAGCCATGAATACAAAGGATTTTGACGAGGTGAATACAATGATGAAGGACGAGGTTCAAGAGGAGAATGAGAAACATATCTACCCGATGGAGAAGGACAGGTAGGTGATCTAATGATTGAATGATTGTGATATAATTCTTGTAGGTGCTTTGCCTTACTGTGCTTTGCCTTACTTATTACAATGCGTGTGATCTAATGTCCCAACCATGAACCTGTTTTCAAAGTCTTATCAATCATCACCTGTACAGGAGTGTTTATTGTAAGCTTGCCAAACAATGATTTTGATTTCTCCAACAATAAGCTATTTATATGTCAAACCACTCTTTCACAATCAAAAGCTGCTGCAATCTTGAATGATTTATTTATTATCTTGAATGATTTACATGTGTCATTTATATACTGTACAAAATAATCATTTTTGGCCCAATACTGAACCTATGTTCATCATATTGATTTGATATTCTTTATTTTATTTTTTATTGTTTTGCCTCAATCTTAAACCTTTTTCGTTTGATCTGCTTCCCTACAGTGAGAGCGATAGGAGTCATCAATCTTCAGCAGCATCTTGTGAAGTAACCCCATCCGAGCTGGAGATAATCATCGCTCTGTGGATTCTACTGTACTGCTACTTCATCTTACCTCTAATGCAGTGATTCTCAACCTTTTCACATCCTGGTCCTGGTTTGTGTGTCAGTTCACATTGCATTGTGCTGTGAGCTTGTAGATGTGCTATTTTCTTTTCTAAATTGAAAACCTTTGGCAATGTCAAGCTATAATGGCAAAAAAATAGGGACGTCTGGCTGAAAGTGGTAAAAAATCGGGACACATCGGCTGCGTAATTTACGATACTGATACTGAAAAAGGGTCAAATAATTACAAAAATATCATCCAGACTGATTAAAACTAATGAAAGAACAAAAACTAAACACTTAACCCCTAACTGCTCTCCGGGTGCTGCCCTGTAGTGCCCACTGGTACTGTTACTTAGTATGGTTTAAATACAGAGGACACATCTCACCGTATGTGCAAATATACACTGACAAATAACTCAAAGGAGTGACGATCAAATTATTTTTATACAATTTGTTCCCATCTCTGGGACACCAATGGTAAATGGTAAATTTATATAGCGCTTTTTATCTTAAGCGCTTTACATAGATTGTGTCTACATTCACACACACATTCATACACAAAGGCACCGGGCAGAGGAAACCATGCAAGGCACCAAGGTGTCTAAGGACACTTAAAGCCCTATCATAATACAGTCTGGGCCTGGGTGATAAGCCATCACCGCGGTGTAGTCTTTTAAAGTCAGAAAACTACAACATTACGTCATTCGCCACGGTGAAGGGCTATAACCACGAACCCCGACATCTCTCCTCTGTTTTTACCTTCAGACATCTCCCCATCACCCTGCCCCCTGGTTTCAGAGGCACAGAGGCATCATAGTCACGGTGATAGGACTTCACTGTGACTATGATGGCCTCCACTTGTTATCTCATTTTAAGTGATAGCTTATCACCTAAAAGTTGAGGTGATCACCCTTCACCTCGGACTATGAGAAAGCCTTTAGATGCTTACTCTGGGGGAGCCCAGGATCGAACTGGGAATCTCGCGGATCCCATCTGCTCGCTCTACTGGCCGCTCTACCAGCCACTTTACCCCTGAGCCACTGCCGCCCCAATCTACTCTAAAATCCTCTATGTTAACTCCTCCATCCTTATGGGGCCTTTCGGTTCATTTGGACCCCTGGTGGTCCCCAGAACCCACGTTGAGAAACAGTCCACCCCACTGTACTCTCCTTAATAACGTACAGTATGCCCAATTTGCCCATGCTCATTGGTCTCAACTAAAGATCCTTATGGGGCCTTTCGGTTCATTTGGACCCCTTTTGGTCCCCAGAACCCACGTTGAGAAACAGTCCACCCCACTGTACTCTCCTTAATAACATACAGTATGCCCAATTTGCCCATGCTCATTGGTCTCAACTAAAGACCTGAACAGTGGCGCCCTGGCCTGGACGACTGGAGATCATTTAGTATTTATGCCTCTAAATTGACACATTTCTGTGAGTTCTTTTTGCCTAATGAGATGAATTGGGTTATTTTGAAATGAGGATAAAATGGAAAGCATCTTAGATTGTTGCGTTGGCTATTAAAAATAGCATATATATATACACGCTCACAGCGTGAATGCCACGCTGCAAGCTTGTACATCTGCCATTTTTGAACATTTTTGAAAAACCTTTAAAGAGTGAGAACTACTGATTTAGAAGGCATTTGTAGAATCGGCCTTAGGTCTTAATGGGTTAACATTCACCGGTCACAGGTTGAACTGACAGACTGAATGCATTATGCAATAGGCTCTGCTTTCTGGCATTGTTTCTGTAATGTCTCAGGCTGCTTCTTTTGAAACTGCCACAGGGTGGCATCGCTGCACCACAACCAACTGTTTAGTAGTAGGCCTACCAAGGGCAGCTTGCAGAATGTCTAAGAGAGGTTGGGTTTACCTTTGCTCTGAGAATTCAATTTGAGCTGTCAGGTAATTAGTATCAGTGTTAGCAGGGTGACATAAAGCTGGCAGGGATCAATTAACCGCTTTCAACCTAGCATGTCAATTTCTGGCATGTCATTAAAAGCCGACATTCCTCAAAAGAAAAGGAGAAAAAGAAAGTTTTCGAAAATGGTACATTCTACGAGCTTGTTGGCTTTCACAGACTGTTGCGCTGTTTTGCCATCTTATTTCAGCATTTTCATCAAACATTACCATTATCCCACGTTCCTTTTACGTGATTGTTTTTAAATGAATGTGCAATAAAAGTATGTAGAGTGAAATATATCACTATTTACTGTATAAGTATGCAGTTACATAAGAGTTCAGAATTCATGTTGACCAGTCTGTACTGTGGGCTGAGAGCTATGTCCACATTTTCCACTACACACACACACACACACACACACACACACACACACACACACACACACACACACACACACACACACAGTGAGTAGAAATTCAGAGAATCTCTAAAAACGAACTGGTGCTATTTGCTCGGAGCTCAACCGATGGGTCAACAACACACAAATCAATATCCTTTCATCACCATCTCCACCCCCGCACATACTGTAGCCAGGAGGACGACCTGGAGTTTGGCCGGTCTTACACAAAATCGACCTGTACAGCAGTCTTGGATAAGGCCAGGGCAGGACAACAAGAAAATATGTTATTATTATTTATCATCACTATGTAAAGTATTACACAGCGCTTTATACAGATCTTGCACACACAGTGCTTGCAACTAAAGGATATTCAGAGGGAGAAGGTCCTCGGCAAGTAGGAGGCCAGAAGTCAAGCAATCGCAGCTCAACTAACCATACACAGAAAATAGCAGATTGACAAGCTCACAACGCGTTGCGGAGCTTGTTGATTGACTATTTTCAGAAACAGAAAACTGAAAAGACACTATAGTATAGAGCCCTGAGGGACTACGCTCAACCATAAGTGGTCAATACGTCAGGTCTTGACAGACACTGCTTCTGGCATTTGGACTCCTCATTGGACTTGACTATACCCCTAATGTGCTGCCGCTGACTTGTGTGCTCAGCAGCAGCAGAATCTTCCTGCCCCTCTCCCTCAGGGCTGGCATCAGCTCTGTACAGGGACGTGCTGGCCATTGGGAAAAGCGGGACAACTCCCGAACGGCCGGTTCATTCCCGGCCGTTCCAGGCCGGCCATTAGGAAAAAAAATAAAATAAAATGTCGGCCGTCGTTCCATTTTTGCCAACAAAGTAAATCGTCACTGTCGGGCAGAAACCTTGTATCTCCAAGTTTCAAATGTGTAAACTTTTTCACAAAGCAAAGCCCTGCTTCATCATACAAGGCCGTCGCACAAAAGTAGTGAAAACAGCAGATCTACAAGCACACAACGCCTCGCACCGCGAGGCGTTGTGTGCTTGTAGATCGGCTGTTCTCACTAGTTTAATTAATTTTTTAAATGATAAATACAAAACAAACGGTTTTGGACATACAAGGTTTCCACCCGACAACGACGAAATATAACTCATGTAATTGGTCCACTGGCTTGTCACTTGTCATGATCTGAAATGGCAAATCTTTGAGTAGCAGCAGTGCTATGGAGAGAGATCTCTCTCTATAGCGCACAATGAGGGCCTCTCCAACTCTTTTTCCCGGGCTGAATCAGGGGCCCAGCACGTCCCTGGCTCTGCCTCTATTGTCGCTGGGTCTCTGGATCGGGTTTAGCCACAGCCAATCCCTGGAAGCCCCGGGGCTGTCAGCCAACTGAGCACAGAGCGTGCAGCCCACCATAGCTGCTCCATCAGAGCTGTGCAGAGCGAGAGTGAGCGGCCAGGGATCAAAGTGCGTGCAGCAGGGACTTAAGCTGCAGCTGTGGGTCAGGGGATTGGAGCTGGTGTTCAACAGGCAGGGGTCCAAGGGCTATACTATGGCTGCAGGCACAGGTTAACCAGTTAAAACCATAGACTGTAGGTTGAAAGCGATATACTTCCTTCAGTGGTACTCACATTCTTTACTTAAGTAAAAGTATCAAAACTGGAATGTAGAAATACTCTGTTAGGGTGCCCTCACACCAAAATACCTAGAGTGGAATCCGCCAATGCAGAGAATGGAGCGTTTTTTTGCAGAAATTTCCTCTACTGGCAAAAAACCCTCCATTCTCATTGAAATGCATTGACGGATTCCACTCTAGGTATTTTGGTGTGAGCACCAAAATATCTATGAGAGTGGAATCTGCGTTCCGCCAATGCATTTCAATGATAAGGGTGCCCTCACACCAAAATACCTATGGGAGTGGAATCCGCGTTCTGCCAATGCATTTCAATGAGAGTGGAGCGGTTTTTGCAGAAATCCTCTACTGGCATGAAACCGCTCCATTCTCATTGAAATGCATTGGCAGAATGCGGATTCCACTCTCATAGGTATTTTGGTGTGAGGGCACCCTAAGGGAGCGTTTTTTGCAGACATCCTCTGCTGGTATGAAACTCTCATTGAAATGCATTGGCGGAACACGGATTCCACTCTCATAGGTATTTTGGTGTGAGGGCACCCTTACAGGTAAAAGTCCGGAGTTCAAAATGTACTTGTAAAAGTACAAAAGTATTGGTATCAAAATGTACTTCAGGTAACAATAGAAAGTACTCATTATGCAGAAGGTCCCATTTCAAGTTTTCAAATGTATACAAATATTTTGAAAATAGAAGTTCTACAAGCTCTCAATGTGTTGCATCTTGACGCATTGTGAGCTTGGAGATCTGCTATTTTCAAAAGGCCAAAATGTATATAAGGTTGAAGTGGTTAATGCATGTTTTGTAATAATAATCTAAATCTACAAAGTAACTAACTAAAGTTTTCAAATAATTGTAGTGGAGTAAAAGTACAATATTTGCCTCTGAGATGTAGTGGAGTAGAAGTAAAAGTATTGGAAATTTGAAATACTCAAGTAAAGCAAAATACCTAGTAAAAATGTTACTTAAATACAGTACTTAAGTAAATGTACTTAGCTACTTTACACCACTGAATTCCTTGTTGTCAAGTATCAAAGATCAAGATCTACTGTCTGACAGAGCTTTTTGCGACACGCTGTGTGCTTGTAGATTGTTTATTTTTGCAGAAGTATTATAACATGCCAGGATAGATAGGGACAATAGGGTTTGTGTGGGTAATGCTAGAGTACAGACCGTGAAGGACATGGCACAGTCTGTATGTGGATCACAAAACAAACCCTCACTGGAATTCTTTCCCGTTTTTCTAAAGCTAGCCACAGACAACAACATTGAATCACTTGTTAAAGAATTGCAAGGCTACCAGGAATCATAAACTTCTTGCACTCTCTACACTGGTAGAATATATTCTATCAGAAATGTATTTTGCTTCGGTTTTATTCAAAGGTAGTTCAGAGATAGGGAGACAGAAGCTCCAAACAAAGTGCTGCGGAGACATGAAAACTAAACAGAAAAAGGAGTTGAGGTTATTGCCTTGCAGCGGTAGAATCTATAGTCCAGTGCTATAACTGCAGTACTCTCCAATCAGTGGGAGAACATTTTCAAGTGTGCTTTTAACTTTCAAAAAGTGTCCTTTTTCAACTTGTCTTCATTTCTCATCCATTAAACATCTCCTTTGTAAGCCACACAGATCCTTTACTGCCTGTTGTTATCACAAAATCCAATGTCTCTGGAACCGTCCAAAATTCAAATGACTAAACCAGAGCAGACTATGTGAAAATAACTGCAAAGAGGAAGTAGTGTAACCAAAGCATTGCAGAGTTCCAGCCATTATTGCGACCCTAGGTCGCAGTTAACTATGAAAACCGGCACATCTTTTCTGTATCTCCGTCACAACTGACACTGTGGTTGTGTCACTTTTGTAAGGTCTATGGGTTTGCCGCTCTGACTTCATGCTCTGATGTCACTGTGATGTCAGGGGAACCACTCTAACAGAATGGGTTTGCCGCTCTGACATCACGCTCTGACTTCACTGTGATGTCAGGGGAACCATACTAACAGGATCCCTTTATGCCCATATCGTCGTTGTCCAAAACCGTTCGTTTTTCATTTCAAAAATGATTTAAACTAGTGAAAACAGCCGATCTACAAGCACACAACGCAACAACTTGGAGATACGGGGTTTCCACCCGACAACGACGATGGAGTTCCCTGATGTCATCAATATTAGGCCCATATCTAACAGGACGCGTGTCTTACTAGTCATATACTGTATATAGGTACAGTGTGTCATATATACAGTACTGTAGCTTCATATATTTTTGGACTGAAGCCTGATTTATGCATCGGTAACAAAGAGTCGTGTCACTGTTGCTCAACAAAAATAATAATAATTTCCAAAATATGTTATTTTTGTCAAGTGACGTGGTGCACAATTAGAACTTTGGCCTAAAACATAAACCAGGCTTTATTCAAGTCTATAGAGCAGGGTGAACAGTCATTCACTTGCTCACTTTTACAGTTCATGGGCCTGAATCTAAATCGGATTAATTGTTCGGTTAACAAGGTCAGTGGGAACATGCCATTTGAGCTGTGCCACACAGAGTAATGGGGCTTCCAGCTGAACAACACAGCCAGAGAGGACGTGCCAGTGATGTTCGAGGAGGGCTCAGCTGAGTTTAGTATGCTGTATACATGACACCAGCTGCCCTGCCCTGCTCCGGAGGCCTGGCCTAAGTATTCCATCCTCCTGCCCAAAGCAGGGCTGCAATCCCTGGAAGACTGGAAGAAGCCCTTCTCTCATGATCCTCTGGCTCATCAACCTATAAGCCTGCCACAGTGGCTCATGTTGTGTAATCGTAACGTGGGTTTGGCGTGATCTATTGGAACTGGCCTTTGTCACACATAAGGCTTCACTGCAGTATGACACTTGCTTCTCAGATCTAGATTCTAGAACGTAAATGTTTTGAGAATTGTACAGTGTCAATTCAACATTTCTACTTCAGCCCTGAAATCGAGTGAAGAAAAAAGGTAAATTTTGTGCAGTCATCCTAGATGGCTCTCTCTTATTTTTCTGCCGTTCCAGCCCCAAGAGGCTTTCTGAGATACAGCCTGCAGTAAAACCTGCTGGATGCCAGGCTGCAAGGCTCATGGCACTCTTCCCAGGACAAGATAAATGGACAGTTATCAGAAAATGTTTTCAACATAATAATATATACGGTATACTGTAAGAATATTGTACAGTCTAGATCAGTGGTTCTCAACCTGTGGGTCGGTTCCCAAATTATTATTATTATAATTATTTTTGGGGGGGTCCCCAGATGATTAACTTAATGTGCAACATTGTTTTCTCACTCAACAGTGAACAAGCCAACAAAGTTTAAGTGTATAGAGGGTGTCTGCATATTTCTAAAGTGACAATTTGAGGACTTTTTAATACCTCCAATTAAACATGGGTAAAATTGTCAATAGAGGCAGAAATTGTGAAAATAGCTGATCTACATGCTCACAGCGCCTCGCAACACGAGGCCTTGTGAGCATGAGATCGGCGTTGTGATCAGCTATTTTCACAATAGAACCGTGTTGTACAAAATGTGGGGGGGCATATTTTGGGGCGGCCTGAAAAGGTTGAGAACCACTGGTCTAGATAACAGTTTAAAACTATAAATGTATTATACTATCAAGCACCCAACAGATTCTGCAAATTTAGCATTCATTCCTCATCAGCAACTTCTGCCAGTATGGGTCGCCTATATGGCTCTGTCTGTAGGCTGCAGCCGTCAAAACCACAAGGAAGCTAATAGAGTTTGCACGGCCGACAGTGCAACTGTGCCTCGCTTATCTCCCTAAGAGGGAGATAAGCGACCGCAGGTCACAGCGTGATTTTAGGGCAAATGTGTAGGAGTAGTGTCCAAAAATGTGTTTGAAGAAATTGGCCTGATGGTGGCGCTATATGGGACAGATCCATATTGATGAGATGAGTGTAGACATACTGTGTACCGATTTGCGTGATTTTAGGGCAAAATCTGTAGGAGCAGTGTCCAAAAATGTGTTTTAAAAAATCAGCCTGAAGGTGGCGCTATATGGGACAGATGTACAAAAGAAAAAAGTCCGCACACCAAATTTGCAGTTCCCAATATAGAGCTTTACTGTGGTAACGTTTCGAGCTGTATGCTCTTCCTCAGACCTATATGGGACAGATCCATGTTGATGACAGGAGTGTAGACATACTGTGTACCGATTTGCGTGATTTTAGGGCAAAATGTGTAGGAGCAGTGTCCAAAAATTTGTTTGAAAAAATCGGCCTGATGGTGGCGCTATATGAGACATTGATTGATTGATTGAAGACTTTATTAGAAATTTGCATAGGAAAAGGTACAGTTTCATGACGGTACAGTTCACTGGTACAAGGTCTACTAAAAGGAGATCCATGAAAAGACTAAGCTTATTTCCACAGGAAACCATTAAATGCAAATCCATGTTGATGACAGGAGTGTAGACATACTGTGTACCGATTTGCGTGATTTTAGGGCAAAATCTGTAGGAGCAGTGTCCAAAAATGTGTTTTAAAAAATCGGCCTGAAGGTGGCGCTATATGGGACAGATCCATGTTGATGACATCAGTGTAGACATACTGTGTACCGATTTGCGTGATTTTAGGGCATTTTAGGGATTGTAGGAGCTGTGTCCAAAAATGTGTTTTGCAAGAATCGGCGTCATGGTGGCGCTAGAAGAGGGTCATGTGTGAATTGATTGGAGGTTGTGGTTTGGCAGGCAAGGAGTATGTTGCGGAGATATGAGCAGGGCAAAAGTGTGACGTGTGACGTGTGACAGACAGACTGACGGACGGACGGACAGACGGACATCTGGTGGAGGTTTTGATAGTAAATGCGACCTGACGGTCGCAATCACGGCTGAAAAATGTTGTTGGATCAAGTCAGTGCTGAGTGCCGACCCTGTCTATATGGGACAGCAAGTCAGATTTAAGATGGCACTTTAAATAAAATGTAAAACCAATGTATGAGTAATAAAAATGTACGCAACGACGCTACTCAGATGTAGGGTCAGTTTTGTCCAATATTTAATAGAGTTCACCATAAAAACAAATACTGTATGCCATACATATTAAATGAATAGGACGATAATCGCTGATGCTAATGTTCCCTGACACCCACAACAAGTGACAACATTCCTCCCTGGCTCCAAAAGCGTGTGACGATGTGACGATGCTTGCTTGTCAACATATCAGTTCAATTCAACAGAAACAAGCAGCAAACTAAATAATGTGTTAGTTTGGACGGCAGCCTGAGGAGGGGGAAATAAATAATTTATTTCAAACTTTTCTAGTTTTATTTATTTATTATTATCTATGAAATGTGCTATACAGTACAACTAAACTTGCCTTGTCTTACAGGTCAAGGATGGGGCTTTTGCAAAAACAAACTGTTTCTGGTGTCAGCAAAACCTCATCGTGGGGAAAGCATTTGTAGGTGGTAGAGAAGAAAGGACTGCAGGTTTGGCATTTGGGAACTAAAGCATGAGCACATTACAGCACAGTAATAAAATCCTGTAAACCAGTAAAGACTTATATACTTTGTCCTAAGGCAGATAATATGGCACTGCTTTTGGGCATTATTTGGAGTCAGCGTTTTTTTGTTGTTGAAAATAGCAGATCTACAAGGCATCACGCTTGTAGATCAGTTATTTTAGCTGTTTTCAAATATTTTCTTTTTGATACAATAGAAATATATGCCCATAATAGGGACGACAGGTCGCACTATAAAATGAAGAAAACTCCTAGTCTGTTCTCATGCATTTCCTCCCAAAGGGGGTTGGCCAATATAGATCTGACATTGCACTTGGCATTGTGCATTGCCATAGCTTATGCAGGCTCAATTAAGACTGTCTTCGTCCATTCACATATGGACTCTCTCTCAGCATACCATAGATCTCGGTGAGTTGACAAGTCTGAAATTGCACATGGGCATCAGCCATTGGTATGAATGACAAAGCCGATTTTGCAAGGTGTAAGGGTGGCCCAACTCACATTAACTGCCAGTGTTTAAACTGGTACCCTTTTGTCATCACCTTGTTACTGAATTTGCCAATAAATAATTGTAAATACACCTTTTTGGTTTGATGTATATCATTAAGTATTACCATTAGCAGATTATATAATTATAAGTTTCCGACAACGCCACCTCGTTTAAAGAGGAAAGTAAGTGCACAAAAGGCACTACCTTTAAGGACACACAAGTTCGTTTACGGGATATCAGAGCAATATGAACCATGAGGAGAGACTGACCAGGACAACAGTTTAGAAAAAGTATAACAACTCTTTATTTCTAGTGACAGCGGCCTCTATAATGCCAAAAACACAATAATAAAATAAAAGGGAATCCTATAATCCTATGGCGCCACTAAGCTAAAACCTACAAAAATAAGAACACTTCCAACAATAAAACAATACTTCACCCCCCCTTCTTATCGTATCGTTTCTTGGGACAGTTAAAGTGCACTTAGCGTGTATGGTACTGGCTTGTTAAGGCCTCAAATCGTAATAAATATAATATTACGATAAATGAATATGATTACAAGGAGCGCAGATTATTACTATATACTAAACAGGTATCTAATCATAAGCAGCGTATCGTTCAAGCAGGTGGGAATAGTGACTTCTACAGCAGGTGGGAATAGTGACTTCTACAGCAGGTGGGATGGCACACACAGCGACACACAGCTCATCTCTGGTCGTCTACTTCTTTAGTCCACCCATCTGTGAATACAAAGAATACGCCAGTATCCTTGTCGTGACGACTATACAGCTTACTTCTAGGCCAGTGACTTTATTGACAGTGGTGTACAGGATTGGATACTCACACGCAGGCAGCCTTGTGGGCTGCCGCTGCGAATAGTTCGCACGACACCACAGTAGTCACAACGACCCCTCTCGTTAGCCGGTTCGGCTCGTCGGGACCCTCTCGCTCGTCTCTGGATGGCCCGGACCCTGCCTGGTAATGCTGGCACCCGGATCACCGTCTGGAATCCGCTGGGTTTGTAAGGTAAAGCGCTACTCGGTCTTAGCACTTTAGTTCAGTTCAGGTTCAGTTCAGTTACTGCCTGGCTCGGCCTGTGCCTGTCTCTCTGTTCGTCACAGCCGGCCACCTGAGTCACTTCCCGCAGCCCGCTCCACACACACGTCTGCACCCCTTGCTCGTCTCCCTAGACTGAGCCTGGCGTTCCTCTTAAAGGGCCGCCTCCCACTCTGCCAGCCACCCATTGGCTGGTCATGACGTCAGTCCCCATACATTGGCCAGCACCGGCTTCTAGTTATCCTATCAGTTCGCATTCAGACTCACACATGGAGAGAGAGGAGGTTTTAAAGGGGAACAGCAATACAACATTATAACCAAACGAAACATATTATACAAATTATACCAAACATGTTCAACAGAAGGAAATAATTGTAAAAACAACAATTATTAAAGGAAATAAAAATAAAAAGAATAACGCTGCTTTCCACCCCCTCACACTCCCCCCTACTTGATCGTTAGCAGTCCCTGCGACTAACTCAACCGGGCTGTACCGCACAGACGGCTGCCCAAATTAACTCCAGCAGAACGTCGGGGCCCTGATACCTCCCTGAAAGCTTCTTCCAGTTAGGCTGTCGTCTTGGTTGAATGCATCCTCCCTTTCTCCGCCTCAATGGGACGGCCTGAGCCTCGTTCCCCCAGGTGACCTGCAACTGGGGTTCGTCCTGGAGCTTCTGAAGGGCCATCTCCTGTTCCTCAGACAGCTGCTGGTGTTCTCTCATCGGGGACACGCTCCGTCTGCTGGCCTCTTGCAACTCTGCGCTGAGGCCCGTTATGGTGATCTCCAGCTGGGCTTTCTCCTGGCTCAGCCTCTGACGCAGAGCACCACCTCCCTCCAGCTCCACCGCCTGTTGCCTTACCTGCAGCTCCAGAACACGCACCTTCTGGTCAGCTGCTTGTGCCTGGCTGTTATACTCACTCTCCATCTTGGCCCATCTGAGGTTGGTGTCCTCCAGCAGAGCCTGGGTGCTCTCTGTGTGTCTCCTTTGCAGCTCAAACTTCTCCTGCTCCTCCTTCAACGAGTTGGCGCTCTGAACCGCCACCTTCCTCAGCTCACCGATCTGCTTATTTTTGCACTCACGAATGACCTGGGTTTCCCGCCGTAGGCCTCGAACTGTCTCCTCTAGCTTGCGGACGCGCTCCTCAGAGTCCCGCTGCTTAGCTCTATACGCCTCAATTTCGCTGTTCTTTCTGTCCAAAAGGGCCCGCATATCCCGATCGTGTCTCTGCTGCATTAACCTAAATTGTAATCCTGCATCCGGTAAGCCACATAATGGAACTCTCTCCCTCGGTACCCCCATAACCTGACACTCCCCAACAAACGCCTCATTAGCCCTCCTTCCCATAGGTGGGGAAATAACCCCTGTCGCACGGGCTCCGGCAACAGGGCCCTTTAGTTTAACGACGGCTGATTATTAGTGCACCATCTAGCTATGTGTCCCGGTCGTTTGCATTGTCTGCATATTGGCCTCCCCTCCCCATCCCATTCATGTCTCTGAGGTGGCGCGTACCGGCGTGCAGGTGGCACATAAGGCGCCTCAGGCGGCGGTGGTTGGGAACGCACAGCAGGAGCGGCAGCTTGGATGAGCGGTCGGAGTTCACTCATCAACTCCTTCGTCATACCTTGCAACTGCGTCTTGACATCCTCCATTATTTCTCGCTTCAGTTCATCTCTCCACGCAGAGGTCTGTGGTGGCACAGGGACAGTTACGGGGTTAATAGCATGACAAGCAATTTCAGTAGCTGGCGTACCTCCATGTTCCGTGTCCAACGTCAAGGCCTCCTGTCGCAGCGCAGTGAAGTCTTCGTCAGGGTGGCGTCGAGCATATATTCTCAGTGCTTGGCCAAGTGGGCCCTCAGTTAATCCCATAAGAAACTGGTCTTTCAGAACGGCCTCGGAGGGGGCTGTAGTCGCATCATAACGCCGCAACCCACAAAATAATTCTCTAAGTCTCAGAATAAAGGCACTGACACTCTCTCCAGGGCGCTGTGCGCAACTATAAAATTGTGAGCGTACCTTTGCAACAGGGATTGTTTCTTTGTACACGTTATCTAGATGAGCAAAGATTTTGGCCACAGTATCTCGATCCCCCTCATCCAACACATTAACTTGCCGTCTAGCTTCATCAGTCAAAGTTTGTAATAGAATGGCAACCTTTTTAGCCGCATTAACATCTTGCGTCCCCAATAGCCCTTTAATCTGTACTTTCCATTCCCTGTACTTAAGTTCACCCTCTGTACCTCCAAACGTGGGCAGCCACGGGGCGCCCGGATACACCGGCATCATCATCATATTAACCAGTTCACAATTACACACTTATTCAATCTCTCCTCTATATTGCTCTGTATCCGATCCTGCCGACAACGCCAATTATGTAAGGGTGGCCCAACTCACATTAACTGCCAGTGTTTAAACTGGTACCCTTTTGTCATCACCTTGTTACTGAATTTGCCAATAAATAATTGTAAATACACCTTTTTGGTTTGATGTATATCATTAAGTATTACCATTAGCAGATTATATAATTATAAGTTTCCGACAACGCCACCTCGTTTAAAGAGGAAAGTAAGTGCACAAAAGGCACTACCTTTAAGGACACACAAGTTCGTTTACGGGATATCAGAGCAATATGAACCATGAGGAGAGACTGACCAGGACAACAGTTTAGAAAAAGTATAACAACTCTTTATTTCTAGTGACAGCGGCCTCTATAATGCCAAAAACACAATAATAAAATAAAAGGGAATCCTATAATCCTATGGCGCCACTAAGCTAAAACCTACAAAAATAAGAACACTTCCAACAATAAAACAATACTTCACCCCCCCTTCTTATCGTATCGTTTCTTGGGACAGTTAAAGTGCACTTAGCGTGTATGGTACTGGCTTGTTAAGGCCTCAAATCGTAATAAATATAATATTACGATAAATGAATATGATTACAAGGAGCGCAGATTATTACTATATACTAAACAGGTATCTAATCATAAGCAGCGTATCGTTCAAGCAGGTGGGAATAGTGACTTCTACAGCAGGTGGGAATAGTGACTTCTACAGCAGGTGGGATGGCACACACAGCGACACACAGCTCATCTCTGGTCGTCTACTTCTTTAGTCCACCCATCTGTGAATACAAAGAATACGCCAGTATCCTTGTCGTGACGACTATACAGCTTACTTCTAGGCCAGTGACTTTATTGACAGTGGTGTACAGGATTGGATACTCACACGCAGGCAGCCTTGTGGGCTGCCGCTGCGAATAGTTCGCACGACACCACAGTAGTCACAACGACCCCTCTCGTTAGCCGGTTCGGCTCGTCGGGACCCTCTCGCTCGTCTCTGGATGGCCCGGACCCTGCCTGGTAATGCTGGCACCCGGATCACCGTCTGGAATCCGCTGGGTTTGTAAGGTAAAGCGCTACTCGGTCTTAGCACTTTAGTTCAGTTCAGGTTCAGTTCAGTTACTGCCTGGCTCGGCCTGTGCCTGTCTCTCTGTTCGTCACAGCCGGCCACCTGAGTCACTTCCCGCAGCCCGCTCCACACACACGTCTGCACCCCTTGCTCGTCTCCCTAGACTGAGCCTGGCGTTCCTCTTAAAGGGCCGCCTCCCACTCTGCCAGCCACCCATTGGCTGGTCATGACGTCAGTCCCCATACATTGGCCAGCACCGGCTTCTAGTTATCCTATCAGTTCGCATTCAGACTCACACATGGAGAGAGAGGAGGTTTTAAAGGGGAACAGCAATACAACATTATAACCAAACGAAACATATTATACAAATTATACCAAACATGTTCAACAGAAGGAAATAATTGTAAAAACAACAATTATTAAAGGAAATAAAAATAAAAAGAATAACGCTGCTTTCCACCCCCTCACACAAGGCATGACATATTTTTCACTTTTTGACCAAAATGTGTGAACTCCATTCTCGTGGGTTGGCCATTGGCATGAGTGACAAAGCAGATTTTTCACTTTTTAAACATTTAGGCTTAGCTGTTTTTAGCATTTTCATAGGATCTGTATACTTTATTAATCCTAGAGAGATATTCAGCATAAGGTTACCCAGCAAGCACGGTCAGGACCTGGACCAATCAGTGACGTCTCGATTGGGGCCAGATCAAGTCAAACCATGACTAGTCAGATCTGGCCTAGAATATCACCTGATTTCAACCAACAAAAATCCTGCCCACGAAAATGGACGTCTTGGATTAATCAGAGAGGGTCCGATCGAGGCTAGATAATAATAATATCATAACTAGTCAGATATGTCCCAGAATATAACCTTATATGCTCATATTTCAACTAACATTACAAACAATAACAAATAATCCTATAGTCCACATGACGTCCTGGTAATGGCGTCAAGATCATCCCCATATGGCCTGTGATCTGGCCTAGTTCTGAACGTCACCGGAGGACGCTATCATAACGTCATCATGACGTCATTTGGCTTGCAGGGTAGTTAAAACCACAACACAAAAGGGCACAATAACATGATCCTCTCAAAACGGCATTCTGTTCTGTCACTTCTGCACTCTGCACGCCATTCACCTGCTGAACCCTGTTGAACTCTGCATCAAACATGAAAAAACAACAAGGTTTTCACATAACAATAGAGTTCAGTATACACAGTATAGCTATGGGGCATTAGCTCATTTATATCGCGCCATTAGACACTAGCCTTGTGGGGATGTCACAGTGATATTTAGCCTGGCTCGTGGAAAGTGATGAATAGAGAAATGTTTGATGAGTCACACGGCAGATCTGTCACGGCTGACAGAAATGTCAACCAATGAATCAGCCTGCAGTCTCTCACCAGCCGGACACATTTATTGCTGTCAGACAGCTAATGTGGTGTTAGATGGAACCTGGGTATGTGTTCAAAGATATAAATGTGTGTCATTAAATACTGCATGCAGATGACGTTTTTTGAGTTGTGAGTTGAGCTTGTAGGCTAGTAGCCAAGCTTGGAAGTTTATAATTTTAAAGCCCAAACCACAACAATGATTGGCCATGCAACTCTTTAATTGCAACCAAACGGTTGCATGCAACTACTCGCAACCATCATCCCCCAATGGCAGTTGCAAGGAGTTGCATTGGTGTGGACTGTCCTTGAAACTGTTTTGTTGCAAGGAGTTGCAAGGCCACTTTGCGTTTGGTGTTGTTATTGAGGGCACAAGCGCCAAATGCAAGGCCATCAAATACAATCCTGATTTTAAGTCAACGTTAACACCCAAGGGGCCAAACTCGTTCAGTAACGAGATAAGGCCACTAGAGGTCGCTCTGCCAAAAGGAGTTGTCTCGTTCCTCAACGAGACAACAAAGGGTTAACTGTGCAGCGTGCTGCACGCATGTTGTGTTGTCTGTGAATGACCCTGGTCCATACGTCACACCGTGGCTCGCAGAGACACAGAATGGGTGGTCTAGGCTGCATTGACTTCCATTCTAGGCTGAAACATAAAAAATAAGGTGCAAAGAACGCCAGGGAAGCAGAGATCTGCTTGTTTTCACAGCGACACTTTACCGCGATGGTCGGCCCCGGTTTGGATTTTAGTTTCGCGAGCGTTTGTAAACAAATGGATTATCTTCCTCAATCGTCAGTGGACACTCACGTGCACACGCACGAAGCTTCCGAGGCTCTTCAAAATTAAAGCGTAAGTGAACGACGGCAGCAGCAACAGCTAGAAATGTTAGAAACCTTGGCTTCCCATGTGTTAATAATGAATTGAACTTGAGGGTTAACGATGATAACATATTTTATACATAGTATGACATTAATAAATACATAGAAATAGCTGTTTATTTCACAAGGGTGAGTCGTAGTGGCTATGGCCTTCATGACATTCCTTCCCTAGACATCTCTATTTTTCCACATCTACACAGATCTGAGAGCACAAACATCAAGGTAGTTTATGATCTTCTCCACAGTTTATGATCTTCTCCACCAAAACAGTATTTCATCTCAGACAGTCTAGTTCAACATGCTGTTGTGTGGTTATTTTGTATCATTCAGTACCAACACATTTGAGAAAAATGTGGAAGTAGGCTACTTCCTTGTTCTGCTGCTATGCAAAGTTTAGCACTGATCTCTTTTTTTGTGTGGTTATTTTTGTATCATTCGGTACCAACACATCTGAGAAAAATGTGGGGTGGAGCTATACTTCCTTGTTCTGCTATGCAAAGTTTGGCACTGATCGCATCAACGGTTTTTGAGATTACCCAGAACACGCAGACAGACAGACAGATAAAAAAATATCCATCATTGGAAAATGTCTACTTTAATCTAACTATGGATTATAGCAACATTTTAATCAGTATTTGGGCTTATAGGGTTGTGTGTTGTTGATTTTACACTGAAGTAGTGAACCCTTAGATTTTCAGAGTTGAATTAGCCCTCTGTGTACCTTTTCCATGAGTCAATGGCTACTGATTTCTGCTGTTTCATTTGGTTTTGACATAGAGAGAAACAGTGGAGAAATCTCTCTCCAATAATGTATTAATAGGATGAAGTGATGCAAGACAGGAGAAACCAGGCTCTAACAGCCTAAATATTTAGACAAAAACCCCAGTCAGAAGCCAGGCTTGACTCCTGAGAGCTGAGTGAGTTCTGTTACATCACAAAGAGCACTGGACAGAGCAGACGGAGTCAATCATTGACAGGCTGGTCAGCTGACCCGGCCGGGACCATATAACAGTACAATCGCTGCCAAGCAGTCTTCGGTGAAGAAGACACTGAAGGTACAGTAAGTGTGTTGCAACTTTCTTTTTTCAAAAGTAGCTACTCTCTGAGTGTTGTCTTTGATAACATTCCTATTTGGATATTTAGAAGAATTTGTTACGAGTTGATGTTTGGTCGTAAAATATGTTATTATGCGTGAGAGCAGTTAACAGATTAAGTTACAGAGCAGTTCATGTGTAATAAAACTGCTTGTCCCTGCTGGCTAAATTAATCTATTTTGTGTTAATCCTGTGTATTAGGGAAAATCCTTTGGAAAGATATTTCAGGTCCTCCTGCCAACAGATTTTCTTCTCATAGTTTGACTTAAGTATCTCATTACTGCAGCTCATTTAATGATTTAATTCCAAAATTAGACATTGTTCATTTGAAAAAAACAGAAGCATACTCCACAAGTGCTACTTTGCCAAAGATAATAGCCAAAGTAGCTGAAACGTTTGTTTGATTGATTTATTGAATACTTTATTCACTGTTTGAAAAAAGTACATATCTAGGCAGGTCTTGGCATGGCTCAGGGAGGGGACGCCCCTGCCATGCATAGTCCACTATGGGCATCCTAGGGGTGCGATAGGCCTAGTAGTGTTTGTGTGTGTGTGTGTGTGTGTGTGTGTGTGTGGGTGTGAAAGAGTGAGTGGAACTGTATTGATCCTTATGATGAAACTCATATTTGTATTATAATTGTATTATGAATGCTGTAACGTAATGTATTCTTGTGTCTGCTGGACTCTTGGAAGAGTAGCCGATGGCTAAAAGAGATCCAAATCAAAATCAAATCAAAATCAGAGGTACAGTTACAGGATAACACGAAAAGCCCCGCAGGCTTGTTTCCATTGTGGTCCCATGAGTCCTATGACAGGTCAGCAAAATGACAACTCCTTTACAGACTGGAGCCTCTCCCCAAATAGATTAATAAATAAAGAATACTATCCTTTGATTCCTCCTCCTGTCTCATCTCCACAGGCGTTAAAGATGCGTGGCCTCTCTTGTTGCGCGTTCGCGGCACTGCTGGCCGTGGCTTTGGCCATGCCACACGACGGAGACCACATGGGTCACACAGAGAAGCAGTTCCACCACCTCCACCACGGGCCCGGCGCGGCCCACAGCCACGCAGGGGAGGACATCTGCCTCAAGTTGTCTCCCCCGAACGCCGACTTTGCCTTTAACCTCTACAAGAAGTTGCGTGCCAAGGCCACCGCCAGCGAGAACATCTTCTACTCCCCGCTGGGCATCGCAACCGCCCTCGCCATGCTGGCCACGGGAGCCGGAGGTGACACCCACAGCCAGCTGTTCGGTGCCCTGGGCTACAGTGCCCTTACGCAGGCCCAAGTCAACGAGGCCTATGAGCACCTCATTCACATGCTCGGCCACCAGCGCGACGCCCAGCAGCTCGACATTGGCAACGCCGTGGCCCTGCGCCAGGGCGTCAAGACCGTGGCGAAGTTCCTGGAGGACGTCAAGCACTTCTATGCGGGCGAGGCCTTCGACGTTGACTTTGCCAACGAGGCTGGAGCCGTGGCCCAGATCAACAGCTTCATCGCTAAGAAGACCCATGATAAGATCACGGACCTGCTCACCTCCTTGGACCCTGACACCGCCATGGTGCTGATCAACTATGTCTTCTTCAGAGGTAGGGACATGAATCATGATGCGTCACAAGCATCCGCGTGTACAATGATTCCCAAACCAGGGGTCAAAATGGTTTGGGGGGAGGGGGGGAGCAGATGATTAGCTTAATGTGCAACATTGTTTTCTCACTCAACAGTAAACAAATCAACACACATTATAAGTGTATACAGGATATATGCACATTTCTAAAGTTACAATTTAATTACTTTTAAGTTCTAATTGTAAAATATCACGTAAGAAAGAGGCAAACATTGTGAAAATAGCTGATCTACAAGCTCACAATGCCTTGCAGTGCGAGGCTTTGTGAGCTTGTAGTTTGGCTATTTTCCACAATATTTACTGTATCTGTGGAACCGAGTCATACTAAATGTAATGTTGCAGTGCAGTGCTTGTCAGGATGGGGGGTCCCCAGTTCAAATATGATTATCTTTGTGGGGTCGTGGCCTGAAAAGTTTGGGTACCCTTGGTGTACAGCAAACTCAACAAGCTTTGATGGATTGCCTGTGTGGTTGTTGAGTGTAGTTTATATACCTTGGCAACTGAATGTCATGAAAATCCTCCCCCACTCTCAGACAACATCATCTAAACCGTGTTGGACGTCTGTTTGGTAAACATAATTTGTTTTTTATAAAGGATATACAGTGCATGAGACAGGGCAACAATGCGCCAGTATTATAGCCATACGCCCTGCAAACATAGATATAAACATGATATATGATGTGTATGGATTATACTGAAATCCATTTGAATTATATTACTCCCAGTCTCTATAATTTATCTTCCCTCCGCCACACAGCAAAATAAATAATGGTAATAATAAAAAACAAACCCATGCTATCTAGTCAATATTTACTCCCTTATACGGTGCAATTCTCAGTTCCCTTATACGGTGCAAGCTCTCAGAGAGCTTACAAAAGTGTACAAATGTAAGTTAATAATAGACCTTCAAGTGTCCATTTGGCTACATTTGTACACTCAGTTTAATCAGTCAATTATTTTGGGGGGTCCCCAGATGATCGGCTTAATGTGCAACATTGTTTTTTCACTCAGCAGTAAACAAACCAACATACAGTACAAGTTATATAGGCTATTTGCACTGAGAATAAGGACTTTTAAGACCCTATTAATACCAAATTGGCCAAATTGGCTAATATTGCATAAGAAAGGGCAACAATTGAGAAAATAGATGATCTACAACTAAGCGCCTCACATTGTGAGCTTGTAGTTCAGCTATTTTCACAATATATATCTGTGGAAACTACATTTAATGCCTCAATTGGGGGGGTCCCCAATTCAAATATAATTATTTTGGGGTGCTCACGGCCTGAAAAGGTTGAGAACCACCGGGCTAAATGAACACCAGAATGAAATCTGGCCTCATGCAGGGAAGTGGGAGAAACCCTTCGAGGCCTCGCAGACATACAAGGACGACTTCAAGGTGGACGACACCCTGACGGTGCAGGTGGACATGATGAAGAGGACCGGCCGCTACGACTTCTACCAGGACCCGGTGAACCACACCTCCGTCATCCTGCTGCCCTACAAGAGCAACACCTCCATGATGGTGGTGCTGCCCGACGAGGGCAAGATGCAGGAGGTGGAGGCCTACATCAACAAGGAAAACATCAGGCACTGGCACGACTCCCTCTTCAGGAGGTAATTGCTTTTCAACGGTTCTACGAGTTTGTGGGAGCGTGGGAGAGGTTTATGTTCATTTGGAGAGTACCCCGATATGCACTGGAAAATCCTGAGTGTTAATTTAACTCTGAGAGTGTACACAATGGACATGTAAAGCAGTGGTTGTCGAACATCTGCATGTCTAGCAGGACCGCACGCAAATTGATACGTATTTGGCCACAGATTCCCATTTGAAAGGATGTTGTGGCAGGCAGGGACCCCCTCATTTGTCAGCATTTATCAATCAGGATTTTTAACCTTAATAACATTTGGACCGGAGCTTGTATTTCTTTTTCTTTTGAGCGGTGCTAGCCACTCCAATACTTCACTTTGTGTGTATGTCCATGTGTACATTTACAGTGTTTCTCCATTATATCAAATACTCATGACCAGTGTTGGGCAGTAACACTTTACTAGTAATATATTACTGTAATATTATTACTTTACCCAGTAACGAGTAGTAGAATGTAATAAGTAACATATTACTCTCCTGAGTAATATTGCCCAACGCTGCTCATGACGTATGAGTGTTTTCTGATTGGACAATATAATGATGAGCACACACATCATCATACACCATCATCATATTGTACAGTACTTAGCGTGCTACTGGAACCCACACTGTTTCTTCAGGAATAGTATTTTCTAGAGCAGGGGTCTTCAACATTTTCAGACCAAGGACCCCTTAGCTGAGAGGGAGATGAAGCAGGGACCCCCACAGCCTTTTCATAGATTCCATATAGTTTCATTGTTTGACAGCATGCACGATCATCAGCGTATTTTATTTCAAGTGGTTAATATAAAAAAGGAGAAAAAAAGTTTCTATCACACAAAGATTTGGAGGCCCCCCTGTAGTAACTCTGAGGGGTCCCAGACCCCCTGTTGAAGACCCCCTTTCTAGAGTGTGAAGTGAGCACAGCTGAAATCACACGGGTGTGAATATTTCTTGAACAAACGGCATAACACTGACTGACTCCACTGAATTTCATGTGTGCTCCAGCTCAGTGGATCTGTTCCTGCCCAAGTTCTCCATCAAAGCCTCCGCCTCCCTGGAGGACACCTTGAAGGAGATGGGCATCACCAATGCTTTCCAAGACGCCGCCGATTTCTCCGGCATCTCTGTGGAGCCAAGGGTCAAGGTCTCCAAGGTATGACAGACTGATGTGGAATTGTACATGTTTTTTTTAGAGGAAAACAATGCCTTGTGAAAAGTTGTGATCTACAGTATGTGGAAATAATGTATGTACTGTATATGAAAAGAGTTGCAAGTCTTTGACATATCTGAAACTGCATTAATGGTGGCGAAGCATGAACAGTTTCAGAATCATACATGTACTTGCCGAGTTATCCCAATGAGCCATAGTTGGCTATTAAATGTTAGAAGATGTTATATATTATAACTGGTCTAAAAGTGAACGTTTTTTAGCCGGCTAGGCTTAGCTAGATGTTGAAACAACGTTATTTCAGCGGCTATATATAGACGGTTTATATATAGACACATGAAAAACAGCTAATCAACGCCTAATCTAAGCCTAGCCGCCTAAAAAAACGTTCACACCAGTTATAAGCCGGTTTTAGCCGAGTGGTTTAGACTTAAGACATCCAATAGCCCGACAAATGCTCCATTTAACATCCGTCCTATGATGGAGTCTTTCTTGTAGATCGGCTATTCTATTTCCATCGTACGACAAAGCATAAATCAAGATTTAGATGCTAGAGTAACAAGCGTCCGGCAGAGCATCTCACCACCTCTTCCTGGTTCTTCTACAGGTGTCCCACAAGGCCGTTCTGAGCGTGGATGAGACGGGAACGGAGGCGGCGGCCGCCACCACCATTGAGATCATGCCCATGTCCATGCCAGACGCTATGAAGCTCAACAGGCCCTTCCTGGTCTTCATCCTGGAGCACTCCACCAGGAGCATCCTCTTCATGGGGAAGATCAGCAATCCTACCGCGTAGGAGGAAGGAGTCAGGAAGATGCCCTCACCTGGATCCTATCAAAGTCACTCTCACTGGAGTATTGATTTAAATCTGAGAATGTACAAATGGAACCGTAAGTGCCCTCTTTCTCAGAGTTAAATTAACACTCTGTGTTTCAACGTGTACCCATTACAATTTCTGTGTTAAAAAGTGGTTGTCCCTTAGTTACAATCTGGAGGTACATAGTTTTGTTTTGGTTTAAGGGGGTGTAAGTGATCTTTCTTAAATAGCTCTATATTCCCATTGCTATTTTGTCAAACTGACTAACTGAGAAGATGTTACACAAACATCAAGTGTGTGTGTGTGTGTGTGTGTGTGTGTGTGTGTGTGTGTGTGTGTGTGTGTGTGTGTGTGTGTGTGTGTGTGTGTGTGTGTGTGTGTGTGTGTGTGTGTGTGTGTGTGTGTGTGTGTGTGCGCGCATGTGTGTGTGTACACACATGTTTTTTACTTTCATATTGAAAAGTTGATGGCTACATTTTGGGATGGTAATTGCATCATGCAATTACACCCCTTAGAATGAGTTTTCATCATATCTGTTCATTTCCCACCTATTCACAGACCTGCTAATGCAGTACAGAAGGTGTTGATTTTCCGACATTTCCAATTTCTTCTTTCAAACTGCATCCAGTAAAATATTTGCTTGGTTAATAAAAGCTAAAAACGCAGAAATAAAGTGATTGCGTAACATTTCTTTATGTGCTTTTTCCAGTGTGAATCTAGTGCTATATGTTGCGCTGATCAAAGCAATGGTCGTAGAGTTATGGCCATAACGCAAAGCCAAGTACTTTAACACTGCTGTAGTGCCCTGTATGTGTGCAATTTACTTTTCTGGTGTGAATATTCTCATGCCAGATCCTTGAAGTGGAATGGGACAAGCAGTGTGCGTCGCAAGTCCGGATGTTATGTTTGTGACGTCCACTGTTCGACCGGTCTCCAACTTGGTGTGTCTCACATGACCCCAAGGTTTGCAGTGCCCAATGGCATTTCGGATGGACTTAAATTTCAGAGAACCAAATAACCACAAATATCTATACCTGTCTGACCGCGGGTCCTAGGAGAATGCGATTCCCAATGAATTTGGGCGATTGTAAGTATTGGCTTCCATGATTGGCTAACCCATCCCATCGGCTTCACTGATTAGCTGAGTGTAACGTTTGTGCTGAATAGCCAATATAAATGAAAGGACTTCCATCGTTCCTGACATGCATGGCCCCAAGTCCTAAATATTCCTAACTTAGGTTTGAACTCTTTTCTAAACCGGTTCTTTCTCAATCCAACTCTTGCAACATGTGTGGCTGAAAAGGAAGAGCTACTCTGTTTATTCAGTTGATTCACACTATCCTGACTTCTCTCCCCTTTGACCTGTCAACAGAGACAAGTTGCTGCTGTGCAGTTTACACAATCACTGCATATCTCCACTAAACAGTACCTGAATGAGCAGACAGACAGTACTGTAGATAGTAGACACACATGATTCAGGACAAAGATAAGGGTGACGTATGGTTGAGTTAGGAGACGGGTAGTCTCGCGTGGCCAGACTGTTGCCTAACGCGATTTGCAAATGCTCCCGGCATACAGTACTCTGGGGCACGGAAATAGAAACGATGAGTGCGAGATAAAGCGGATGTGACGCACTCGCTCCCTTGGTGCAGTAGCAATGACAAGTCCTATGGGAAGCGTTATGTCTCCTTTCAATATTCTTGGGCCGTTATTTCGTCTTTCTCTGATGTTGTTGGTGTTACTTCCATGATGTTTTCAAATGTTTTCTTAAACTATACACCCATAACAAGAATATGCCGCTTGACTGACTCTGTCTGTGCTAGTGCATTTCTGTTATGTTTCCAATGGGACTACAGTTCAGTGTGGCAGTAGCTACTTCCGATACTCGCCGTTCAGGAGCTGCCGTTCCAGACTCTATATAGCATTCGGAGATTGTGGAATAGTTGTCTGGCTACGCGAGTCTAGGAGACGGGTAACTTGCTGAAGGAGCACTTCACCCAATTTTAACCTTATCTTCACATATATGTCCTCACTAATGAATTGAACAATAAGTAAGATCATCTATCCATTGGCCAATAAATCATACGGTTCACTGCAGCTCAACAGTCAGTGTGAGGGGTGGGTCAGGCTATGTCCAGCATCTCTGCCTTTAAAGGCTTGAAGGACATTGATGGAATCAACTACATGCTATGGTAGGCTGTTCCACACCTGGACAGCAGTGTGGAGAAAGGTTCTGTCCGATTCGCCACCTGACATAATGTGCATATCCTGGAGGTACATGGGGGGCAGTGGGGGGGTGCATTTTGTACTCATCTGTGGACTATGCACAGTTCAGAGAACTGCCTTCTAACGACATCATCAACGGGGATTCAAAGCTAATAGAGACTACAGCCTTTCTCTTCCTAGACAGTTAGCATGCTTGAAAGAGAAGCCATGTTCTTGCATTGACAATAATAAATAAAAAGGTAGGCAAGTTTCCGAACTGCCCACAGCCCTCCTCTGAGACACAGAGTGAGTAGACAGAAATGGTGAGGACAAATTATAAGAAAATACATAGAAAAAACTGTGAAGTTCTCCTTTCAATGTACTGAAACAAGAGTATTCTAAAATAGTGTGTTGCTGTATTGAAATTAAATAGTTTTCTTCTTTTCCAGTGAACATTTCCAAAATACAACCTCTTGAAGCATCACTCTGTAAATAGGATTTGCAATTACTTATTCTATCAATTATTTTGGGAGTTATATAACACATGTATACCTGTGATGTGACAATTAAGTTGAATTGATTAAGTTACTCAGGCCCTCTAGTGTGTTTAAAAGGATATGGCAGCTTCTATGGTGTAGCCTGAAGTTGATTCCCATGGTTGATTCTGCTCTGAAAAAGTTATCAAATAAGAGCAGTAATAAGATCCCATAACGAAATGAGATCCCTCAGAGCATATAAATGTTACCAGAAAGTTATGCCATCAACTTGAAACAGCACTGTTTTTGCTTAATAAGCATTTAAAGCATATTTTAATTAGTGCTTTATGAAACATGTGTTTGGCATCAAAAGGAAAATGAACATCTTCTGATCTTTAGTTTTACATGCCTTGCATCTCTTATCAGATGAATTCAGAAAAACCCCTGGGACTCCTATTTTTCCTTTTTTCCCCCCTCCTTTTTTTTAGATGGTTTCCCGAATTATGCGTGCCTATTTTCACTTGTTCTTACTCATGTAAACCACATGTTACGTATGGCCTTGCTGTGATGTCTTGATCAGAGACAAAGAGAATCTGCCTGAAAGAGAAATTTTGATGGATCCTTTAAAAAAATGTTTAAGAAGAATATGTTTTAAAATGAATAACCCCTAACCCTGTAAGACAGGGGTCTTCAACGTTTTCAGGCCAAGGACCACTTAGTTGAGAGAGAGATGAAGCAGACCCCCACAACCTTTTCATAGATTCCATATAGTTTCATCATTTGACAGTACAATCATCAGTGTATTTTGGATTCAATTGGATGAATCCAATCCAAATTGGATGTACATTTTTGTTTTCAGATATTTAACCACTTGAACAGTCAATACTTAATAAACTTTCACTCCGTACTTAGTCTGCTCTTTTCCCCCTCTGCACCAAACCCCGATCGGCTCAAGTTCGCAGAATATGGATGCTAGGGTTCAAGTGGTTAATATAAATAAAAATATATATATTTTAAAAAGTTTCTATCACACAAAGATTTGGAGGACCCCCTGTAGTAACTCTGAGGACCCCTTGGATTATCGTTTAAACGAACTCATCCACTCATCTCAATAACAATTCAATAAATTCAAATAATCCCTCATGACATCTGACCGGAGTCCGGAGGCCACTCAGTTGAAATGGATGTGAGATCAGATAAAGGGACAAGTTTAGATTCTCCAGGTAATGGAAAATGACACTGTGCTTCTATTCCAATGCAGGGACGTGCAGAGAATGTTAGAGAGTCAGGGGCTGACATGTCTAAAAGGGCCTTTTGGTGAAACTATCAAAAATAGCAGACCTCCAAGCTCACAACGCATCGCAGCGCGACGCGTTGTGAGCTTGGAGGTCGGCTATTTTCGTTGCTTGATACCACACTGAACTAAAGCATAATCAAGTCAATACTGGAGATGTGGCGTAACGGCATGGATTCCTACACAGAGAGGGCTATTCCTTCAACATAAGTGCATTCAAGTACAGGAGAGTTTGGACAAGGGCAATTGGACAAGGGCAATTCTCTTGAATGCTGCCTTCAGTTATGGCATGGAAAGAGGCTGTTTGCACTTCTTTCACCATAGTGAAAACTGCGTTCATGGTCTGAGTATAGGGCACTTTTTTACAGAGGGATAAAAGGGCAGGGGCTCAAGCACCCTGTGATGTCTATGTGTGCACGTGCCTGTTCCAGTAGTAGCTGACAGAGTACAGCATCTTGCAATGGGCCTGGTGTACAAGATACACTACACCTCCAAGATTCCCATGTACCTGACAAACTACTTCTTAAAGGTCAAGGATGTTCACGATCATAACACCAGAGGCAGCTCCACTAATCATCATCAGCGTAGATTTAACACTAAACAAGGCGCTAACTCGTTCTCCTGCTATACCATCAACATGTGGAACGCCCTTCCACAAGCCCTAAAGGAGAGCAAATCCCTAGCCTCCTTCAAAATTGGTATGAAAAGTCACCTTCAGACAGCAGCTACCCGTGACTTGTAAATAGACTAAGCCCCCATGCTCCCCCCCCCCTTTTTCTTTGTATTCTGCCTTTTGTATTTGATGTTATGCTTTTGAAACTGATATTATCCTAGATAAAGTACTATGTTCTATCCGTCTGTCTTTCAATGTTATATGAGATACTTAAAGTGTGGTTCCTGTGGAAATAAGCCTCGGCTTTCTAGGATCTCCTTTTAGTTGACCTTGTACCAGTGATTTGTACTGTCATGAAACTGTACTTTTTTCTATTGCAAACTTCTAATAAATTCTTCAATCAATCAATCAATCAATCAATCCAATGTATCACACAGCATATTATTTTTAAGAACCTGTCATTAGTGGAATACGCTTCTGAAAAACTCACTCCTACCACTAACATGCCAACTCTCAGATCTCTCCACTTTGCTTATTATTTCTATACTCTAAAATGATCAAATGTGTAATACTCGCACACATCCTACTGTACCACCATGTGAGAACATGCGAAGGGGGCATCTATAATGCAACATCTATAGCACCAGGGGGTCCTTGATCGGCTCAGTTAGTTCAGAGTGCTACCACTAAAGACACCAACTTTTGCCTGGATCTCTCAGAATGACTGATAGCTATTGGAGAAGGAGAAGAATTATATTTACTTGAACCCAATAGCATCCCTATTCTGGGTGGAACGTTCTGCATAAATAGCAGATCAACAGGCACATAACGAGTCAAATGTGTTTCAAAAGTTACAAGCTTGTAGATCGGATATCTCTCTCTCTCTCTCTCTCTCTCTCTCTCTCTCTCTCTCCCTCTCTCTCTCTCTCTCTCTCTCTCTCTCTCTCTATCTCGCAAAGACTTCTCTGTCTGTCTGTCTGTCTGTCTGTCTGTCTGTCTGTCTGTCTGTCTGTCTGCCTGTCTGTCTAGCTACTATATTTGTTGAGATGTAGTAACCTAAGTATTTAAAAATTGACATGGCTACTCAAGTAAAGTAAAAATACCACAACATTCTACTTAGGTACAGTACTTGGGTAGGCTTGGGTATACTTTATACCACACTAATCTAAGCATAATAAAGTGAATACAGGAGATGTGGTGTAATGGCATGGATTTCTACACAGAGAGGGCAATTCTTTCAACATAAGATGCTGCATTCAAGTTCAGGAGAGTTGGCTATTGTTTTGAATGCTGCCTTCAGATATGGCATGGAAAGAGGGTATTTGCATTTCTTTCACCACAGTAAAAACTGCATTCATGGTGAGGGCACTTTTTACAGACAGATAAAAGGGCAGGGGCTCAAGCCCCCTTTGATGTTTATGTGTGCACGTGTCTGCATTGTCTCATCTCGTCAGGGCTGTTAGATGTTCTTTGACCAAATATAAAAAATAATTGCATGATTTAGTTGTTAGGGAAATAGAAACATAATGTCTGAATTGCCATAGTCAAATATGTGAACAATGAAACTATAAAATATTAAAATGACATGCCAGTGCGCACACACACACACACGCACGCACGCACACGCACGCACGCACGCACGCGCACACACACACACACACACACACACACACACACACACACACACACACACACACACACACACACACACACACAGTATACACACAGTATACACACAGTATACACACAGTATACACCACAAGGTGGCACTCTTGTGGCACAAGAGAAAATGGGAGCAAAAGGACAGTTTAGTGCACCTGGCCGTTTTCCAGTTATGGTTCAACTCCTTGGTATAATTCACATCCAAATTATGGCAAATCCACCTGTGCAATAATTGGCGCACTTTACATAGTGAAGTGAAATGAGCTGAACATCTAAAAGGTCATGTAATTTCACTCTCTCTTTTCATCAGTTAATGCTTGAGCTCTGCACCACAAAGCCACCAATTTCAAGCAGGGAAAACTACATTGAAGGCAAATTCAAGCTTAAAGGTGATACACCATGAAATTTAACTTTTCCTATTTTAAAACGTTTTTTTGGGGGGTCCCACTAGCACCATCTATCCTCACAAAGTCCCATTTCTGACCGTTGTGTCTTTCTCTGGTTTTGGGAAGGCGGAGGTTAAAAGCATCCCACGGGTTCTCAAAATCAGGCTGTGTAGATTTGCTGCCGTCGATGACGTCAGCGACGGCCGTTTTTGAAGATTTTTTTTTTCTTTTTCAAAAAGATTTTGGTGGGGGGGTGGCGCAGTTCAGGCCAAAGGTGGAAAATGCTCTGAGATAGGCCAATTATTTGTTTACAAACATTGAGACTGAATGCACAGCTGACTGTATCATGTAATCAATTCCCAACAGATCCCCAAACCTGTTGTTTTGGGGAGCACTGGTTATTCAACCTCCTCTTGTGTGCTAGTGAGGTGCTCCCATGGGAGCGCCCTTATCGAGACATATATACTTCATTGCGCAACGGTGTTCCGCGTCAAGAGTAGCTGATATACAAACTCACATCGCGTCACCAATGCAACCCTTCTGAGCTTGGAGGTCTGCGCGCGACACCGTCGCAGGACGGAGCATAAATTAGGCTTCATGGACTGCAGCTGGGCGAGCTGTAGACGCTTGTGATCCAGTGGATCGGGTGGGTGATCAAGAGGAGCGCTCCCTCTGTTCTGATGACGGTGAATAGAGGTGGGGTTTGAAGGACAACTGTTTTGAATCGCTATTATTGTTTACAATCAGAAACTAAGGATTATATATTTCAAGAGTGAGAATTTACAGTAAAAATCCTACGCATTCTTCCTCCACACTGGGAGAAAAACGGCATCTGAAAGTTTGATGGAATGCATTTTTAAACACGAGTGCCATCCATTGCATCCTATGAACGGTGGGGTTCATTTGGTGCCGACCGGCGTGCGCATACTTATATCAATGTGACGTGGACCATTAAGGCATCTATTCAGGAGTGGTAATTTAGCCTCAATTTTGAAAAACGTTTTTTTTGGGACATAAACAATATGACATAAATACTTTTTAAATGCATGGTGTATCACATTTAAAAGAGGGTTAGCATAACATTGTATGTATTAACTCGGACAGCACAAACTATTTTCTTAATCACTGGAACATATAGCATCCCCATTCGGTGAATGTAATGCACAATCATTGTAAAGTGCCTATATATTTACGCTATATAAATGCTCCATTTACATTCAGCAAAAGTAGCAAATCTTCCAGCTCAGTGTCACAACAATGTGGTGCATTGTTATCGATCAGCTATTTATGGTGAAGGTATTTAGTGTAGAGGGAAAAGGGAGAGGTAGCCTATACAATTATGAAGATTTAAAGGGGGACAAAAAAGAATAAAGAAAGATCCATGGTCTAATCTCAGTCACAGGAACTCTATGAGATCATGGATTTCCATGCAAGCTCCTTCTAGTTTTGTGGGAGGCTTGTTTTATTAATACATGTCTCAATTATATGATGCAAGATGAAGGGAAAAATTGTTTGGAACTGTGGTTTGGAGTGGACGAGAGCCTCAGGGTCAGGCACTAAACTTAAGAGTTTATTTTCTTAAGAACAATCATAGTGAGTTAACTAGACCCCATGAGCTCTGTGGGGGATATTGTCAAAACATTAGATCAAAACATAACTGTCAGCAATGACGCAACAGTGGACATGGGTCAGTGAAGTTATACAATAGTCTTCTCTAATACCAGCCCGGCTGACAAAAAATATACTGCATGCACTGTAAAAGCATTAATTTAACTCCGATGGGCAGGGGTGTTGCACCAAATCCTGGGCCCTGGGTACAAGGATTCACTCACATGTTGTGCTTTAACTATTGAAAAATAGCAGATATACAAGCTCACACCTGCGAGCTCGTAGATTTGCTATTTTTGAAAAATCGTAAATCGTATTTCAAATCCTTCTAAGGTTTTTTTTGAAAAACCTATGTTTCTATGTCAGTGGTGCTCGAATATTTTCATGTGAAGGACCCCCAAAATGATATGTATTTGGCCACGGACCCCCATCTCAAACTATTTAGTTCCAGGGACCCCCCAGAAGCTAAATTTGAGTTACAAATGTTCGCTTAAAAATACATCTATTCAAAGATTTGCACACGACTTTTCAAAAATAGCAGATCTACAAGCTTGCAGCGCGGCACTCTGTGCCGCGCTGTGAGCTTGTATATCTGCTATTTTTCAATAGCTAAAGTATAAAATAATTAAGGCCCCTCCACCTTGGGCCCTAGTAACTCAGTCCCACTTTTCCCCCCCTTGTGACGCCCCTGCCGATGGTTGTGAGAAATGTATTGACCCGTAATGGTTCATTCTGAGCATTTGAAAAGAATTGAACCAAATGGATTCATAATTTGAGTTAAATCAACAGAGAGGACTTTGTGTGCTTATGCATAACTTAGTTAAATATGCATCAAAAGCCAAACAATCTAAAGCACGAGTAAAAGGCTTGGCTGACAGAAAGAGGCTGTTCTCCCATCAAGCTCAAACATTCAGGAACGACAGACCTTATTGCTGGTGTTTATTATTTATGGATCCGCCACCGAACTGCAGAAAATCAAGCCATGCAATTGACACATATCTTGTGCCAAGAAATCAAAGGCATGACTAATGTTGAGGCATCTGGCATAATGAGGATAAAGAAACTACTGAGACCTACTGGTCTGTTTATTATGGCAATTCATGCTGCTGGTTGCACATCATTCACTCTCACTGTACTAACCTACTGTATGCCTGAATTAGGCTCTCTCTCTCTCTCTCTCTCTCTCTCACGCACGCACGCACGCACGCACGCGCGCGTGCGCGCGCGCACACACACACACACACACACACACACACACACACACACACACACACACACACACACACACACACACACACACACACACACACACACACACACACACACACACACACACACACACACACACTCCATTTCTCTTGTAAGGACCATGCAGGTAAACTGTCCTCACAATACTAGTTCTCATATTCTACTAAACTTGTGGGGATATTTGGCTGTCAAGTATTTTAATAACACGCACAAACGCACGCACGCACGCACGCACGCACGCACGCACGCACGCACACACACACACACACACACACACACACACACACACACTGACACACACAGAGTGAATTAGACACTGGTGTTGTTATGAATGGTGATTTTGTGCAAGTGTGCGTGCGTACGTGCGTGCGTGCTGTTCAGGTTGTGTTGCTGCTACAGCATGACCCTATGCCTGTCTACCGCTGTTGACAAATGGGATTAGACATAATGTATCTGGACAGATTCCCCGTTGCGTTATCGAGCCGGCTGCCACTGCATCGCAATGTATCAATCCAAGTCAACCTGTAAAGACAACAATTGTGATTCCTCTGTCATTTCACATCAGACCCCCACTAGACAGCAACACTGATCCTCTCATTTTCTGGACACAATTGGCTCTGAATCACCTCAGCTCTGAACTGTGTCAATTGGCTGATCCCATCAATAAAGTGCACTGGCTGCTGGGTAGTGGGGGTCATGTGTGCATGACAGATAGAAACGCTATTGCATAAATACCCTATAATATGGTGTTAGTGTTGTTCAGTCAAGTGGAGCAAGAAGAGCAGGGACGAGCAGAGAATGTTAGAGAGGCAGGGGCTGACATTTCTAAAAGGGCCTTTTGGTGAATATATCAAAAATAACAGACCTCCAAGCTCACAACGCGTCGCGCTGCGACACTTTGTGAGCTTGGAGATCGGCTATTTTCGGTGCTTGATACCACACTGAACTATAAGCATAATCAAGTGAATACTGGATATGTGGCGTAACGGCATGGATTTCTTCACAGAGACTGAGGGGGCAATTCTTTCAACATAAGATGCTGCATTCAAGTTCAGGAGAGTTTGGACGAGCCAGTTCTCTATACTGCCTTCAGGTATGGCAATGGAAAGACGGCATTTGCATTTCTTTCACCAAAGTAAAAACTGCATTCATGGTCTGGAGAGGGCACGTTTTACAGACTGATAAAAGGGCAGGGGCTCAAGCCCCCTTTGATATCTATGTGTGCACGTGCCTGATCATAAGCAGTGGTGTAAAGTAGCCAAGTGCATTTACTTAAGTACTGTACTTGAGTACAGTTTTTAGGTATTTGTACTTTACTGGAGTATTTACAATTTCCAACACTTTTACTTCTACTCCACTACATCTTGGATCCAAATATTGTACTTTTACTCCACTACATTTATTTGAAAACTTTAGTTGCTAGTTCATTTGCAGATCTAAATTATAATATATTATAAAACATATATTAACCACTTTAGTCCTATTTTATACCTAGGCTATTTGAAAATAGACGATCTACAAGCTCACAACATATGCGCTATTGTATTTACACGCATTTACTACACAAGTAAAAATGTTAGTACTTTGTCCACCTCTGGTCATAAGGCTTTGTAACATCTGATATACTTAGCTGTGTCGGTGCCTTGAACCAAAAACAGCCGATCTATAATCTCACAACACATCGCAGCATGACGCATCGTGAGCTTGTTGATTGGCTATTTGGCACAACACTGGTGCAAAAGTAAATATAAATCACCCTTTAGGGATTTGCAATATGTCCTGCCTGTTTGAATGTGTTTGTCTTTATTAGATTGTTACCAAGATAAGCTTTGACGCATTTCTTTAAGTATTGTGTTAAAGGTCACGCTCACGATGATGGTGGATTATCATGAAATTTGGGGGGAATTATCTGGCTGCCCTCGGTGCCCTGAAGTGCAGATTAACTTCTGGGTGTCAAAGCTTAAGGTTAGAATCAACAGATGCAGAACAAGAAATGTTGGTGAGGGCAAGGGTTATTTGTACCCTTGGGTCAATTGTTGCTACATTCACCAAACAAATTGTTTCTTCTTAAAGTGCATGGAAATGTAATGCAACAACAAACTATTTTATTGTATTTATGTATTTGCACAATAGAAAACACTACAAAGAATAACATTATTAACAGACAGAAATAAGTGCAGGTGAGAAAGGAAACCCATATAGGGCTTATATACAAGGTTCTCACCTAAACTAAAATACCTCGTGCAATGTAAATAAATAATGGTGCACATTTGACACTCAGACAACCCATGGCTTCCCTACGTTGTGCATAGAAATAGATATACAAGCTGACCAAAAGATACTGCACTTTTTTGAATCATTTTCACAGAATGTTCTCCTATTTTCACTGAATATTTGCCTGTTATGGCTTGCCCAGAATAAGGACTCTAGGGTCTATGTACTGTATGTGCATGGTTAAGTTGTTAGACAGAAAGCAAGGTGTGAACATGCATCTCAAACACAGTGATGTTCCATGGAGCGAGCTCAGGTTCTCTGGCGTGGCAACTCAAAACGAAAGGAAATCAAGCAGCCAAACAGCAAAGCATGTCAGCTGAGCCCATCTAACTTATAACTGCCTTTCAGCTGGGTCCCCAACGGTGGCCTTCTTATCACACTACAGTGAAGAATTCAGAATCACTACCTTTCTGCCATCATAACCTGACTCTGAGAGCCTTTTGCTTCAGTAATCAGTTCATCTCCCATGGTCTCCGTACCGTTGTGCTCTGCTTGGGCCTGGCTTCTCCCTTTGGTCCATAGGCTACGTGACATCTCTGAAAAATGAACAAGTTGAACTTTCAGATATTACGTTCTGAATATGTTTGAGAGCCTTTCAGACTATATGAGCGGCAGCCATCCTAGGTAGTATTAAGGATTGCCTTGACAAGATGAATAGACTTTACACAAGCTTGTTCGCGTGGCTTAGAGTGGACTATAATAAAGATAAATGTTTCCTTTTGATTGCAGCGGGACTTGGCTGCTGGCAGAGACATTGCTTCCTCGCAGAGAGAGAATGGGAGTCTGAACGTCAGAGAGAAAGAGAGAGAGAGAGAGAGTGACAGAGAGAGAGACGATCAATGTGTCATTTGTTATGTCCAGACTTAAATGAGAGTACCACACACAAGCTGCAGAATAACATGGCATTGTCCATTAGAAGACTTTGCTGCCTTTATTCTGATGTGAACTCAAGTCTGTATTGACCGCTATTTAAAGTAGCTTTTATTACACAAGCATCGTTCACATTGCAGTTTATTCTCACACGCTTTCATTTCTATCCAGATAAATAATAGATTCATGAGCTGCTACTTAGGCTATACATAATGTTTATGTTGTGGGTGGCTCCAGTATATAGGCTATTCATAAATCATTGTATCCCATATAATGAGGTTGTGGGGCGGTACGTTTGCGTCATCATGTCCTTGTTAAAATGGCTGGGGCAGTTTATGTGGCTTTACAAGAGCAACCCTTTACCACCGGACCACTGGCGACTGTGGGCTCCTGAGATTTATTCTACCTCATTATCAGGCCATCGCTTAAAAAAATAAAGCGATGTTTATAAGCACAGATGCTTGTGATTTATGTTTAAACATCACGCCAGCGCTGTGATTGAAAGACACGTTAACGTAGGAAAGGTGGAAGAGGGAACGAGAAGAGTTATGCCCAGTTCATGCTCCATCATACGGCTGTGTCGGACCGAACATAACATAACTGAACATAACCGCTCTACATGCTTACAAAGTGTCACATCCACAATGCATTGTGAGCTTGTAGATCGTGACACTGCCATACGACTAAGTATAAATCAGGCTTTAGGCTACATCCACCAAAATCAAGTCAAGAAAGAGAGAGAGGCAGATAGTATTGAAATATTAATTTCAATTTCATTAGCCCACATTTCATTTCTCTGTCTTACTGTTTATCAGAGGTGATCCATCTTCCATCCCAGGTCAGTCTTCTTGAGTGGTGGTCGTCACGTTTGTTCGCAATCAATAAATTATGGAAATCTCTCTTGTTTAGTCACATGCATACCCGTCACTTATTTCTTTCATACCTGACCCCTTTCATTGATGAGCCCTGGTTAGTATGATTAATAGCGGTATTGATTGTTTCTGCATGTGCGTGTGTGTCCTTACAGTATGTGTGTGTTTGGCTTGGTATACGCTAGGTGTATCCCTGTGTGTGTGCAGTAATCTATTTGTGTCACCAGTTAAGATGCAATCTCACATATTGTCAATGTCAGGTAGAAACCTTGTATCTCCAAGTTTCAAATTTGTAAATTAAGTAAGTAAATTCCTGGTTCATCATACTGTCGCACAAAACTAGTGAAAATAGCAGATGTACAAGCACAGAACGCATCGCATCGCAAGGCGCTGTGTGCTTGTCGATTGGCTATTTTCACTAGTTTAAATCAATTTTAAAAGGATAAATACAAAACGATTTTGGACATACAAGGTTTCCACCCGACAACAACGACATACACTGATTATATCTGACAGTGGCAGAGATAAAAAATACAAAAAAAAAAAACGTAGAGAGCAGGAGAGAGATAGGGCCTTCGGTTTCCTCCACTTCCAGAGGAAGTGACACTTCGACATCAAAGCCAGATTGTAGCTTATTAGTGTGACTGACAGAGACTGGTGGCACGGTTCAAACGTTCCCGCTCACTTTCAATTACACTTTCGGAGTATGGATTCATAATTCATATCCCAGAGAAATAATGATCATCAAAGCAAACAAAGCACCATATATCAGCAGTGCGCTCACTCGCTTTTCTCACCCTCTTTGATGAGCTCAGAGTATTCCTCATTTGTGTTCCTCATTTGAGCCAAGCAGGCGTCTTTTCGCAGATCACTGTTTCCTATCAATACAGCTCTCTTCACATTCACTTTGAGACTGCTGGATACATATGGTAGTGCCCATGTCTCGCTGTGTAAACAGCAGTGCGGTGTCAACAATGCACTCTGTGAAGAGTTTTTCATGTCAGCTTTCAGTCAACTCAGTGTGTGGTTCTGATGTTACAGCAACAAAAAAGGAAGAATTCTGTAAAGAAAATCGATTGCTTTAATCCGCTTTGGGCTCATTGTCAGGAGAGGAGTTTCTGCAAGATGAGTGGGTAAGTCATAGTCATTGCATCAGTCTCAACATGAAGTGCTCCTGTGGCCAGGGGTGTTTCTGGGCCCTGGGTACAAGGACTCACTCACATTTTGTGCTTTAACTATTGAAAAATAGCAGATATACAGTCTTACACCGAGTGCGGCGCTGCGAGCATATCTGCTATTTTGGAAAAATCGTGAAGATTTGTGCAAGTCTTTGAATATTTCAAATCATTCAAACAGGCAGGACCTAAAAAGGTTTTTTGAAAACCGATGTTTCTATGTTAGTGGTGTTCAAACTTTTTCCTGTCAACCCATAAAGATATGTATTTGGCCGCGGATAGCAGATCTACAAGCTCGCATATATCTGCTATTTTTCAATAGCTAAAGTATAAAATAATTAAGGCCCCTCCACCTTGGGCCCTAGTAACAAGGTCCCACTCCCCCCCCCCCTTGTGACGCCCCTGGCCTGGCCACATTCACTTGAGCCCAGCTTAGCGTGACTGACAGCGATTGCCAGGTGCCTCTTCTCCAGGGAATGTGGGACGTCAAGAGTTGATTGATTTTCACCTTCATCCCTTCACCACATCCATATACGTTCCTTCCCTTGTCATGTCTGGTCCTAGTCCTTTATTGACCATGTGGCTCTCACAGCAAAACAAAGATTAACTTGTGTACACACAACACCAATTGAACCCCTAGTTCTGAGACTAGTTGAGGAAATATACAGAGGAGATTATCTTTGTGTTTTGTTCCTCTCCGATAAGGGCTGAAGCCCAATTCTTTCTTCACCAAAGATTAAAACCTGACCCTAATCTTTACTTACAAATGATTTAAAAGAGCTTTTTTTAGATTGCCTTGCGAGCTATGACGATCGCTCTCAGGACATTATAGCCTGCATGGCTTTGGAGTTGAAGATAGGTCAGCCCTTTTAAGCAACGGGATAACCTCAAGTTAATAACCACTTCCAGACTATCAATGGATGTTGTCTAGATACAGAAGCATTTTTCTATATAGTGCCTTTAACCAAAGCACTTTACTACAGTATGTGCATTACTTTGTACACACACACACACACACACACACACACACACACACACACACACACACACACACACACACACACACACACACACACACACACACACACACACACACACACACACACACACACATTCACAAACCGATGGCAGAGGAAACCATACGACACACTAACCTGCTCATCATGATGCAGCAGTTTGGAGTTAAAAGCGTCTTGCTCAAGGACACTTCATCACGCAGCCAGAAGGACCAGGGGTCAAGCTGGGAACAGTCTTATTCCAAGGCAGCTCTACCTCCTGAGCAGTTGCACCTCCCTCTAGCAACACATCACTTGACCATCAAAAACCTTCACGGTTAATTGCTGCAGGCCTGTTCATCTGGCCTCTGAGGTCATGACAGACTTGTGCTATAGCCCATCTCAAATCGACCACTGGCCTTCCCTGCTTGACCTCGTGTCTGAGATCCATGGATGATGCAGTCAACACTGGACTGCACTTTATCCTCCCAAGGCCTCGTGGTGGTGCCAACTTGCTCCTTGTGCACAAGTAGGCCATGTATGGTCTATTTGTGCGCCAGCAGAGCACGCCATGAGGTGCGCTCACCACTGGCATCACCAGGAATGCTGGTCTCTCATTGGCTGTTAATGATGATGTTGCCAGAAATGCTGGTCCCTGATTTGGCTAGGGGCTTAAACACATACAGCTACCTATCTACCGGTACCTACATACGCAGCCGAACACAGTACTTGCTCGCTCTGCTGGCGCAAGTAACTAGAATGATGCAATTGGAAATTGCAAGTGTGGTTGCCGTGACTCAAGTCACACTTGCAAATGAATTCCGTCTTACCATTGGAATTTTCCCTATTCAAGTCAATGGGGAAAATGTATTCACTAATAAATTAATGGCCATATGGCAGGGGTGGGCAGATGATGGCGAGGGCCACTATATTTCCACCTTCACTCCAGAGGGCCACACGTTCTACTTTGTCTTTCTAGTATCTCATACAAAAGAAGCAAAAATAGAAGATCTACAAGCTCAAGCTTGTAGATCTGCTATTTTTGCTTCTTTTGAATTGGAAACATGAATAATTGTTGTTATTTTTTAATTGGAATCCTGAAATGTACAATTGTATTTAATTTCAAATGCATTTAGTTAACTTTATGAACCTAAATACAAATATGTTGGATATGAAAAAAAGACTAACAGTTTAGTACTACTATACTAGTCATTAAGCTACTAAGATAGACTGAAGTAATTAAAACGGTCATGTTTGGAATTGTAACAGCTGAAATCAATAATATATCAGCATTCTGATATTAACCTGCGGGCCGCATTTAGTGAAGGTGGGGGCCGCATGTGGCCCCCGGGCCGCCAGTTGCCCATGTATGCCATATGGAGATCATGGTCAGTTGGTAGCGCTTTATCACATACTGCATGCCCGATGAAATACAATGTAACTGCTGAGGGCCAACTCATCTACATCGTAGAGTCATGTTTTATTCTAATTTGTACTTATTCATACTCTTTTTCTTCTATTTCATACTGTACTGTGAACCACATTACTGTATATACACAGTATTCTCTATGAACTGTACTTAAAGTCATACTGTGGAACATTCAAATTAGTTGTCTGTTTTAGTGACACCCCGAATTCTGCAGGATCCTGGAGCTACGAGGAGATTTTGGAAAGCAACAACACGTCGTCAGCTACTGCATTTATTAGCTGTAAAACACATACATCATTATTGCCAGTACACTTCCTGTAACTAGGTCATTTTGGTGCGAATGTCGGGGGCCGACACTCATGAATAAAAAATAATGATTAATAGTGTTTAAATAACAAATATACCAGTGAAAGCCTACCGGTATATCAAAAATAACTTTTGTTTAATTGAAAAAGTTACACAGTATGACTTTTTTTTTAATAAACTTTAAAAGTTGTCATGTGATACTGCATGCCCGGTGTCGTCTTTTTCTCCGAGCTCGCCACTCAACTGAGTCATCACTCAGAGTCACCGCCCTTAATTAGGGGAAAGTTCTCAGGACCACATCGAGGGTCAGGGGTGTCGCACCAAATTCTGGGCCCTGGGTACAAGGGTTCACTCACATTTTGTGCTTTAACTATTGAAAAATAGCACATGTACAAGCTCACAGCGCGGCACCGAGTGCCGCGCTGTGAGCTTGTAGATCTGCTATTTTTGAAAAATCGTGAAAATGTGTGCAACTCTTTGAATATTTCAAATCCTTCTAGGGTTTTTTGAAAAACCTATGTTTCTATGTCAGTGGTGCTCAAACTTTTTCATGTGAAGGACCCCCAAAATGATATGTATTTGGCCACGGACCCCCATCTCAAAATTTAGTTCAGGGACCCCCCAGAAGCTAAATTTGAGTTACAAGTGTTTGCTTAAAAAAAAATACATAGCCTATTCAAAGATTTGCACAAATTCTCACGACTTTTCAAAAGTAACAGATCTACAAGCTCGCAGCGCGGCACTCAGTGCCGCGTTGTGAGCTTGTAGATCTGCTATTTTTCAATAGCTAAATAATGAAGGCCCCTCCACCTTGGGCCCTAGTAACTCAGTCCCACTTTCCCCCCCAGTGTGACGCCCCTGTCGAGGGTCGACACAACTTTTTTCGAGTTAACGCTGCATTGCGACACCTCGTTAGCTTGAAATTATTTTTGGCAAGTGACACCATCATGTGATGAAGTATAAATTAGGGGTAAGGCCTGTGGCAGATGAGCCCCTGCATGGCCCAATCTGTACAACAGCAGAATAGTCATGACTGCAAGTCATTCAAGGTCTTGGGAACTGCAATCTTCCAGGCCCTCGGCTCAGGTGGCATGTAACAATTCTTCTGTATCATGTCTGAAAAGGTTCAGCGGAGGATGTACCTTCTGCAACGGCTCAATAAATTAAACCTGCCGGAGGCAATGATAGCCCAATTCTAGCGGAGAGAATCATCGACTGCCATCTGCCCACCCACTCCGACCTCTTATGCCTTCAGACATATACAATACAGTAGGAAGAAAGCAGGCAGCATCCTATATTAGTGTGAAATAATTGTTATCGTTTACAGCGATAAGAAAACAAAAAAGAAAACACTCTCAATAATCATGTTTCAGAGATTTTAAATGATTGTGAATTTGTCTGTCATACACTGGACATGAGTTGGATCTGTACTTTTTTCCTTCTACACTAGGGACCATACTTTCGTCCAAGCTTCTTTTTTTTTTTACTTCAAATGGCCAATCTACATCGACACGTTGTGAGCTTGTAAATCAGCTATTTGAACTATTTAAAAATGTTTTCAAAATAGAAAAAAAGACAAAGAAGTTTAGGGGTTTAGGGTTTAGCTTGGTGAAAAATAGGGCCCCAAATCTCTTCAACAAAAATATTTTTGGCTAATGTTATCCCCTGCAAGTGGATAACAAAAGTGTAATTTAAAGCGTTTTAAGCATCGTTTTCCACAGTAATCATGCATATCAAAATAAATATGCATATCACTTGATTGAGGTGCTGCGTTGGAAAGTATCACGAAGAAAAAGAAAAGGAATAGACCCTACGTTCATCTTACCTGCTCCAATGTCATTTAACGACAACGTATTGAACAGTAAACAGTAAAACAAGAAGAGCAGTAAAGGTACTTACTATGGATGCAAAGGACATTTATTTAGGAAGAGTCACTGCTGTGTTTTTTCCCCCTTTCATCAGTGTGCTGCATGAATGAATATATTAGAGAAAAGTTACATACCACTGTTTTGACTGAAAAGCACAGCTGATTAGAGCAGTGACAGCATGTAACCTCCGTGGAGGAACAAGTCAGGGGCAGACCGCATGATCGGGCCACCGAACCGACTATGTAAAAACTATACTGTAGTCCAGGCTACAGATGCAATATCGTGCGATAAAATAACCCATTAAAGCTTGAAGTTACATCACTTTACAGCAAACAAACACATGCCCGCAACTGAAGGGATTACGAGCCGATAGCTACTACAGTTTTCTCTCACACAAATTCAAAGCATTCGAGAGTTAAGAGTTCGGCCACATCAGCCACTTCAACTAATGAGCAGTAACTGTAAATGTTTAGAAGAGTTGGCATGGCGCCCCAACAGTTAAATTGGTTTCTACTACTCGCCACTATTTCAAGGGCATGATATAGGTAGGCTAGGTGGCTGCAGTTACTGCCGAACCTGACTAAAGTAAGGTTTTCAAATCTAACCGCTGACTGAAAAAACAGACTTAAGTCGCATTATATTATAGCGTTTCCTATTTTAAACCATAGTGTGCACAAGTCGAACCCACGATGCACTGGCTGCTTATGTGCTTAGGTGCCTGGACTATGGCCCAGGCCGTCTTCACACTAAAAAGAATGTATAGACACTGATTCCGTTCACAATGTGGAAATGTATTTTTATAACGGACGTCAATGGGGCTGATCGGGATGAAACCTTTTTTGGAGTCTTACAGGTATGTCATAGATACGTCATAGATAGATACATTTTACTATAGGAGAACAGTCCGTCCGTCGTAATAATAATTCCGTCTCAAGATGGCGGGGTACTTGAACATTGTCCGAAGGGCCTGGGGGCAACTAAGAGGCCACGGAGGCATGCGCGGCTTTCTCCTCCAGTTTTTCAGAGTCAATGACGTGAAGACGGGACCGCTAATCGGAGTGGATAAGTATGGAAACAAATACTACGAGGACAAGCGCTACTTCTTTGGACGCCACCGCTGGGTGATTTACACCAGAGAGATGAATGGAAAGAACACCACGTGGGACTTGGATGGCAGCATGGTGCCTGCTGAATGGCACGGCTGGCTGCACTGTACGACAGACGATCCGCCCACCACGCATCCCCCCGAACCCAGGAAGTTCCTGGCAGAGATCCACCAGTTCAACGTGAGCGGCACGGCCCAGCAGTACGTGCCGTACTCCACCACGCGCAAGAAGGTCCATGAATGGACTCCGCCCAAGGCTGAGGAGACTGCTGCACGGTCACCTGACCCTTGAGTCCCTCAGTGTACGATCATTTCCTGCCTTTGTACCAACCAACCTGTTACCTTACTAAAAAAATCTAACCTCGGTTCGAAGTGAAGCGGTGGATTTTTATTCTATGTGTTCTATAGAGCTATGAAATCTGTGTTCTAGATCTATATATTCTGTGTTCTAGATCTATACTTTCTATGTGCTTTAGTTCTATATTTTTATGAATTCTGAATTCTGAATGATTTTATCTGGAGGGCCAAATTGTCATGTGAAGCTTGACCAATCCTCAATTCTGCATGTACGGGACATGTACGGGACAGACAAAGCCTGTTCATTCTGGACTGGAATGACCATATATGGACATGTACGGGACACACAAAGCCACTCCTTGGAAGCGGCTTTCACAGCTTCAAAAACCACACCTAGAAAACACTGTTCCTGAAGAAACAGTGTGGGCTCGAATCAGACAAGGGACATATGGATAGGGACAAACACAGGCCGGGCCCCCTCACGCGGCCCACCTTGCCCCTCCCCCAGCATCCGTGAAACCGGTTTTACCGAGTTGCAAACACTCTGAAACAATGGCGACTTGCTTGAAACATACATTTGCATATGGTTGCATCCTTCACTTAAGCTCACGGCCCCCTAAGCCATTGAGTCCTGCCGCCGGGCCTGGACAAACATACACACAAAGTCACATATTGGAGCGGCTAGCACCGCTCAGAAATAACTTGACTGCACTCTGTCGAGGTGCCAACTTGCTCCTTGTGCACTTATAGCCAAATATGTCTAAAAAACTCATCACCCTATTTGCACGCTCTGCTGGCGCACGTAATTATACTATGACATACTGTATCTGTAATTATTATTTTTATTTGTCTATGACATAGAGTCTATGTCCCTTGGTTGAGAGAGAGAGATGAAGCAGGGACCCCCACAACCCTTTCATAGATTCCATGTACTGTAGTTTCATCGTTTGACAGCACAATCATCAGTGTATTTTAGATTCATCTCAATTTGTTTTCAGATATTTAACCACTTGAACCGTCAATACTTAATAAACTTGCCCTTTCACTCTGTACATAGTCTGCTCTTTTTCCCCCTTTACACCAAACCCCTTTGCCTAAAATAGCCCAAGCTCAGAACGCCTCTCAGCGCGAGCCGTTGTGAGCTTGTAGATCTGCTATTTTTGGCTAAAGTTCTCAGAATATGGACGCTAGGGTTCAAGCGGTTAATATAAAAAAGGAGAAAAAAGGTTTCTATCACACACAGATAGATAGATAGATAGATTTGTGTGTGTGCAAGATATTTGCATGCTTAGTTTGTGTTGTCTCTGCCTCTCTGTCATTCTATCCATCAATTATCACTGGTCTCTATACATTTGCTACTTTCAATCATCCAATTACTGTTGTCATGGCCCGGTTCCTGGCACCAGCCAGAGAGCTGACTCCATCATCAACACCTATAGAAATAGAAAAGAAAGACTTGGGTTTGTTTGGCTGGGTTTGCTTTCCCCTTGCTCTTTGACTTTGTCCCATTTCAATTTATTTGTATATCCCTGCTAGTTTAACCATGTTAATTTGTAAGCTGCGTATGCTTTATTTATGGAAGGAAGGATTTTACTACCTTAGCTTTGATATGGTTTTGTAAATGCTTATGTTTTATGTTTATTGAAGCGGTGAAAACCGCTTCCAATGAATGGCTTTGTGTGTATCATGCCCATATATGGTCATTTCAGTCCAGAATGAACAGGCTTTTTCAAAAACAGAATGTCCGTTTAATTACCATATATGGTGATCTCAGTCCAGAATGAACAGGGTTTTTCAAAAACACAAAGTATGTTACCTTATGTCCATATATGGTCACTCCAGGCCAGAATGAACAGGTTTTTCCTGTCCCGTACGTGTAAAATATCAGTCCAGAATGAATAGGCTTTTTCAAAAAGCAAAATGTGTGTCCCATGTCCATATATGGTCATTTCAGTTCAGAATGAAAAGGCTTTATATGTCCTGTACATATATGGTCATTTCAGTTCAGAATGAATAGGCTTTATATGTCCTGTACGTCCAGAATATGTGTGCGGTGTCCCTCCCGGTCAGATGAATGGATACTTTGAGGATTGGTCAAGCTTCACATGATAGTTTGGCCCTCCATTCTTTATATATTCATTCAGAATATATAAAGAATGTAGAATTCAGAATATATAAAGAATGAATAGATCACAGAGTTCATAACTCTAGAACACATAGAATAAAAGTTCACTGCTTCACTTCGAACCGAGGTTTGATTTTTTTTTACGTGTCTGTCTGTGTGTGTGTGTGTGTGTGTGTGTGTGTGTGTGTGTGTGTGTGTGTGTGTGTGTGTGTGTGTGTCTGCAGCTTCTAAATAATCACCTAACTGTTCAGTGCTCGCCTAAGGATTCCACCTCTTTTTGTAAATATACTCAGAATTTCCTTGCAATACCGGCTTTGAGCTACAACACCTCAAGCCACAGGCCTAGACCCCTCTCTCTCTCTCTCTCTCTCTCTCTCCCCCCCTCTCTCCCCCTCATCCCTCTGTGCACTCCTTTGACAAAGCATCGCAACATCTTTTCTTTTCTTCCCACCTAATGCAAGGTACGGTGTTTGTGGCTTAGGTGGGTGCGTTCCCGTGACAAAGTGTCCCAGCCTGCCAGTCTGGCTGTGTAGCACAACATCCAGGAGATGAATGGCTTGTGAAGTCCTCGTGTCAGCAGCAGACACAGTCCCCAGAGGGGCCCCCCTTGCATGATTGTCACCAGCATTATTGTGTTCCGTTTGATGCCAAACCTTTGTCACCTGACAGCGGAGTTATGCCTGTTTTATACTCAGCTGTGCGCCGGTGCCGCTCACTGAAAACAGCCGATCTACAAGCTCACAACGCAACGTATCGCGCCGTGTTGTGAGCTTGTAGATCGTCTGTTTTCAGAATGCGACACCGGCACGCAACTCAGTATAAATCACCTTTAGCTTCCCTCCGTTTAAAAAAAGAAATAATTATTCTGCAGTTTTAGTTGGAACATCACATGCCTAGCTTTTATGCCTCTGGATTATTTTGGAAGGGCTGATTTCTTTTTTTCTTTCTTTTTTTCCCCCTTGAAGTGGTAAATCATGAATTAAAGATGAGACTGGGAGTTTCTGCAATCACAGCACATGCAACGATTGGTGCTGAATGACAAAAACGCGCTGGCTCATTTCAAATTTCTGCAAATGTCATTCACATCGCATCCCCTCTGCATTTCACACAAACAAAACTCATTTTCACCCTGTATTTATGTTGTTAAGCACCCGATGCCACGTTAGCTTTTCAGTGTACGCTGACTGTAAAGGGAACGACAGGAAAAAGGAAAACAGAAAAAGTAGCCAGGGAAAGACAAAACTTCCTGTGTGCTTTGTTGCCATACCGTAGTCATGGTAACCACGTGTTCAATGAGGACGGCAAACTCACACAAATGAAGCCCCAAACAACCCTTCACTGTCGGCTAGGTAATCAAAGAGATAATCCAAGAAACACAACAAAAATGAAAGCAGCCGCCACATGAAGCAACCTTCGAACTTTGTTTTCCACACCGCCTTTTCCGCGCCGCCTCCAACGAGGAAGCGGCAGAACAACAGCGTCATCCTCAAAGTGATGCGTCATTGTTAGACACGTGTGGGCGAATATTTCATGGATATAATTGAGCCGGTGTGATACATCATGGGCTGAATCATTACGGCTGAGGAGGGTTCGGAAAGGAGCACAAACCAAAAAGCAAACAAACAAATCAACGAGACATAACAAGACCTCGCTGCGTTCCCAGGTCACCGTAATTAGTCGGTGCAAGCGCAGGTTTCTCTTGTGAAAGTTTGCGATAAGAAGAACCCAGGGTGCCTTCTTTTAGAAATTGGCTTGTATTTTATACGGAAAAGCTGATATACGGTCATCATCATAATGGTGAATTGGCTGGCTGACAGACATACAGATTATGTTTGTGTGCATAGAAATGAAGAGATGCATTAACCACTTTATTTACAAATATCTATCTATCTATCTATCTATCTATCTATCTATCTATCTATCGGTATCTATCTACCGGTATCTATCTATCTATCTACCGGTATCTATCTATCTATCTATCTATCTATCTATCTATCTATCTATCTATCTACCGGTATCTATCTACCGGTATCTATCTACCTATCTATCTATCTATCTATCTATCTATCTATCTATCTATCTATCTATCTATCTATCTATCATTCTATCTATCTATCTATCTATCTATCTATCTATCTATCTATCTACCGGTATCTATCTACCGGTATCTATCCATCTATCTATCTATCTATCTATCTATCTATCTATCTATCTATCTATCTATCTATCTATCTATCTGACAGCATAATGATAAATATGGACAGTCAATTTATATGGTATATACTACTGTAGTCGTCAGACTACGGGCATCTTGCAACTATGCAAGATGCCTCTGAATTTTAAGGAGATGCACTTTTTTAACAGCTAAAAATGCATCCATCTCCAGGTCCACGTTTTCCATTCAGAGGTTTTTGAAGCTTGGCTGCCTGTAGGGAAATCTGCATTTTTTAAGGCACTGGCTGCTGGCTAGAGCAGATAGACAAGAAATTAAGAAGTGCAACCAGAGGCAACAACTTTCACTAGCTGAGTTGTACAGTACAGTACATTACATTCAGCATGCTGCAATGCAAATCTGTCTCGTGAAATACAATATATTGCTCCATCATATATGCATAATATATCAAGTTATGCTGAACAGTTAAAAGCTCATAAATGACTGCCACATTTTATACGCAAATTCAGCATCTTATGAGGCAGCATTTTCTACCATCTATTCGAACTGTCAGAGCGTTCTCCCTTTTCTGCAACACATGCGCACACACATCCCCCCATGCACATGCACTCACACACGTGTGCGCACGGCCGCACGCACACGTATGCACGCACGCAAACTACAAAGAAGAAAATATGCGAAGATCCAACATGTCCATGTAACATTTTAACACACGCATGAAACACCCATCTGGATTACTGGATTTTTGCGATAGAGTGCTTCTGACACAACATGGTGTCCTGCGACGAATAGCTGTCGGAAACTTCAAATAGAGTAAAAATTAATGTCTGTCTCGCTTCTCTGTTGGACGTTTTATAATATTGGATTGGATAGAGGCGGGGAGAGTTGGATGGCTGCCCTCCACCCTTTTCTCCGAACTCCACCACCCGATCACCTCCCCATTCAGCGACGCTCAATTCTCTTCTTTGAAAGGGAGCCCATGCAGCTCTCCACTCTGCAGTGCCATGTGCCACGACCCTTGGTTCTATCTCCCTCTCCACCTCCTCATCGCTGCTCCCTCCTCCTCCCCCCTGTGTCCACCCGGTTGCTCTCCCTGACTGGACCAGGATCTATTACACAAATCTGTCAGACGGGAAAAGCTCAACACTTTATTTCCTCCCAGACAAAGAACGAGTGATGGGCGATGAGTTTAGGACTGCTGAGGGATTTGACTGACTCTGGGGGAATAATAAAGCAATTTCAGCCTGTCAGAGCATCTGCGGAAGTGGCGGGGGGTCTAGAAGAATACATAAACCCCTTGTTTTTATAGCAGAGCTTTTGTTAGGTGTAATGCAAAATGAGTAGAGAATTTACCGATTCTCCCATAGCATAATATGGTAAAGAATTAAGTAAAAATGCTTTTAGTGGAAGAATTAAAGGTGTTGAATAAAGAATGCAGTGTAATATATACATTGGAAGGCAGACAAGCACATTTCTATCAGTATTATTTAAGCACTGTTTTTTTTTTTGCTTCAGGGACCAGCAAATGGCCCTTACTAATTACTTATCATTGTCATTAATATCTACCCCTGAACCTAAAAAAGGCCATTTACTGACTGGCTCAAAGGGCCTGCTGTGTCAAGTGTAAGGGACATCAGGTTGACTGTCTGGAACTATTTGCACATGTGCTCTTCATTATGGAAATGCAAACCTTTTCAAAAGGAACACCTTTGCACTCAGAGGGCATTAAACTACTTTGAATGGTTGCTTTAATGACAATCAGCACTGTGTAATCAACTGCCGGCTGACATTTAAAGAATGAAAATGGCAATTAGGGATGGTTTGTGTCTCTTGTCACCTGTGCATATCGTTGTTGTCGGGTGGAAACCTTGTATGTCCAAAACCGTTCGTTTTGTATTTATCATTTTGAAAACGATTTAAACTAGTGAAAATCTACAAGCACACAATGCCTCGCACCGGCATGCAACGTTGTGTGCTTGTAGATCTGCTATTTTCACTTGTCTAGTGCGACAGTCTTGGTGAAGCAGGGCTTTACTTTACGAAAAAGAAAAAAAAAGTACAAATTTGAAAACTGGAGATATGAGGTTTCTGCCCGACAGTGACGATATGGTGGAAGGTCTTAGCTCCCCAGCAGCATCCCTGAGGCGGTACAGGAGGTCAGCCGTCTGTTAGAGTAATATTAAGCGCTGCTACTTTATGGATTAGCGATTGGCTATGACCCGATTTCAATGCAATGCTCATTGCTGACTTATACGGATCGAAGGAGGCAAGGGAATAGGAGCTGAGTAAGACTAAGTATTCTTTATTCACAGTCCAGTTAGCAAACTTTAAATACATATGTGGACAGTCCCGAAACCACACGAGGAAAGCACCATGCAGGCACTGATTGATTGACTAATGTTTTTACTGACAAAACATTTACCTGTTTGTATTATCTGTCAAAATAAAAGCTCCAGAGCGTATTTCCATTGTGGTCCTTTGAGTGCAAAATGTGTGTGTAAACTGAATGGCATGTGTTGGTGGTGGTAGTGTGTGTGTGTGTGTGTGTGTGTGTGTGTACGGACGGACAGATACGGTACATACTGAAGAACATAATTAATAATAAGTACATTGATACAAATTTGACAGACTCAGACTAGATGCATAAGAAAGAAACATGAAGAAAGAACAACATGGGTACTGTTAACGAAACCCAACTCGACTAATTAATGGTTAGGTCCAGCTGCTATTCAGCCAGCTCTTTAAGGAGGACTTGACGTTAACAATGGAGCTAATCGACTTGCAGGCTTGCACTTAGCCACATAATTACTGAAGAGGATAGAAATTATTCCTTTCCCATACAGTTTATGAATCTGCTTGGTACAATGTACTGTATGTGGAGCATCGTCTGGTGGAATAACGTTACGTACAACGCTAACCTGAGAGTTGGCATGCATGATATTTGACTTATTTCCTAGCATAAGAGGGCTCAGTCTGTCCGGTTGGAAGAAGCTCTGGAGGAACTGATTGCCTCTGGAAGACTTACTTTCAACCTTAACCTTTTCATGTTATTGACATTCTAAAGATGGCTTGAGCCCCTGCCCTTTTACCCATCTGTAATAAGTGCCCTCTCCAGACCATGAATGCAGTTTTCACTATGGTGAAAGTAATGCAAATGCCCCCTTTCCATGCCATACATGAAGGTAGCATTCAAACTCTCCTGAACTTGAATGCAGCATCTTATGTTGAAAGAACTTCCCTCTCTGTGTAGAAATCCATGCCGTACGCCACATCTCCAGTATTCACTTGATTATGCTTAGTTTAGTGTGGTATCAAGTACCGAAAATAACCGACCTCCAAGCTCACAACGCGTTGAGGTCTGCTACTTTCAATATTTTCACCAAAGGTCATTTTAGAAATTTCAGCCCCTGCCTCTCTAACATTTAGTGCGGTATGCTATGTATTCCTGTAGGATTTTTTTGCCAAAATGGATTTTTTTGCTGTTTTGGCTTCTATAGGGACCAAACTATCAGAAAATGACGGGGGTCAAATTTTCAGACCCCTCCCTCATTTCCTGGGGGCGGGTCACTTCAGTTGTGGCCCTATTCGGCCTTGTTTTCCCAAATTCCCATAGGATTTTTTTGCCCAAATTTATTTATTTGCTGTTTTGGCTTCTATAGGGACCAAACTATCAGAAAACGACGGGTGTCAAATTTTCAGACCCCTCCCTCATTTCCTGGGGGCGGGTCACTTCAGTTTTGGCCCTATTCGGCCTTGTTTTCCCAATTTCCCATAGGATTTTTTTGCCCAAATTGATTTTTTTGCTGTTTTGGCTTCTAAAGGGACCAAACTATCAGAAAACAACGGGGGTCAAATTTTCAGACCCCTCCCGCATTTCCTGGGGGCGGGACACTTCAGTTTTGGCCCTATTTGGCCTTGTTTTCCCAATTTCCCAAAGGATTTTTTTGCCAAAATAGTTAATTTTTTTTCTGTTTTGGCTTCTATAGGGACCAATCTATCAGAAAATGATGGGGGTCAAATTTTCAGACCCCTCCCTCATTTCCTGGGGGGGGGGGGGGGGGGGGGGGGGGGGGGGGGGGTCACTTAAATGTTGGCCCTATTCGGCTATGTTTTCCCAATCTCCCATAGGATTGTTTTGCTAAAATATATTTTCTTTTGTTGTTTTGGCTTCTATGGGGACCAAACTATTAGAAAATGACAGGGTTCCAATTTTCAGACCCCTCCCTCATATCCTGGGGGGGAGTACTTTACAGTACTTTATAAACAACTTCACAGTATATTCTGAGGCTATTCAATAGTTTAGGTAGGAACAGTTCAAGTGAGGAGGATGGATGGGGTAGCATTTATACTTCTGACCTGTTATTATTCTTGTCAAATACAGGATCTATTCATCATCACTGTTATCTATGTCCTCCCTTAAGGCTCATTCCCACTGGGCCAGATAAACAGATACAAAAAAGAAAATATCTGTCACATATTTTTTATCTGTGTCTTACCATCCACTTGAATGGAGAAAGATATTTCTTTATCTGTTAATCTGGTGGGAATGGGCCTTTATACTGTTGGCAAAGTCTTCAGTCCAGTGCCATAGCACTTGCAGAGACTGACTGTCCCTTGCAACCTGCTTTACAGCCACATGTGATGAGCTCAAGTATTGCCTTTGGAGCAGGGAGGGCAAGACACTTGACTGGAACATACCCTCCACTCTCCGAATTCCACCAATTCTCTTCAATTGGTGGAAGCTCAGGGCTCAGGGCAATTGGACATCGGTGTCAGCAGCCTCTTCGATGTGTGCACCTCCTCAAAATCATGTCCTTTGATGAAGGTATCATATATGACAAAGAGCATGAAAGAACTGTCCCTTGAGAAATACTCAAGCAGTCCCTGGCCTAACACATGTCTACTTCTCCTTGGTTGATCACACAGTCAGGAGTTCCTTGATGGACATAGTGAGCTTCATCTCTGGATGAAGACTTCGAATTTTTTGATGACTGATCCATATACCTAATATTACCTATCAAAGACAACTCGACCCTCAACATAGCCAGCCATCATCGTTATGATGCGTTTGTTGAATGCATCCTGAAGATCTGACAGCTTTTTGTCTTTTTCATGTTCTGAAGCACACCCATGGCATCAACAATAAGAACTTTGACAGAATAATCGTCCTCTGTCAGATCATGCTATGTATGGGACACATGGAAGATCTTCCTACAGGGGCTCTGCCCTGGCATCTTCAATTGCATGCAAAATCTGAACCCCCTCATTTTCTGACAGTTTGGTCCCTAAAGAAGCCAAAACAGAAAAGAAGAAAAAAATATCTATGGGAATATAGAGTCGAATAGGGCCAAAACTGACAAAAGAAAAAATATATTTTAGCAAAGAAATCCTTTGGGAAATTGGGAAAACAAGGCCAAATAGGGCCAAAACTGAAGTGTCCCGCCCCCAGGAAATGAGGGAGGGGTCTGAAAATTTGACCCCCGTCGTTTTCTGATAGTTTGGTCCCCAGTGATCGAGTTATACCCACAGAGCTATGGGAGCCCTATTCTGGCGGCGCCGAAGGCGCCGCCAGAATAGGGCTCCCATAGCAAAAAAAATCGGGTAATTGCGGATATAAAGTCGCCTAAAACGGGTACTTTCCTATATTAAATCATATTAAATCGGGTATTTCGCGGATATAAAGTCGGCTAAAACGGGTATTTCCTATATTAAATCATATTTTTCCTTTCACAATATTAATTCGGGCTTCACATTGGCTATGTTGACAACTCCAGGCAGTCTTTTCTGTTCATATTAACTCACCATTATTGCTCAGCCTCCAGTTCCCAATTCCTCCATCTGATGATCTGAGCTCTGAGCCATCCAGCCAAAAGTTCCCGTTCTGGTAGCATAAAGTCGGCTAAAATGGGTATTTTTCTTTCTCAAAACAAGGCGGGTCGGGTTCATATTTATTTACTAAAAAAAACAATGTCACGGGCACAGGCTACAGTCTTGCTCACAAGACAGCGTTGTTTGGTTGTTTGTTGCTGTCCGAGTGTCCGCCTTCCTTTGCCGTCCGGGCCGTGGCTAGAACAGACACTCGACGCAGTGGTTCCTAGCTTATGGGGAAAGAAAGCCTGGTAGGCGAGGTTAGGGGAAAGGTAGGAAGTAGGAACCATTGCAGCGAGTGTGTTATAACCCGGACGGTAAAGGAAGACTCACACCCCACATTAAATGCGCCTGATTTATAATAATAAAATTAATAGTAGGATTAAACGGTGTGATGTCATTGTTTGTCTTACTTTTAAGTTTTAAGTTTAATCAATATTTGTTCCTTTTCTCACTCACCTCCAATATAAATGTAATGCCATGATATTTACTTCTTGGTATCTGATCAAATACAATTTAATTTGACATGAGACAAAATTGATGAACTTAAATGAACATTTATTGTCTGGCTGAGACCGTCTCTGCACATATAAATAAAAAACAAACGAATGAATGAAAAATAAATCTTTTTTGGCACTTACTTTAGTAAAATGTGAGTACTTTTTTCTGTCTATGCCCCAGTTTGCTCACTCTCAAAAAAGCGCCACCCCGTGGCTACATTTGAAACTACATTGCAGGACTTGTCATGAGTGAAGTGGAGCAGACAAAGTGACACAAAACCTGAGTGAAACCTGCCGGTCTGAATTGCTAAATTGAAAACATGTTTATTTGTATATATAGTTAACATAAATAATATAAATTCTTCCAATGGAACATAAAAAAAAAAAAAAAGAAAAAAAAGAAAAAAAGAAAAAACACACTTAGAAAAAAAGAGACCCCACGGGGGTTGTTGACTATGGGGTCCCAGACTTTAACTATGGGAGCTAAGCCCCTACTGGCTCCCACATAACTCGAACTCTGTTGGTCCCTATAGAAGCCAAAACAGCAAAAAAAATCAATTTGGGCAAAGAAATCCTATGGGAAATTGGGAAAACAAGGCCGAATAGGGCCAAAACTGAAGTGACCCGCCCCCAGGAAATGAGGGAGGGGTCTGAAAATCTGAACCCCCTCATTTTCTGACAGTTTGGTCCCTAAAGAAGCCAAAACAGAAAAGAAGAAAAAAATATCTATGGGAATATAGAGTCGAATAGGGCCAAAACTGAACCCCCCCCCCCCCCCCCCCTCGCCGCCTCAGGAAATGGGTGGGGGGGGGGGGGGGGGGGACCCTGTCATTTTCTGATAGTTTGGTCCCCATAGAAGCCTAAACAGCAAACAAAACAATTTTAGCAAAAAACAAATCCTATGGGAAATTGGAATGCATAGCCGAATAGGGCCAAAACTGAAGTGACCCGCCCCCAGGAAATGAGGGAGGGGTCTGAAAATTTCAACCCTTTTATTTTCTGATAGTTTTTTTTCCTATGGAAGCCAAAACAGCAAACAAAACAATTTTAGCAAAAAAAATCCTTTGGGAAATTGGGAATGCATAGCCGAATAGGGCCAAAACTGAAGTGACCCGCCCCCAGGAAACGAGGGAGGGGTCTGAAAATGTGACCCCCGTAATTTATTGATAGTTTGGTCCCTATTGAAGCCAAAACAGCAAACAAATCAATATTAGCAAAAAATACTATGGGAAATTGGGAATACATAGCCGAATAGGGCCAAAACTGAAGTGACCCACCCCCAGGAAATGAGGGAGGGGTCTGAAAATGTGACCCCCGTAATTTTCTCATAGTTTGGTCTCTATAGAAGCCAAAACAGCAAACAAATCAATATTAGCAAAAAATACTATGGGAAATTGGGAATACATAGCCGAATAGGGCCAAAACTGAAGTGACCCGCCCCCCAGGAAATAAGGGAGGGGTCGGAAAATTTGACCCCCATCATTTTCTGATAGTTTGGACCCTATAGAACCAAAATCTGCAGAAAAATCTATTTTGGCACAAAAATCCTACAGGAGCTGTATTTTGGACATAGCATACCACACTAATTCTCTGCACGTCAACTTACGGATTGTAGCTTTAAGGTCCATCCATCTTCTCCCCTTCGTCCTTCACTACACAGTGTCGAATTTGCAAGAAGAGAGCTCTCGTTGAACAGAGCTTCTTCCATGGGGAGTGGGGGGGAAGCCAGACATCGGAGACTCATTATTACAGTACTAAGTGATGGATCATTTCCAAATGATCGTACACCTCCACAATTAACCCACCAGTAAAGCAATTAAAGATCTGCAATGTATAACATAACGGGATGCTGATATATTGCCGGGCTGTAACCTTTGGGCTGCTGGACAAATTACAGTTATTGAGCTACAACGTTCTTGGAGCAATAAAAATCTCATTGTGTTCCTACTCCAGCTCACATACGGATTGTTCCCTTGCAGAAGGGAAGGATCTGTATTCTGCGTCCTACGGATGTGGGGAAGTTGCTCTGAAAACTGGCGAGTAGAGAAGAGGAGAGGAGAGGGTGGTAGAGGAAAACGAGAGGCCAGATGATTGCTTGTATATTGAGTACATTGATTCCTTTCATTTCTGCATTTTTCTTATTCTGAGGGAGTATTTGTAATATGTTATCCAAGCCATCAATTTTACTTGGCACAAACACTGTTCAGGGGACTGCCATAAGAATAGTCACACCTGGGGCGATGTGTGAGCCTCAGTGGCTCCTGGGGGCCACATGGGGCTCCTGGTGGCCAGAGGCACACTGTTGCTCTAATCCGCACAAAACTTGTCATAAACACTGTTCAGGGGTCTGCAGTCCCACCAGGCGCACGGTTGCTCCACCAGTGTTATGGTTGTTTTTGGAGCGGTGAAAGCGCTCCCAATGAACAGGTATGTCCGTGGGTATGTGGGTGGGTGGCTGGCTGGCTGGCTGGCACACTCACCACTCACTCACAGGCACAGTTTACACTCACTCACTCACTCACATAGGGTACAGCTGCTCAAATTCACCGCTCCACTTCGAACCGAGGTTGATTTTAACACTCCAAATGGCAATAACACGGTGACCATTGCTCTGATCAACGTAAGATAGGGACTGGATTTGAAAGCGTGAAAATCTAGTGATCAAATAAGCTGATCAAATCAGATGAAACAAGGTCTACCTGACAGCAAATTAACAAATTACACAAAGCTATGTCAAGCTATAACAACATGATTGGAGTGAAATCAGGTGTACATTGGGTGAGTGTATCCGGAAAAATATAAAAATAAATGATGGTGGAAACGGTGAGGAAGAAGAGAGAAATAAATAGGCAAACACCTCCAACGTGACAAGCTTCAGCACAGTAATGAGGCCATATGAATTCAAAGCCACGTGTTGATGCCAAGGCACAGTCCTTAATTAGTTGCCTTCATGTAAGCTACCTAATGAATCTGATAGCTCCTTCCCTTTCTGTCTTCTTGTTGTCCTAAAGAGAAATTATGATTGATCTCTTCACTGCATGTACGGTACACTGGCGTGTCATATACCGGTACTAGTATACAACATACAGTGCTATTGCTAATGGGTGAAATGTGTGAGGTGATGTGTAGTAATGGTCCTTATTACACGGCTTGGTTGAATGCTTGATTCTGATTGGTCAATCACTGTGTGTTATTTCTGGATGATGAGAGATGAGCTCAATAACAGACCGCTGTCTAATGAAAGGCTCAGAGCACCTGCTGCGCAGCTTGATTGTATGCCGTTTCCAACATGACAAACAAACAAGTTAACAACACAAATGTCATTTACAGCTAAACATTGCTCTCAAGAATGTTTTTGAAAACATTTGAAGTGAGAAATTGTCTATGCAGTAACCGGAAATTGATTCTATTTGATCAACACGTTCTGTTGTTTTCCGAGGCGAGTGTGTTGCGTTGGACGGACGGCCGCACCTGGCAAACATTTATGGAATAGTTTCATTCAGTGCGTTGATAATATCATTCAAATGGGGTGCCTGGATGCCAGATCAGAATCTCTGCCCAGAGATGGGTTATATTACTCTTACAGATTTTGTCTGGAAAAACTCCGAACATTACTGGGCCACAGTATATATTATGCGTTTCCTTTTCAAACAACACATTTCCAATCTGCCAATTGGAGCCCGGCAAATTATTTCCTGCATTTGTTGTTTGCCAGGAAGCCTTGAAAGAGTGAGATGCCAATTGGTTGGATTGTCGTTTCTCCTTTTTTGTTTGTTTTAGTGGAGCTTGTGTTTCTTGCCTCTAGCATGTCAGTGTCAAACATTATCCTTCCTTGGCTAAAACGTCCTTGGATTATTTTCTACTCTTTAAACTCTAAAAGACAATTTCCCACTGAATACGTATTCGATGTGTCTTTTGGTGTTCAAAAGATGATTGTATTATGGGGCACGGTGGCGCACTCTGTGTGGAGTTTGCATGTTCTTCCCTAGGGTAGGTACCCTCACAAAAGCATGCAGTAATCCTGGTCTCTATGCCTCCCCCAGGCGTGCCTGATGGAAGTGAAAGGAACTGGTTGGAATAATGTGTTCCTTCCACGCGCTACGTCCTACCATGGAAACTCCTCCCTGTCAGGTGATAAGAAGCGGCCTGCTCACTCATCATGTACTGAAGGAAGCATGATCTCAGTTCGGGGCCCTCCCCAGGTTGGTAGAGGGAAGGTAGAGCCCAGGGTTAGCAGCTTAGGCAATTGGTACTGGGTGAAAATGGGTTACAAAATCGTGGGATAAAAAAAGAAAAAGAAAGGATGATTGTATAATAATGTTGTGGAACACACAAAACTAATCTAAAACAATAGGAGAAGTTATCAATATACTGAAGGCCAAGGTCTTCAATTTGAGTATAGGCAAGACAAATCAATAAATCATATGCTACTGATGGCTAGAGAGAGAGAGAGAGAGAGAGAGAGAGAGAGAGAGAGAGAGAGAGAGAGAGAGCGAGAGAGAGAGAGAGAGAGAGAGAGAGAGAGAGAGAGAGATTATTTGAAACAGGCAGCAATGTTCATCTTGACTCTGTCTCTGACAAAAAGCTCTGTCTTACTGCATGTCATTCATTCTTTTCATTTGATTTCTTCCTGCCAATGTGTCATCCCAAGCAAAACTGTCTCCTTCTCTATCACACCAACTTGCGTGAGATACTTCCTATAGAAGCGGCAAGGCTAGTGAAAAGTGTCCGTCTCTATCAAAATCCAGACACCTGAGCACCAATCAAACGGGTAAACACAAAACGATGTCTGGGTATGGGAAGGTATGGGCTGTCCAGTCCATCAGAGACAGTCAGCAAGTGTTCGTGTACTGTAGAGGAAGAAGCGTTGATATTAGAAATAAATGAAGGGAGAGTTGTGCACCATTGGTAGATGTAGCGTTGCAGGCCGAATGCACACAATCAGAAGTTAGTACATTGTACTTTAGTCATCAGTCCTCACCATGTGGTAAACTAAGAAGAACATTTTGTATTATTAAATAGCATTTCAACATAAAATGAATAACTTTCACAATTGTTCCTGGCTATGAGTACATAATTATGTAATTTACATTTATGAGCGAGAGAGCACTCAACTGATTACTGTTTACAGAGGTGCTGTAGATTTGAAACACATGCACGCATGTGCGCACACACACACACGCACGCACGCACGCACGCACGCACGCACGCACACACACACACACTGATAACACTGTTCAGAGGTGTACATAATAAACTCGCAAAAATCTAAATAGCTAAAAAGGCCAGTCTACAAGTTATTTCAGAACTTTTCTCCCCTCATGAATTTGCATGTCTGCATAATAAATACTAAGCTATTTTATATCATATGTCTGATGCTGCAGACTTTTGGCCAAGCCTCTCCTTCACACCCTTTTTGTGGAGATATCAATTCTAGGACGCTTCTCTAATTGAGTAAAATGTACCTTGAAAACACACACACACACACACACACACAAACGCACGCACGCACGCACGCACGCACGCACGCACGCACGCACGCACGCACGCACAGGCTAGAGAAATGGTTTATTTCCAAAAACCTAACCCTTCATCCATATTTAGACACATTTATATAGTTAAGTAGAGTGTACTGTAGATAGAGTCAGACAAACAGCACAACATGCTTACACCAGATCTAATAACGGCATGTACTGTATGTTTGGAGTTCAAGTCAAAGGGGATGGACAGTACATGTTGTTCTGCAGGAAACTGTGTGACTAGATAATGAGAAAGCCTTGGGTAGTCTCATTTTGGCCTTGCAGTGGAAGCAGAGCTATTGACTGCAGCTTTGTTTGACTCCATTGATTCTTTAGAATGAATGAAAGATCCAAACCCAGGGAAGGATGAAGGATTGTAACTGAAGAGATACAAATCAATCTCAGAAATTTTGAATATTTTGTAAAAGTAAATATTCTTGAAGCTTTCATATATTTCATGAAACTTTCATATACCGGTATTCTAAATACGTTCAGTGAATTATTCCAAAACTTTTTTTGTTTTGATAGGAGAATGGATCAAGCAAGAGTTGCTATTTCTTTTTTTATTACATGTCAAGATGAGAAACAAACGTTTCGGCTATCAGCCTTCTTCAGTGTATTTTGTTCAAATTTAGATGTTTCTATGGCATACAGCTCATGAATATCAAAAGTCCATATTTCAAAATATTACAATATTACACGAGACCACTCAAAACAAGGATTTATTATAGAGCAATGTCAACCTTCTGAAGATTTGGGGTGCTATGGCATTTTTTTTTTTTACAAAATATTCATATTCTCTGAGATTGATCTGTACTTACTCTGAAATGTACTTGAATTTACTTGTATTGTCTTAAAGATCCTTGTCTCATTGACACAATAAAACACTTCATGAGGTACACCCACTCACCACCACCATGGAGATTAGGGGTTTGATTCCTCCAGAGTGCCTCCTGCTTGGCCCGCCACTCCAATAAACATGATTTTGCCACGTTTGTGGGTGGGAAACACGATGGGTTAGGTTTGTGGGTGGGAAGCCAACAGGGGAGGGAGTTCTCTGTCACTGCACTAGCAACTCCTACAGTTTGGTCGGGATGCCTGTTCAGGAGAGGAACGGAACTTGTAGGGATAGCATGTTCCTCCACATGCATTACATGTATACACAGTCTCGCTGAAACTCCTCGCTGTCAGTTGAAAAGAAGCGGCTGGCAATAAATGAGCATTGAAGGAAACGTGGATGTCTCCCTCCCCAAGACCAGTAGGGGTTGCAGGGACTATATAAACGAGGGGAAATTGGCAATGATTAAATTGTGGAGGAAAATGACAAACAAAAAGGGTTTATGAGAACCCCCCCACTGTGTATTGGAGGAGACATGTGGCTGTCAATAGACTCCCTAAGACCTAACAGTAGGGGTTGGCAGTGACAGTGACTACACACATGGAGGGGAGATTGGCAATGACTAAAACAGGGGAGTGTTAAAAAAAGAAAATAACAAAAACAGTTGATCAAAAATGTAATATGTAAAATTTTAGCTTGGTTAGCACAGCGCAGAGCAATGACAGTGACTGCCATGGCATACCGAGTAGACTAATTGAACAAATCACAATGAGGCTTGTGAGATTAATGAAGCATAGCGTTGGTTTATGCAGGTGATACGTGAGTCTTGCCCGCCTCAGCTGTCAGTCAGCATATTACTATTTCTCATTCACTCTGCGGGTCATTCACTCGTCAGACTGTCATACTCCAATCAGAGCTCACGCTCTTTAAGGGAGGCTCCTTTAAACACAGCTTGCATTCACTATAGCTCTGTTTGTCTTGCATCCGAAACTTCGGATCCGCTGCTGCTTAGCTCCTCCTCTACCCCAGCCTCCACCTTTTGATCAGAGACTGGCTCAAATACTTGTGATTTTCTGTCTGCTGATTGTCAATGTATTGCTATTGTACTATTGTATCCCAACTAGAGGGTCGCGGCCCTTTGGGCCGCTCACATCTAGTTAAAAAAAAAATTAAAAAAAATTAAAAAAAAATAAAAAAGTTTTAAAAAAAGTTTTAAAAAAAAAAGGAAAAAAAGAATTTGGGGGGGAACTATTGTGGCGGAACTATTGTGCCGCAGCGCACGTTTCCGGTCGGACATATTTGACCGGCGGACTATTTTATACAGAGGCAAAATATGAGGGTAATAACGAATACAACTGTATACAGAGGTTTGGAAACGACATCTTGCAAAGGTGACATGGGTGTTTGAATTTTTAAGCTATATTTAGTACATGTAGTACATCTTGGCCAAGTGGTTTGGTATTTAAGTTAGCGATACATGACCCGGAAGTAGATCACTTACTCTTTTGTAATATAAAGATGGGGGGGTTTGCTTAACATTCCCTGATTTTGCATAGCAAGCTGCTTGAACAAATTCAGGGAACATCTCCGAATGCAGAGCCCTTTAACGCCAAGTTTAACTGTATTCCATCTGTTGCAATAAATGGTTAAATCTACTATGACGTGAGTGTTCCTGACTAAATAGAAACGAGAAAGATGGAAATAAAGTCGGACAGGGTCCAAATAATGTGTCTAAATCAGATGAACTTCACAATTTCTACTCCACATGAAAAATGGTGATTGCTGCTGCTGCTGCTCGGAGGGAGAATCTACCAACAAGCTTGGCAAGCTTATTACCCAACCTTGTGGGCAGGAAAGGCAACGAACTTTACAGAGTTTCTGCATATTCCCTTTCTGAACAATAATGGATGACCTTCCAAGCAAGTGAGCTGGCTTTCAGGTCTGAATTAACACCAGGCCAGCACCAAAAGCAAAGAGGTGCATCCCTTTACTGAAATACGTGGATACAAATGCTTGCAAAAGGAAATGCTTGTGAAGAAAAAAGAGCCGTTGTCTCATCGCCTTGATGACAGTGCCTACATGAATCAGCCCAGGTCCCAGCTGAAGTGGATTCCCAGGTAGTTAGTAGCCTAAGACTACTGCTGTAATTCGACAGTCCTACTGTAAGTGGCCATACAGATGCTACCTCCCTGGGAAGGTCCCACACTGTCATTTCAACAGAAGGTCCCCATGTAGCCGACGTATCAGCTTTGTATTCAATGTGATTTCTGTTTTGCTCATTTGTTATTTGATTTTTGCCATGCATTGTGAATTGTTGTATTTTCTGACTTCCAACTGGGTTTTGCAGTTCCAGGCCACCAATAAAAGAACCCTCTAACCACTCTGCATGTGTTCCTCTGGAAACAAACCGGAATGATTGACTCACATCTTCATCTACAGTTGTTATCTACCTGAGCAACTCGATTAACACTATAAGGGTAATAATTAGCTGGGTAATAATTAGCATCCAATGAGCCAAGTACACTGATCATGACTTGACTGGTAATTATTATTCTTATCTTTTTATTCAGTGTAAACTCAGCCGTGGATAGCCATTCTAATAGCAAGCTCTCCATGGGTCCGACCTTATCGGCAGCAGTTACAGTAGGGGTTCAGTGTCTTGCTCAAGGACACTCACACTGACACAATGCCAGGAGCTGGGATTAAACCTGAACCTTCCAGTTGTCACTCTAAGTGCTGAGCCACTGCTACTGCCACTGCTCTTTAACATCATACACATAATAAGTGTAATCATAATTAAAATCAGGATACATCATGATCATTGCAATTATATTTATAATAGTAATACTGCACCATTATGATGATAATAATCACAATCATGATGACAATCAAAGCACAGTCAGTCACAATCCCAACCCAGCGCCACAATGATTACTACCGCCGTACCTTCCAATGACATCTCTGCCTCTAGCGTTGTGATCAGCAGCAGTGTATACAGCCATTATAGCTGAAAGGCAAGCATATTTTTCATAATCAGTCAAGTGGATATTGGAGGCAAGTTCATCCAATTCAGAGACATCATTTCTCCCACAGAAGCCTCCTTGCTTCAAAACGTATATCCAATTACTCTCACAGCGACCACAGTCCTTCCATTTTCTTTGTGCGCTGTGTTAACAAGGCCTAACATAGAGCGTAATTAATGTGGGTTATAGTTTTTGGGGCAGTGATGAGAGGGCCAGTGAAGATGAATGAGCCTTATTCGTTCAATTTATACCCATCGCTGGGTTGAAATGTTAGCATAGGGAGATTTATATGGGAACGCATATCTGCTCAGGCCCAACTTTTCCCCCGGGTGTTTATGGATAATTTGAACAAAATGTCAGCCAATATTTTTGTTAATGATAGTCAATTTGGGAGCATATCAAGTCTACTGTTTCCTTAGATTTTCTTTCCATTAAAAATAGCAGGATGTTTTTTTTTCTCTCTCCCCCCGGATTAGCAATAAACAGAGTGAGTGTCTGTATTTGCACACGCTGTCAGCTCATAGCATTAAGGTCTGTGGAGAGAGAGAGAGAGAGAGAGAGAGAGAGAGAGAGAGAGAGAGAGAGAGAGAGAGAGAGAGAGAGAGAGCAGCACAAAGATGGTTATAAGGTGTTTCCAATCATACAACCAGTTTTCTTGCCTCGATCTAGTTGGTCTGATAAATCATTCATGCATAGTATGTTAAAGAGGGCTGGTGAAAGTGTCCTCATTATAATAGTTTCTCCTCTCTTCGACAACTTTTGCAGGTTTTTCTATTTTTTCCTCCCAGGTTTGTCATTGCCAATCCCCTGCATGTGAAGTCACTGCCAGCCCCGACATGTTGCTTCTTGGAGGATGTGGACAACCACAGGTCTCCTCCGACACACATGGAGTCACCAGCCGCTTCTCAGTGGTGGAAAAAGTACTCACATTTCTTTAAAAAAGTATCAATACTACAATGTAGAAATACTCTGTTACTTGAGTAAAAGTACGAAAGTGTTGGCATCAAAATGAACTCACTGTAATGTACCAAAAGTAAAAGTACAAAATGTTTGAACATAGCAGATCTAACGTAACACACGCAGAGGAACACACTCCTCCTCCCAGTTCTGCTTCCCTGTTGAACACGGGGCCCCTGCCGCCAGTGGTGTAAAATAACTAAGTATATGTACTTAAGTACAATTTACTTTCTTCAATATTTAAAAATGTCAATACTTTTTAGTTCTACCCCATTACATCTCAGAGGAAAATATTGTAGTTTTACTAGATTACAATTATATGAAAACTTTAGTTAGGCTACTATGTTAGCCTATAGTTATACTTTGTTGATTTGTATTATCATTACAAAACACACTAACCACTTCATTCGTATATACTTGGGCCATTTGAAAATAGCCGATCTACAAAGCTTACAAGCTTTACTTTTGGTATTTTAAAGGGGAAGACCACCCATTTTGAATATTGAACTATGTCATTAATATACCTTAGAGGAGTTGTGTGGAAATAATAAAAAAGTTCCCCCTCTTCTGTGTTGCCGAGAACTGAAGGATTGATGTTCGGTTTGTATTGTAAAGTACAATGTGTGATGTCATCAAGTTGTAATTTGCAATACAAACCCCAAAATCAATCCTCCAGTTCTAGGCAACACAGAAGAGAGGGAACTTTTTTTGAGCCAAAATGGGTGGTCTTCCCCTTTAAGTATATTTCGATGCCCATACTTTTGTACTTTTACCCGAGCACATTTTGAACACTTTTACTTGTAACAAAGTATTTCAACATTAATTAACATTAATTGCAGTATTGATACCTTTACTTAAATGAAACATGTACTTATTCCATCACTGAGTGCTGCAACAGAGGACACCCTCCCCTACCAGCATCAACTGTGTTTTGTTGGAGCACCTGGCCAAGCCGGAGGCACCATGGAGGAATCAAATCCCAGCCTCCGCACGGTGGTGGGAAGTAAGTATAATATTATTCTTGTATACAGGTTTAGATGAGAGGGAGACAATTTTGCAAAAATAAAAGCCAAGCATCTGTGTCTCCAATTCAGCAGAGACAAAATGAAGAGTAATTACCTTTCTACTTGGCCCATGATATAAAACAATGTCTCTATGCTTACTGATTGTACAGTAGCTTACATTATTCCGAAGGACTGTCCATAGCTACCATAACTCAAAGAGCCTGTTAACATTTTTAATGTATTTATTTTTTTCTTTCTTTAAAAAACAAGAAATGTTGGTGCGAATAGAGTTTGAACATTCATATTAATATATTATTTCCTGTGCACAAGCAGCCCCTTTCTCGTATACCCACATAGATTCCTCCAACTGTCTCATCATGCTCAAAATGCAGACCTAGCACTCTCATTCCACTGCATACACAAACCAGAGCTAATCCCAAATATCAGAAAACTGGAAGTCATACCTCAGCTAATCCTCTTATGGAGAAATACAAATGCATGGAGGTGAATTTTACTGGCCCATTATTGTGTTTCCCTTTTGCGCTAAAAAGCTCTCAGTATACAATACATCGTGGCTACACCTGGCTAATTTTTTGGTTTTAAGTGCAAATTATGGAAGAGTGAAAAGATTCACACATTATGCGGCTCATGCTAGAGCCTTAAATGCATTGCATATTGTATTATTCTGTATGTTGAAAACCACTCAGAGAACGACCTGTAAGATAGCATGCACATAGAGAGTGACAACACAGTGACAGTGATGACAGAACATCTTCAGGAAAAAAGGCTGAGTGATTCAGAGTAGAGAGAGAGAGTTTTTGTTTATGGTTGTGTATAATATAATCAAAAGCAAGGAAGAAAATAAGACCAACAAATTATTTTAAAAAATGGAAATAGAGCAGTTGATGAAACATGAAAGGGTATAGCATAGCAAGTGAAAATGCGAGTGTGTTTGTCAGGGAAGCTCAGAGTTTCAGACCAAGGCATCTCGAGCCACTTGACGGATGGAGCTTTTAATTGACTCCATCAGTGGGAGGACGCCCAGTAACCTCTCAGCAGAGGAGCTGATGGAAAACAACCCTGGGCCCTTTGTCTCTGACAGAAGGAGCTCCATTAGAGCAGATAATAGGCTCTCTGCCCTCTGCTCTGTCTATGGAGCTCAAACACTCAAGTCCATTCCACATGTTTTTGGCCTAACTTGCCAGACCTTTTTTCTTTTTTTTTAATCCCTCCCCCACCTTCGGGAATATGTAAAATACAGATTTTTTGAAATGCATTTTCTTACCAATTTATTTAAATGCGCCTATGCATCAAAGGGCATTATGTTCCCATAAGAGTGCAATATAATAGGGTGACTGCTTTCAAACAGATATGTACAACCTCAATGACCTTTTGCGAACAACTAACCTATTGCATTATGCATTATATCACATCATTTACTGATGTCTGCTACTGCAAACTTTATGTATTTATGTCTATGTTCTCAGTTTAAGGACCACAATGGACATTAGTATCTGACTTATCTGACTTTACTGTGTTTTTGAGCTGTGCTAACCGCTCCTACATCTGGCTTTGTCTGCTTGTACCGGTATGTACTTACGTCCCAAACTTAGCTCATTGGCCAAGCTTCACGGCCTCACGGGACACTTAATGAAATTAACTCGTAGCATTGCTCACTTCACACTGGGTGTTCGCAATTACTGTACATAAATCAAATCAAACCAGAAAGCTCGATATAGTATACTATATATATGGTGGCTACTCCAGGAATATTGAGTGTTGTTTGCTCCCGTTGAGAGTTTGGCCAACAATCCCTGTAGTTCCTTGGCAGTTTTCCCTCACCATCCTTCCAGCACACAGTAGATCCGGCATGCAAAGGACCACACAGTCACACACCTTTTTATCTGACTCCTGAGGGAGAGAGGGACGGACGGCATGGAAGAATTATTTCTATGGTGATAAAATCAAGACAGAAGCAGCCACCTGCCAGCTGATTGGCAATGACAGATTGCACCAGCAGGTGATTGGAAGAGGAATTGAGGAAGTACAGAGAGTTAACAGGAGTGAGAGAAGAACAGAGGAACTGAACTATATTGAGTGAGTGACAGTCAAAAGTCAATATTACCACTCCATAGTATGCCTTCCAATTTTCTGTTTTGAAATAGACACTGCATGTATATTGACTATTTGAATCAATATTGTACTTTGCGGTATTAGTCAGTGCCAAATGTAGGCTCTCTATTACCATCATACCGTATAATGTTTGATTTTTGTTTGATTGTTGTTTGGTTTGTTTCGTTTTTGCTTTGGCAATGTAAACATTGTTCTCTCATGCCAGTAATGGCCCTTTAAATTGAATTGAATAATGCATGTGAGCCAATGGTTTGATGTTTTGTTACAACTCGATATGAATGCATCCCAGAGATCTAAATGTTTAAAAATGTTTATTATGTTGGACAGCTAGTGGACTTCCTGCTTGCATAATTAGCATGATGTGGTTTTGAAGTAGAATGGCTGGGAAAATAAAATGAAACAAAACTATATGGTTTGTAGTGTTACAATTTCATGACAGCACAAATCACTGGTACAGTACAACGAAGAAGAACAGACAAGAAAAACACAAACAGAAATCCCCAGAGGTTGGCAAGGTTGAGCAGACTTCAGACAACAAAAATAGAATAGAATAGAATAGAATAGAATAGAATAGAATAGAACATGGCAGAAGAAACATCTGTCCTGTTGCATTATGCAATGACATTCATACGAGAGTTGGAGCACATTCAAGGAATTAGTTCCTCAATTTTATTTATTCATTTCCCTCAAAGAGGCAATTTAACGCATGACTTAATCCATCTTTCTGATGTCGCTGGAACACCCGTTGCCCTGCGAGACACAGGGCGGGTATTTGGGCCATACAGATAAATATCCATAAGCAGAAATATTGGATCACTTCAAAAGAGACAAGGGGAGGAGAGAGGGCCGCAGATGCCTGCGACCAGCTATCTCCGTTTCAATCCGTGACTCTGTATATTGGCCACTTTAAAGACAGGCACAGTATTATTATTTTTTCTCTCCCTCACACTCACTCTCTCTCTCTCTCTCTCTCTCTCTCTCTCTCTCTCTCTCTCTCTCTCTCTCTCTCTCTCTTTCTCTGGCACTGTTCGCCCCTGAGTAATGAGAAAATAGAAGTGGGTTTGAAAATGGAGAGAGAGAGAGAGGGAGGGAGGGAGGGAGGGAGGGAGGGAGGGAGGGAGAGAGAGATTTTCCTATGGCTGCTCAACCCGCACTGATCCACTGGAGTGGTCCTGTGGGGGCAGACAGGCAATCAGGCAACCACAATCAGAGAAGTTTTCATAGCTTATCAGGGGCCTGTTGAGATCAAGAACCAGTGCCCTGAATTGCTCTGTGCCAGGCACTGCTATAAGGCTGCAACTATATCGATTATTTTCTTAGCAATCATTCCATCGATTCCTTTGACGATTCATTGAATAATCGAGATGCGCGTGTTTCACTTATTTTATATTGTACATAGACATTTTTGTGAGGGTGAGGGTACCTACCCTAGGGGACACGGGGAGAACATGCAAACTCGACACAGAAAGTCCCTTTCGCCAACCACACCTATGGGCACGGGACCTAGAAATTAAGAGAGTATATATATTCTACATGTAGGCTACTGTGTATACATCAGAGCCAGTGGTGGAAGAAGTGCTGTTTTATTTAAGTAAAAATCAATACCACAATGTAGAAATACTTTACTTTTGAGTAAGAGTACAGAAGTATTGTCATCAAAATATACTTAAAGTACCAAAAGTAAAACTACTCATTATGCATGTCCCATTTCACAAGTTTGTCACATCAGTATTGAACATTGGAAATATATCCAGTAAAAGTACCTAAAAATGTTACTTAGCAAATATGAGTATGGAGTAGGGCTTTGGGATATTTGAGCTCTAGAGCAGTGGTTCTCAACCTTTTTACACCATGTACCACCTCAGAAAACCTCTGTCTCTCCATGTACCACCATAATAATCAATTTATTGGCTTAGGAATGCAACAAAAACAAAAACATCACCATGAATTCAAGGCTTCATGGGGTGTGTAACCGATAGAAATAAGTAATTCATTCATTTTTTCATTCAAACCTTTATTTATTCTCGAAAAACATTGAGGTTGCCCTCATTTGCAGTGTTGTCGAGATACATCAATCAATAAATACATACATCAATATTTGCAAAATACAGTTGGCCTATGTACAATCAATATTCACAAAACAAGTTTAGAAACAGTTGCAGACACTTGTGGGTAGATCTACAATCAAATATTTAAAATGACTATATGTTATGGGAGAACATCGTGACTATCGTGACTTGAAGCCGAGGCCGAATTGCACGAAAGAGCCCTGACAGCACATGGTTGGTTCTACAGACTCCAAATTTCGCACGCAGATAGCTCAGACCTTTGCCTACGTTCTTAGCTATGCTTCGACCCGACCCGATATGCGGTTTTCCGGAACCAACGTGAAAGGTTCGGAATCTCCATATGCGGAGTCCTGACTACTAATTGAAGTCAATGGACGCGAATCCGAATTGGCCCGAATCGCATGAAAGAGCCCTGACAGCACATGGTTGGTGCTACAGACTCCAAATTTCGCACGCAGATAGCTCAGACCTTTGCCTACGTTCTTAGCTAGGCCTCGACCCGACCCGATACACAGTTTTTCGGAACCCAGCACAAAAAGTTTGGATTCTCAGTATGCAGAGCTGTTGTCTGACATCAGGGTCTTCCGGAATCGGCACTGTGTCTGCAGAGATCTCCATATATGGCCATAAAATGGACGCAGACAGACAGAAACAGATATATCCATATATGGGCATAAATGGACTCAGGCAAACAGATGGTCAAAATGGATCCTATGACAACAGGTATAATGGGGTTTGCATTAAACAGAATTCGGCACACGCGTTCCCCGCCGCAGCAGGGAGTGCAGTGCCCGGCCTCGACCTGACCTGATATGCGGTTATCCGGAACCAGCGCGAAAGGTCTGGAATCTCCGTATGCAGAGCTAATGTCTGACATTAGTGTTTTCCAGAACCGGCACTGTGTCTGCAGAGATCCCCATATGGGCATAAATGGACGCAGGCAGACAGATACAGATATCTACATATATGGGCATAATTGGACACAGGCAAACAGATGGTCAAAATGGAGTTTGCATTAAAGGGTGGGGCATTCATTCCGTATTTACATCGTTCCCGAGTAGGCCGGTCCTCGACTAGACGCTCGGCCGACTGTCAGGCAGATACAGAGATCTCCATATATGGGCATAACTTGGACACAGTCAGACAGATATCTCCATATATGGGCATACATGGACACAGTCAAACAGATGGTCAACACGGGTCCTATGACAACAGGTATAATGGGGATTGCATTAAAGGGCGGGGCATTCATTCTCTATTTACATCGTTCCCGAGTTGGCCAGGTCGCCGACTAGACGCTCGGCCGCCCGAAGTATATTGAAATTAAGTTGTAGCTCATTCCAGGTGGTTGGGGCATTAAAGCAAAAGGCTGTCTTCCCTAGTTCAGTGTTTGGTCTGGTGACCAGTCACTAGAGCGTGTCCTATATGTCACAGGATTCCAATCGAGCAGCGATTTAAGATACAATGGTAAAATCCCATCAATTGCCTTAAAAATAAACAGGTACCAATATTTGTTTCGCCTGTCGGCCAAAGAAGGCAGTTCCTTTTGTGAACTACTTCTTTAACTCATGCAGTTGTCACACAATGACACAGACACTGAGACAGACATGAAACAGACATTGAGACATGCAGACATTGAGAGCCTTTTTCAACCAGTGCTTGGTCAGAACTCTGTGTACCACCAGAGGGGGGTTCATGTACCACCAGTGGTACACGTACCACAGGTTGAGAACCACTGCTATAGAGAATATCAGTGACAGTGACAAGATCATGTTTAGGAGATAACAATATTTGACCCTGGATGTTCGGGTCCTTGAGCTATAAGGCCACAAGGTGAATTCAAACACATTGGTTTAATTAGCTGAATTATTTTTCTCTCTATCTGACGATGTCTAATATCTTACATAATACACATGAGAGAGTTGAAAATGGGGAACGTACAGTATATACAGTTGGAGGGGTACAGCATTGTGTGTACAGAGCTGTCACATTGCATCATTGTACTGTATAGGGTATAAAGCTTTTTGAGGCAAATAGCGGCAAACCTTTGCAGTCACAAAATTATTTAAATGGTATACAAAGAAAAGCCTCCGATTTAAAATGTGTTAAGGTAGCAGCTCTGTTTATATGTACTAGAGATCTCAGTACAGACATCATGTCTCAAGTGTCTCCCCTTTCTCTCTGCCTCCAGGTTTCAGTCTCTCCGTCTCTACGCTCATCTGAATCTGAATAAAACAAAAATAGATAAATAAAGTCTGGCTGCTCTGCTCCGGACTAGTTATTGTCAGGAAACAACCAGGTTTGGCTCAGTGATGTGTGATGATGTGTGTCTCGAGGAGGTGTAATAGGATCAACACCTCCTCCTTCACTATTGCAGCGGGACAAGAGGAAGAGTTGTTTTTTTTCTGTAAAAGTTTTGTCTCGAAACTCTTAATGGGGATGTTTGTGTACTTGAGGCTCGCTGGGACTCCTTGTCAACCGATGCCCAGATCATAAGCACTGTGTTCCACTGCTTGGGTGGCCCAATTATGCACAGAGAATGCCTGGTGAATTAGCTACTGTACTGTCTGCAGAGACAGAGCCACTTTTATACAGTACGTTGTACATTAGAACACAGAGGGGGAAAGAAACGCCTTTATACAGTTTACTGTGCCTCATTATTTTCTCTCTGACATTTTCTTTTATTATTTTCTCCCCTGCGTGCCTTTTTATTAGACAAGGAAGGGGGGAAAACAATACTGTTTAATCTTCATCAATGGGTTTTTGGATATAATGAAAGTGGTTTGCTTATTATTAATTGGAAATCTAGAAATTTCCTGCAGTTTTTGTTCGTTAAAGGTGGTCCAGTGCTGTGCATGATCAATATAGTACATTTGGTTATTGATTACATGGACCTGCAGGGCAGGCTTGAAACTTGTTAGCATATTGCTAAAAACAACAATGTTAGCTAGGATCATGTCAAAGCAGACATCCCAAGTCTCCCGGATGTTGCGGGAGTCTCCCGGAAATCAGCGTCTCCTCCCGGACACCCACGAGTGGCACTAAACCTCCCGGAAATCCCGGCCGCTCCCGCAAATGCTTGCCATATCCGGCTGGATCCGGTCGGAAAAACTGATCTGCAACCCGCAATGCGTTCTGATTCGTCGTCGAACTGTCAATCTGGCAAATTAATGATTGTAATTCGCTGTGGGAGATGTGGGCGTCTAAAAGTGACCAACCACTGGTCCCAGATGCAGACTGGGTTCTCTTCTCGAGAGTCGAGACTCAAGCGCGAGAATATAATCAGCTCGTATTGTAAAAAGACAGGTTTTTGACAGGTCTTGCTTAATATGAATGAAATAACAGTACTTTAAAACTGTCGGTTCTTTTTCGCTGGACATACAACTGGACAAGCTGCGTCAGCCTGTGCGACGCACAGCAGCTTGTGTCTCACTATGGTCTCACTGTGACATAACTTTCTCCCAAATAGGTGAGAAAGACATCATCTATCTATAAATGCGAGAAGTCTCTGCGTGTCTGTAATCCGCGTATCTCGAGAACCGTTCGTCACACCGGCTTCAGATTCGGCACGCGCGTTCCCCGCCGCGGCGCGGAGTGCAGTGCCGGGTCTCGACCTGACCCGACGCGCGGTTTTCCCGAACCGGCACGAAACGTTCGGAATCTCCTTATGCGGGGTTGATTGTTGACATCAGGCTGTTCCGGAGGAAATCGGCGAAAGCTCTGACTCATTGTGACATCACTTCATGAAAGGCTCTGACATCACGTACGCCACATGAGTCAACAAAAAATCTCTGTGAGTGTGTATGTATGTATGTAATCCGCGTATCTCGAGAACCGTTCGTCCCACGGGCACGCGCGTTCTCCATATATGGGCATAAAATGAATACCCCCATATATGGGCATAAAATGGATTGCAGACAGACAGATACAGATATCTCCATATATGGGCATAAATGGACACAGGCAAACAGATGACAGAGGCAAACAGATGGTCAAAGATCTCCATATATGGGCATAAAATGGACGCAGACAGACAGATACAGATATCTCCATATATGGGCATAAATGGACACAGGCAAACAGATGTTCAAAACGGGTCCTATGACAGATACAGATATCTCCATATATGGGCATAAATGGACACAGGCAAACAGATGTTCAAAACGGGTCCTATGACAACAGGTATAATGAGGTTTGCATTAAAGGGGGAACCGGCACTGTGTCTGCAACACAGTTGGAGGCACAGACAGATACTCCATATATGGGCATAAAATGGACGCAGATAGACAGATATCTCCATATATGGGCATAAAATGGACCCAGAACTATAACTGCAGTGATCTCCATATATGGACATAAAATGGACGCCGACAGACAGACAGACAGATACAGATATCTCCATATATGGGCATAAATGGACACAGGCAGACAGATGGTCAAAACGGGTCCTATGAAAACAGGTATAATGGGGTTTGCATTAAAGGGCGGGGCATTCATTCCCTATTTACATTGTTCCGAGTTGGCCAGGTCGCCGACTAGACGCTGGGCCGCCCGAAGCTTCTAGTTCTATAAATTAACCAGATTATATTAAGCCTAAAATGGTTCCGTCGCCGTGCAGAACAGTTTTTAACTATTTTTTACCGTAGAAAAATGAGTAAAATCAGAGAAAAAAAACTATATTTTTTCACAGCGCGTGCGCGAGAGCGGGTGCACGCTCGCTGCTTGCACGTGCACAGGGGACCTCCCGGAAATGCTGATCGCCAACTTGGGATGCCTGTCAAGTAACAGTGAAAAATGCTTTTGTAGGTTGATGTGCTCTTTAGATATTCTTTTTTTTAATATATAGTATTTACACTTTTTAGTAGGGCATGTAAATAAATGTATTTCTTGAACTTTTTAGTCAGAGCAAGTAAGCATAATTGACACTAGTTTTTCTTATGTTATGATAATGTAATTACTAGAGCTCACACTTATGTTGCACCACCGAACCGCTGGCGACACGGTTTGCTTGGTTTCTTTTAGTTCGATATTTGGGTGTATCTACAGTACACCCATTAACCAATTTTACTAGGCCTATAGGATAACCTATGACAGGGATAAGGACATTATGAGTGTGGAATGACTGTGTTATGACATTGTAATCAGTTGTACTGTTGCCCTAGAAAGTATCAAATAGCTGGGGTTATCTTTTGGCATATTCTACAGATTATAACATCCTCCTCGTAATGAGGCTAATGCACTCATAATGTTCTTTTAATGTGCTGATGATGTCTTATGATCTCCCATCACACATCCTGCTACTGATTGTGAATCAGATTCATGACCTATTTCAGACACCAAAGGGTGTGTGTGTGAAAATAATGACTTTATTACAAGGAGATGATGAGAGAGCATACAGCTGAAACTCAAACACATGCTTAGATGCATGCAGCACTGCAATGCATCATGTGTTCATTTAAAGGAGCTATAGTCAACTTTTTCTTGAAAAACGGACACTAAAATAAAAATAATGTTGAAAATAAAAAAGATTCATAAATGTGTTTCTATTGAAAAATAACCACAAAAAGCGTAAAATAATGATAAAATAATCATTTTGGCCATTGTCTGACTTTGTTTATATCCCTCTTCTTGATTGATAAGGAATTATTTTATGCTTTTTGTGGTAATTTTTTTTTATAGAAACACATATATGAAGCTTAATCTTTTTTTATAAAATATTTTCAAAACATTATTTTTATTTTAGCGTCCGTTTTTCAAGAAAAAGTTGACTATGGCTCCTTTAACGGTTACCCACTTAAACCCTATTCTTTGCACAGTGCACACACAAAAAAAGGATTCCAGAAAAGGAAAATCAACATTTTCCTAAATTTGTATTCTTAAAATAGCTGAGATTGCAGATCAGTTTGATCGGTTCAATTGGTTTGAACATTTTCGAGTTAATTGAACCCTCAGGACACACACACACACACACACACACACACACACACACACACACACACACACACACACACACACACACACACACACACACACACACACTCACACACACTCACACACACAGAGGTATTCCTCAGTGGTACCGTAGATCCTCTGGTCTAGAAATGAAACCTTCCCAGTAGACCAGTAATAACCCCAGTGAGGAATGTGCACGGCAAGCAGGTAGCTCTCCTCTGTAAAATTTAATGGAACAGTGGATGCCTTACATCCATTTCAGAGACAAATGAGCGTGCAAACACTGCACAAATTGTAATCACACTCTCTCTTTCTCCCTCTGTGGAGCAACAAAGACACTGAGCTCGAGTACAACATTCTTACATCTTGCTCCTGCGACGTAACAGCACACAGCCTTCATAAAAGATGTACTTTTTACTCTCCTGGGCAGTTTTAAAACAAAAACAGGGACTGGATTCAGTATCGCTCGAGGAACACTGTTGCCTGCATGCCGTTTTTCCTTTTAAATGTTCTATGCGATGGGTCTGATCTCGGCACATTTTTCAGTTTAAAAGATGCGGGAAGTGTGCAGAATCAATTCTAAATGCCTTTTGTACATTTCTATGTTCCAGTCCATTTGAAAAAATAAAGAAAGAAAGAAAGAAAGAAAGAAAGAAAAATAAAGAAAAAAATAACTTCAACAAACAAAACATAAGCGAATGTGTTTTGACAGGGAATTTGGGGGGATTACTTGTAACAGAGGGGAAATATGTGTAAACAAGAACACACGGTATCTTGTTGAATCCCATATCCAGCCTTCTATTTAGTTAAATCAATGTTTGGACATTTCCATTTCACAGCAGACAATGTCACACAGTGGGGGCATGTATGCAGTATGCACGGGGTGTTTAAGACATCTCAAAGCCGACATGTATGTGAGAGATCTCTGTGAAAGGTTAATGTACACCGCCATGCCCTTGAAGTGTCAGACAGTAAATTGAGGTTCGTGAAATAGCAGCCACCATTACTGTCTTACTCGACTGACTCAAACATCACAGGAGCAGAACAAGAAGAGAAGGCACACAAAATGTACTGATGCTATCGAGAGATCAAGGTACACACACACACATACACACACACATGCAGTTTATCCCCTCCAGGGACAATTATGGTTTGTGAAAAAGCATAAAGGACCCCCAGCCATTAAGCTGTGTATTTCCTTGACAAACGCAGAGAATAGAATTATTCTTCCATCACCTATTATGTTATTATGTATACCGTGTCAAGAGGACAGTGCTAGGAAGTGCATGAAGGGAAAACATTATCACCGAGTGTAAAAGCAATTCCACAATCCTCATCCATCATTTCCGCAAAAAAGGGGGAGCTCTATGAATGTATTTAAACAAAACAGAGGGGAAAGGCAAGGCAAGCCAAAGAGAACTGCATCAAACAGGAGGATAACAAGGTTTCCAAGTAATAGGAATGTAAAAAAAAGAACATTGACTGCATCGCTTACAGTATACCAACCAATCAACCGGCTGCCTGCTGTTTATTTTCTCTTCCTTTCTTTTTTCAGCGTCTCTTGTCTGCATTACGATTTTCCAGCATGCATCACGTCCATCAAACATCTCAAGGTGAGAAAGTGCCGTTCTCATTCAACATAAGCACTGCTCTGCTATTTCTTTGCTGGAAAGTTTCTGAGTTACAGTTCATTCACAGAGATCCCAGTGCAAGATGATGGGTTTAACCACTTAACCAACTAGCCTGGCATGGCCAGACTAATATCCCTGCGTAGATATTAGTCTGAAATCTCTGTGTGGAACCTGCATTTCCAAGGGGTGGATTAAATCTGGTGATAAAGCCGCCCCATATTTGCATACTGGGTCCTGATTGGTCCCTCACAATGGGGGGGAATCCAATCACAACTGAGCGGTGTCAGACCAAATCTGCTGAGGGAGAATGGCTTAATTTGTCTGGTTTCCGAGCTATTAACCAACCTCTTCTGGCTCTTCACGTCTTGAAAGTGTTCAGGGCCCACCCATCTGACAACTTAATACAGCAGCCTTTTAGTTCATGTGTATATACTGTATGTTGATAACCCAAACGTAGCCTACCATAGCATGCACCTGAAAAAAAAAAACACAATATCCTGCGGTGCCCTGTGACCGTCCACATATTGTAGTACATGAGTCTGGCTCTGGAGCTGTTGTTGCATGTCACGCTTCCCTCCCCCTGCTCTCTTGCTGTACTCATTTATTTGGTCTCTCTCTTCTAATGTATTCTGTTCTATTCTCTCTTTTTCAGTGTTCTTCCTTCACACCATGAAGCAGAGTCTGGCCTTGGATTGGATTCTAACCCCCTAAAGCTGCTGGGTTTTAAGTCTCAAGACAACCACACTGCATCCCGGCTGTTCAATATCTCCTTCTTGCACACACTGTTTTTTTTTTCTTTCTTTTTTTTTTCAAGCGACAGTGGAGAGAAATAGGCAGGAGAGATAGAGGGTGACTCACCTGGTAGAGTGCATTCTCAGTCCTTGCCTGGCTGGGTTTGAGTCCAACCCGAGGTTCTTTCCTGCATGTTCTTTGGCTTTCACACAGCGGCATCAGTTCAGAAAAAGCTAAGGTATGGCAACATGACTGGTGTCTTGCACGCGCACGACACCAGTCATGTTGCCATACCTTAGCAACAGGCACAATGAAAAGTACATTTTATTGTTTCCCCCTGTAGCTAAGGTATGGCAGCTGCCAGCTGCCATAGCTTGCCATACCCAATTGACGCCTCTGCTTTCACATTTTCTCACGCTTTCCGTCTCTTTCCACACACACGTATACTCTGACTCAGCATAACAAACCCGATACGGCATGTCACTATGACTCCGACAAAACCATAAACCACCCCGATATGCCCATATACCGGTATAGGCACATATATGGAGATCCGGTTGTCCAGAAACACAGATCCGATCATGTGCGTATATGGACTTGTAAACTCAAGGCAGTTGCTGGCTCGTTTATGCGGTAGGCCTAAATATACTGTGCGCAGATGCATGTGTGCATGCAAACGCCATCATTCCATCCCTCTTCATTAAAGAGTTCATGAGCCCTGCTATTTGAGTCGACACCCCGCAATTGACCTTTGCATGACAGCTTTGACACGCTGCAGACAGGCTGCCTTAATGGGCAACCTACCTGCTGCACGTAACCAAGCAACGCTATCTCATGACACTCTGGGTCTGGACGCAGAGAGCCTCTCCCTAGCTTGCGCTATAGACAAACGATTGTGTGTGTGTGTGTGTGTGTGTGTGTGCGTGCGTGCGTGCGTGCGTGCGTGTGTGTGTGCGCGTGCGTGCGTGCGTGCGTGCGTGCGTGTGTGCGTGTAATTGCGTAGGATGCCTTGGGACCGAAGCACTTTGAGGTCCCAGGTTCCCACTGCCTGTGGAAGTGCTAATGAGTTTGTTTCTGTGTTCCTGCAGCTTCCCGCCATGGCTCGGATGCAACCGAGACAGAGTGCTGTCAGGTTGAGTCAACTTCTGCGAAATTAAACAGCTCCCTGCTGGAGCAAACAAAAGTGATGCAAGGCAGTGCAGTGCAACACAAATTATGGTCTGTGTTCGGAATCGCATGCTTGTATACTTACTATTCATAATAGTAGGAATGGCCCCAGAGAGTAAAAATGCAAATAAAGTGAAATTTATACGTACTGTAGCTTGAAAATCTGTTATTTCGTGCAAGCGACATAATTTTGCCTACTCCATGCCATAAAGGGCCTGGTGGTCATGTGAATATGCTGCACACTACATACTGTAGTACAGGTGTACTATGCAGTTTACAGGCATGCCATTCTGGTCATGCTTCCTTTGGTGTCTGAATTTCAGTTTGACATTTACATCCATCTTTTGCCTTGATCTCTGCATGTCTGTGACCTTGATCTGGCATCAAAACGATCCACTTTTGGTGTCTCGACACGCCGTTCGAGAAATCCCTTTCTATATTTAAATAGCCATGCGTGGAAATAACCCACATACATAAAAAAAGAAAGAAAAAAAAATATGGGCAATGTACCGCTGCAGTGACATCCAGCCGTCTGGGTCCTCAACCATAGCCAACGTGTGACAGTGTGTGGGTGAGCTATGGGGGAGTGACGTGTTGGTTTTGGTATGGCATGTGGGGTTTTGACATATGTGATGTAACTGACCTGTCTGCGAAATCTCTGTTGACGAGTGTAATAGATAGCTCACATCTATATATGCAGTGCTATAATATCTTCTATGCAAAAAGGGCAGTTTATGTGGCACCAAAATCATAACCGTGCTACATGGTCTCTCATGCGTTGTGGGGTATGAGTGCATGCTCCATATTTGATGCTGCCATATTTTTGTGTATACTGTGACAAATAAAAATATCTCTAAGACTATTTCTAACAACACTACTCTAAAAAGTAATGAAAAAAAATCGAACCTCTGTTCGAAGTGGAGCTGTGTGTGTGTGTGTGTGTGTGTGTGTGTGTGTGTGTGTGTGTGTGTGTGTGTGTGTGTGTGTGTGTGTGTGTGTGTATTGCAGTTGATGCTCAGGGCAGGCTAGACTCAACAGCACCTCTCTGGTCACCCAGGGTTACTACATACAGGCTACATACAGACCCACAGACCCACCCACCCACATACCCACATACCTACACACACGGCCACGTATAGGGGAGCTTGTGTTCCACACAGCTCCAAAAAACTTGTCTCTATTCGGCCACTTACAGAGTTTATCCAGCATAAGCAATCGAGCCACACAAAGAAAAAGCAATTAATGTTTTGTAGCAAGCGGTGACACAGTAGAAGGTTGATCTGGGGGTGGAGAGAGGTGAGCACAGCCCATTAGAACAGTGAGGTACATTTATGTGTAATTAACCCTTCTCCTACTGTATCATATGTCTTTGGGCCTGATTTAATGGTCAGACATGCAGCGCAGACTGTGGGCAGGTTGATGAATTTTCCATCGCCTTAGTCAGAGAATATACTCATCAGAGCAGCACTAATGGAAACTCTCCATTTCTGAGGCACAGCAAAACTAACAGTCGCAATTGCTAAATTATCTGCCAGTGCAGTAAGATAATTTGCCAAGAATATCTTGAAAGAAGCCTTTTTTTTGGTAGAGAAGTGCTGGAGATAGTAAATAACAGAGGAATATAATTGACCACTGTTATGCTCACCTATTCTTGCCTGATCTGCACTCAAATAAATGTAAAGGGGAAGGTGGTCCCTTGGTGTTGTGACACATCTTATGGTATGTCGGTATATAAGGACACAGGGTTGGGAAATAACTGATTGCATGTAGATACATAACTAAATTACAACTGTTTTCAGGTACAATTACAAAGACAACAGTGGTCATTAAAGATTCTTTGAGTGCTCCTGTCCTGTGATTTTACTGTAATGGCTTGCAAATGCAAGTGCAAATGAGTGTTTCAAATGCCATCCAAGAATAAACCTGTATCATGCAATGAAAGACTCTTACTGTAATTCCTGGCCTTACAAACCTGTTGCCATGGAAATTCCTCTGGACTTCATAGGGTGGTTGGAATAATACCATAAGGTGAAATAAGTGGTTACACTACATAGGGCAAGGAAGAGTCCTTCATTTATAGTCAATATTCACAAGCAAGCACATGCACGCACACATGCAGACACACACAGCACGCAAGCACACGCACGCACGCATACATGCACAAATGTACTTTAGTGACTTGGCTTCTCTTTCATCTCTCACCAGGTGTTCCATTTGATAATCAACACCTTGCTGAACCTCAGCTGCGCTAAAGTTCGATGTGACTGAATCTAGTCCGAGATGTCCCTCTCATTCGCTTGACTCAGTGATCTGCCCACATCTCAGCCTGTGCACATGTTTTAAACTATTCTCTTCTTTTTCCCACAACAGACATCCGCAAAGTGTGAATTATAAAACCAAACAAGATCGTGAGGGGCACTGATCTAAATTCTGCCCACTTGATGGCAGCTGCCTGCCATATAAGCTGAGTCGCACGCACACACACGCACGCACACACACAGTAGTCTGAACCCTATTGGAAAGCATGTGTTTGGCCATCTGTCTCACTCTCTCTTTTCTTTCTCCAGTGGCCACTATAGACTAGGGAATCTGAAGAAGACTTGAGTAACTATTACGATTCTTGGGAGCATTCTGAAAGAAAGAGGACACATTTATAGTTGATACACTAATAATGTATTTGTAATAAAACATAACACATTTATGCTTCAGAACCCTGTTTGTGTCTCAGGGGTAGAGTGGGCGGTTGGGGTCCGCGAGGTTCGCAGTTCGATCCCGGGCTCCCCATGCAGAGTTAGTGTCGAAGTGTCCTTGAGCAAGACTCTGAACCCCTAATTGCAACCAACGTGCAAGTTGGTGCCTTGCATGGTTGTCCTCCGCCATCGGTGTATATGAATGTGTGTGTGAAAGGGTGAATTCAATGCACAATCCATGTAAAGCGCTTTGGATAAAAAGTGCCAGATATAAATGCATAATTTACCATTTACAATTTAATTCAGCGTGTCCATCCATATTGAGCCCTCTGGCATCAAATTGGCACATTTGAAAACTGGTGACATTTGAATTGACAGAGTCAACAGAACAGTCCACATGGGTTAATACATTTATTACCAAGCCGTCAAAAGTTAATTTATACATTATTATAATAATCATGGTAATAAGCGAATGGTAAAACATGATCTCAAACGTAATTTTGGAAAAGTCGCTGAAATGCCCTTTTCATTTTTTTCACCCCAATTCTGCGGCTCTATCTCTGAGTGGCACCGGTTTACAGGAATAAGTGACATGATCAATTTGCAGAGCAACTGACACGATCAGTGGCCACATAAATCATATCTCCAGTGCCAGGCCCCCTGACGTCCAGCTGAAGTGACATATTTATGGCTCCCCTCCAGATTGCAGCCCGTCAGTCAGTGGAGAGAGACGGAGAGATTGACAAGCACTAGAAGAGCAGGTACACAACTCTGTCACAGTGACAGACAGCCACCGTTTGGGGAGAGGTCACTTTCAAAGAAATTCTGCAAAAAGATGACTTATGTGTAAAAGCACAACGCCGGTAATTGCTATTATTCAGGGCTCAGACTCAAAAACATTAAATTGGATGGATCCCGGTTTTGTTTTTGGGTTATGCCTCCAACATCTGTAACATTGCATGCATGCATTTGAATGAGAAATGGAACATACTTTGCAGAATGTGTTTCATCATACATAATCAGTAACACTTGCAAAGTAAAATTTGCCTAATCTGTTGCATACATATGCATTGACTTTCCTTTGAACGATGTTTTGGGGAAGAATTTGAATATTGTAATCAGAATACTAATCCTAAGTAAACCATTTCTCTCCAGCCTAGTAGATAGCGGTGCAAATACACCTGTTAAAACAGCTAAACATCATCATGATCATCAACGACAACAACTGTTTTCTTGGCAATGCTAGTTTAAAGTGCTAAAGGAAAGTAAAAAGTAATAATTCCATCTCAGCCAGCTTGCCGTTCATTCACCAATGCTGGTTATTACTCATGGAATGTTAACATTGGGATACGATTATGGCCATTCATCCATTTTATGAACCATCTACCACTTTGTAGCTTTATACATCTACTTTGAGTGGGTATTTGGAGTGACACAGCAAACATAAGCATCAGTACTGAATGGAGTGACAGCTTATGGGCATGCTTCCAAGTCACTCAAGATCACTAGCCTATACCCTGCAATGCATCCAATTCTGAGGAACGCACTTACTGTAAAGGTGAAAAGTCCATTTAAAATGCAGCTCAAACCCTGGCAGAAACGTACTCCCCATTTCTACTTTGAAGTGCTCTAAGTAAGTGGTATATAGGCCTAGGCATTGAGGGCAAATTGGAGTTACTGAAATGTCAGTAATTTTGTTCCCACTTCTTATCCACACTCTCATTTCCTATAGGTGAAATTGGTGGAACACGGTAGACCTGCACGTCTTTTACTGGGTACTCGGTCCCCCATCTTATAAAGCACAGTCAAAATGTGTATATACTGTACAGATGAGATATAATTTGGTCCATATTTTAGCCTTAGCAAACATGCAATTTTATTTGACAGACATACAGTACAGACACTGAGTTTGTTTACACAGCCATATTGTTAATTGAAATCATTTGCTGGGTGAATGTGTTCCATCACTATTCAAATCCCAAGTACAATATGATGCATGAATTGTACACAGCAGAATTGTACACAGAGCATCTTTCTGAGATAATAAAGTGGAATCTGATTCTAATTCTGTACTTTGGTGCCCAGCTACTTGCAGTGCGGTTTATATGTGTTTGAACTGTGTGTGTGTGTGTGTGTGTGTGTGTGTGTGTGTGTGTGTGTGTGTGTGTGTGTGTGTGTGTGTGTGTGAGTGTGTGTGTGTGTGTGTGTGTGTGTGTGTGTGTGTGTGTGTGTGTGTGTGTGTGTGTGTGTGTGCACGTGCATGCGTGCGTGTACTGTATGTGTTGCACTACACCTTATTCCTCTTATCGCCTCTAAACTTGCCAAAGGAAAAGTTCAGGGGACTGGCCTTTGCATAGGGTGATTTTCATTTAATTTACATATACACTCGATTAGCAGTTTAGCTTTTTATTTGCATTAATAATTCATGAACGTGGAATCCAAAACTACTGTCACAATGCACAATGTTCCGTCTGGTACTAATGTGCAATGAGGAAACGTTGCAGAGGGTCTATCAAAGAAGTTGGCAAGTTTGGACCTATGTTGCCGTTCTAAAAATGTGAGAACCACTACCCCATACTTCATATTTCTCCAGGGGACAGAAAACATACTTAATCTAATTATGTTCTCAGTTCTGGCTACTAGCTCCAGTGTGTTACTTGCGTCTGTGTCAAAGACTATGTTAACAACCCATAGAGAATTTCTCACCATCTGTTTGAACTGTGTGTGTGTGTGTGTGTGTGTGTGTATTCTTTCACATTTTCAAGTGTTTAAAGGCAATGGCATGGTCTTTTTTAACATTACATGAAAAATCACACCTATAGTGTGAAGTGGACGGTGCTATTTATCAATTAATGTCATCAAACGTCCCGTTGGCCAATCACAGCGCGTCCTGCAAAGCTTTGCCAATGGGACCCTGGGCGTACAACAAACGTTGAGCCATTTGTGCCAAGATGTAGGCCATATCTAGGCCAGATGTAGGCCACGCGTCAGAGCCCGGACATTTTTGGGGGACCGGAGATTCTTTTGGGTACTGGACAAAGCCAGATGTTGGAGCTTAGCTTCTTCCAGGAGCACCGCTCAAAAATCTAATCATGTGGATCTCGAGATCCACATAGGAATGACGGATCTCATCCAGCCTGGACATCTGACACCTGCATAAATGATGTATGAAGTTTGGGAAAGGTTTCAGTCCAAACTGAGCCCCACTTCCATTATAAAATTAAAGATCATTATTTCAAAAATATAAAACATAATATGAACATGTGGAGGTATTAAGTTGACTTACTGGCAGTGTGCACAAGAAATGTGGCACTGATCAGTCTTTGAGAGATTAACTCCAGACAACCACGTAGAGTAAAGATGGCTTGTCTCCTGCAGAGTTACGCCATAAAAATGTCTTTACTTCAGTGAAGAGAAAAGTATATTAAGCCAAGTACATGCAGATGGCTAGGCTGTTAATATTGTCCTTGACAAGGTAGTAAGGCATAGCAATAAGAAACTATTTCTGCTGACGTTATGGTCACTGCGACTAATATTGGATGAAATTTCAAAACTGCTATGAATAAATAAATACATTGGTTGTCCTGTTTGTTTTTATCCTTCTTTTTTTAACTTAATTTTGCAGATTTTCATTTACAGTTACAGTGCAGGTGTTTCTATATAACATTAAAAAGCATCACATTATAGTTCATTTATGAATGTGCACAGGGTTGTCCTGGGTTTTAACAAAATACAACCACTATCACAAATTGATGGTCGTATCTACAAAGGTCAGGCAAGTTGGCATCTACCTTCCTCTGCATCATTAATCTTATCACTTCCAAACTTGCCACTTGGCAGGTAGACAGACAGACAGACAGACAGACAGACAGACAGACAGACAGACAGACAGACAGACAGACAGACAGACAGACAGACAGACAGACAGACAGACAGACAAGCATACAGGCAGGCAGGCTGGCAGATACACACATCAGCCTTCAGTCTTCCAAATCAATGTGACAGACAGGTAAAAACCGTTAGACCTTGTCTGTCACAGCTGAAGCGGCCTTGTGGTTGACATTCTTAATGTGCTGAAAAGCATACATAAATATTTGTCTTTTACTCCTGGTACCATAGGTGACGATTACACATTGTTTTACAAGGTTGCGTGGGACTAAACAGAGACCAGCTTTGGTCATGATAACAGTGTTATTGATTCCATGGAATGCTGGTATTTTATTTCAACACAATGACAAAATAAAGCCCCTAACACGAGGGCAGTTGAAAAGTACACAATTAATGGAAATCATAATATAAATCTATTGCATGTAATAATGAAGGAGAGCCAGTGATTTACTGTGTAATTTAACAAGTGCTAAGAGACAATCAATTACTAATGCCTGCCAGCTTCATTTGAAAGGCTTTAGCATTAGTAAATAAGTATGCGGGAACATGTGGGACATCTATAATACCAAGATCTTTGTCTTGATGCGATCTTAATGCACATGTAGGCTTAGAATACATCAATAATGAGCTCATGCTCAATCTGCAGCACTCATATGTAGCCATAGAGTGCTGCAATATTTTCAACCATTCTCCAGAGGTGCCAAACACCCAGCCATGTCAGACACCAATCAACATCTGGACCCAGGTCTTGGATGAGTTTCTTGCACTCTCTCTGCTCCTCTTCACCACTCAACACATCTGCACTCTTTCTTAACTAAGTTAAATGCACTTTCAACCTGGCATTTTGGGCATGTCATTCATTATGTGAAAATGTCAACAATTCCTAAACTACCGAAAATAGGAGATCTACAGGCTCACAATGCGTCACTATGCATGTTAAATCTGCTGTTATGGCCACGCAACACCATTTAATTGTACGACGAAGTAAAAAACAGGCTTAAGGGCTTTGCACACAGACGTGTTTTTTTTCGCACGAAAAAATCTGACGATTTCATTTTTTTAAAAGTAAACAACGATTCTCTACGACCTCACGCACACCGGCTCCGAATTTGCCATGCTGCAGGTGGCTGCGGCAGTGCGTTCTTTTCCCAATCGAACCCAGTTCGATTTGTGCGTCTTGTTGCATGCGGTAAAAACTCATTGACTCCTTTTATGACTCCTTTTCGGATCCGCAGTGTGGATTCCGCACAGCCTTGCACACCAAATCCAATGCGTTTTAATCATGCAGCAAACGGAAAAAACGATGCAATGGTTGCCTGTGTGCAAAGCCCTTTAATCACTTAAGGCCTACTTAGCAAAATAGTATTTGGGAACCAGTGGTACTGTATGTACTATGGCTGACTAACAAAGCATACCTATCTACCTCTCTATGCAAACATACATCTGGTACTGTACGGCACATATATTCATTCATCCATCCATCTATCATCCATACATCACATGAGCACTCATGAGACATCCATCTGAGTTTTCATCCATCTGCCCATTGAGTTCTTGATTAAACCTAGAATAAGCAATACATTTCTATGCTGACATCTTGCTCTCTATTCTACAGAAACAGTTCAGTAGGGAACACAATCACAATTCTATGGCAACTAATGAGAACCCCTCGCACAAAACCATCCATCAAAACACAACAAATGCCTGTCACAGAGACGTAATATCCTGTAAATAGAAAAGGTATCCGTGACTACCATCTCCCTGCTCCATGGATAAATATGATTACAGTTATTAAACCTGTGGGATAATGAGTTATGGAAATACCACCTGATGAAGGCATCACCAGAGAGTCCCTGTTCGCAATTAGCTCCCTAGCATGCAGTTAGGATTGTTTTGTCCACCTCCCCCAGTAGCTGAAATTAGGGACGAGGGACAATGGAATCACAGGAGCCTGGGGGAAATATAGCATTGATAATATTGTCACATTTGGTTCGTGTTTCAATAACTTGTGAATTAAAGGTGGAAAACAAGGCTCACACCGTTCATGAAGCGTGTCGCACACACGCACGCATGCACACATGCACGCACGTACGTACACACACCCCACCCCACACACACACACACACACGCAATATTATATATATCACAGACAAAGGAAATGCTTTCCTTGAACTGTTATTATTTCTGCATTAGCAAAAGTTACAGTATCCACCTCAAGCCCATATACTGTAGATTCTTCTTATACTTACAGTATGACAAGACAAGACGAGATAAACTTTTACTGATCCCACACGTAAATGTATCGCACCATCAGTGGTGTACTCACATTTTTTACTCAAGTAAACGTATCAATACTGCAGTATATAAAAAAAAAATAGGAAGTAAAAGTCTGGAATTCAAAATACTTGAATCAAAGTACAAAAGTATTGGCATTAAAATATACTTAAAGAAGCCTACCTAAAGTAAAAGAATAAAATGTTTGAAAATAGCTGATCTACAAGCTCACAACACGTCGCATCGCAACACGTTGTGAGCTTGTAGACCGGCTATTTTCAAATAGCCTAGGTATACCATAGGGCTAAAGTGGATTAATGTGTAGGCTATGTTTTATAATATAATCATTTATATCTGCAAAGTCACAATAGTAACTAAAGTACTACAAATAGTAGTAGAGTAAAAGTAATATATTTGGATCCTAGATGTTGTGGAGTAGAAGTAAAAGTATTGGAAATTGGACATGCTCAAGTAAACTACAAATTTAACTCAAAATTGTACTTAAGGACAGTACTTTAGTAAATATACTTAGTTACTTTACACCACTGGTAGTAGTATAAAAAAAACGATTATTTGCATTTCCCAGTCTTATTTGTGTGCGGCCATGCAGTGCTAGGTGTACAAGCGGTAGAGAAGGAGGTTTTACATTCTGAACCAGACAGTTCTGCTGATCCACCCCCCTTTATTTCTCATTTGTCATTTCTCTTGCTATTTTTCATTTTTCTCAGTTTCCTCCCTTTTCCACTTCCGCTTCCAATTGCCTGACCTCATTGCTGCATGCGCAGGCACCTATAATTTGATTCTAACACTAGACACCCATCTCTGAATGAATTAGTCAACATATGTAAAGTCTATCAGTAAATATACGACACATGTACAATCTATCAACAGTGAATGTATGAACGAGTACACATCTATTACGAATATGCCAATATATGACTGGATATGTACAGAGTATCAACAATGAATATGAAGAATGAATATATTGTCTTCCCAGCATGCCTCTGGAAAAAATGCCACTGACATTTGGAAAGGGTTAATAGGCTATTTGTCAGTGTCAAGTCTCTTAACCTCTACACTAAACATGGAATGTGGTTTGAGAAAGTCATTCTCAGTAAGAGCATGCCAGATGGTATGGAATGGAATGGAACACACTTAAAGGTGAGAAAGGTTTGAGTTGAAGTGCGACCCCAGGGTATTACAGGGCTGTCAGGTGGTGTCAGATATACGCTCTACATGAGGTTCCCACCAGGAAGTACCATATGAACTCACCTTATTACCTGTCAGATAATGAAGTCAGGGGAATCGGAATTCACAATGCAACAACAGGAACTGCCAGTGGTGGAAAAAGTACTCAAATCTTTTACTTAAGTAAAAAATATCAATACTGCAGTGTAGAAATAAGTAAGGCTGCACCCACACCAAAGTATGGCCGCCTGCGGATAAACCTTTTTTTATGCACAGCTGACTAAAAAGTGTACTTAAGTACAGTACTTAAGTAAACGTATTTCGTTTCTTTGCACCACTTGGAATTGCTGAGATGTGATGTAATCACAATTATGCCAATGACAAGAGACAGGCACAGATATCGGCCTTATTAAAAGAGAAAATGTGCTCAAACAGTGGAAATGAGTCAACAGATAGTTTTCTTTTATAATTGTATACATCCCCTCTTCTTCTGCACCATGAATTAGCTATGACCGATAGCTAATCAATCACCTCCATCTTTCTTTCTGTTATCCAACCAAGCTTGCGAACTGAGTCAACTTTCCCAGATGTATTCCAGACTCAGTGAGAACAATGACACATCATCTCTTGAGAAACTTTATACAACAACCTTCCTCACCCTTCAAGGACTAATAGTTCAGTGATACATAATAGTGATATAATAAACAGGAACAACAACTTTCTTAATTTCTTTATTTTTTATTTTTTTTGCAGGATGGTGCAGAGCAGTGCTTTCCAAACAATGTGGGTGGGCGGCACACTTTAATATTGCAATATATACACCACATAGTTTACTATATCAGCATTTTGTGCACACTAATCTTCCAAAACAGAATATATACAACAGGCATAAACATATATTTTAACCATGCACTTTCAACCTGTTTATATACCCTATATTTGTCTCATTTTGGTTTGAGCTTTGACATTTCTTGAACAACTTTTGTGACTATCCAAAACAATTTAAGCGGGCTGTCTTACATCACGCACGCACGCACGCACACACGTACGCACGCACGCACGCACGCACGCACGCACGCACGCACGCACGCACGCACGCACGCACGCACGCACGCACGCACGCACGCACACACGCACACACACACACACACACACACACACAACACACACGTATACATTTTTCTCTCTAAAAAATAATTTTGCTCTCATGAATAAAGACACATTTTGTTTTGAGGAAGGAACTTGAGAGGTGTCAGTTTGTATGCGGCTAGCCTCCGTCTGCAAATACATCTTCATTACTTCTGGGGATAAGCAAGCAGACAGACAAAGTAAAGTAAAGTAACCCATACAGTATGTGTTATTAGACAGGGAGGCAGATGACAGCCCATTTCCTTTGAGATTGTCCTGTCCGCTATTGAATCAGACCGGAATCAATTATCCCCTGGTTGAGTATATGAGAAACTGGCTAGACATTTCAAAACCGAACAGGCCTGCTGCTCAAACCCAAATGCTTGTGATGGAAAAAGTATGTTTTTACTCGTGTAAAATACTGAAGTACTTGAGTGAAAGTATAAAAGTGTTGGGATCAAAACATTTTGTACTTTTACCAAAAGTAAAAGTACAAAATGTTTGAAAGTAGCCAAGGTATAAAATAAGGCTAGAGTGGTTTATGTATGTTTTACATATTAGAAATGTATATCTGCAAATTAAGTAACTCGTAACTAATGTTTTCAAATAATTGTAGAGGAGTAAAAGTACAATATTGGCATCTGAGATGTAGTGGAGTAGTATTGGAAATTGGAAATACTCAAGTAAAGTACAAATACCTCAAAATTGTACTTATACAGTACTCCAGTAAATGTTCTTACTTTACACCACTGCCCAAATGCAGCGCGTGTGATTATGTTGGAGGGAGGAGGGAGAGGGTGTCATTGAAATTCTGTAATTAGGACGTGCAATGTTATGATTGCAGACTGATTGAATATAATTAGGTGTGGCTTGTATTTTGTTGTTGTTACTTTAATTAACCCCCCCCCCCTCCTCCTCCTCCTCGGTAGAATGGATTAGTGGTATCGCAGCGCTTGTTTGATGAATGATTAGCCCAGCGTAGCCCTTTAAGACAATTAATCGGCTGTCTAAACATTTTCCAGTGTGTTGTGGTCACCGCGTGGCCCCTTGCTACCTCCGCGGCTGCACTGTAAACACACTACAATGTCCACATATAACACCCGTCATCAGGGGCGTCACAAGGGGGGGGGGCTAGTGGGACTGAGTTACTAGGGCCCACGGTGGAGGGGCCTTAATTATTTTATACTTTAGCTATTGAAAAAATAGCAGATATACAAGCTCAGCGAGTGCAACGCTGCGTTATTTTTGAAAAGCGCAAATCTTTGATATGAATATGTATTTTTTAAGCGAACATTTGTAACTCAAATTTTGCTTCTGGGGGGTCCCTGGAACTAAAAATGTTGAGATGGGGGTACGTGGCCAAATACATATCATTTTGGGGGTCGTTCACATGAAAAGGTTTGAGCACCACTGACATAGAAACATAGGTTTTAAAAAAAAAACCTTAGAAGGATTTGAAATATTCAAAGACTTCATGATTTTTCAAAACATTAGCAGATCTACAAGCTCGCCGCGCGGCACTCGGTGCTGTGCTGTGAACTTGTGTATCTGCTATTTTTCAATAGCTGAAGCACAAAATAATGCGTAATAATGCGTTCCCAGTCTAAATGGGTTAAACCCCCTCCCTCTATGAAGAACATTCATGGGGGGCCCGCAGTTAATCCTTGTACCCAAGGCCCAGAATTTGGTGCAACACCCCTGTCCACATGTAACACCCCTCATTAGTAAAGAGCAGTATGGCAGCTTGTGAAATGAAAGTGAGCTTTTGTAGACTACAGGCCACGACTAGGCCGGCATCTGCACGATTTAATTTGTCTCCCTGCATGTTCAGGAGCAGTATTCCGCGTCACATAATGTGACAATTTCATTATCATTATATTACTCGCGAATGTTTCATATCCTTTTTTTTGTTCAGAACGTAAACAAAGCGACCAGAAGTCCGTACCTCTTCCCAAACTAGTCACCAGGGGCGTCAATTGGGTATGACAGGGGTATGCAGCTGCCATACCCTGGGTCCAGGGGGGAAAATAAAAGTTACTTTTATATATAAATCCATGGATGTCTCTTTGTCTATCTGTGCTGGTTATTATGTTGTTAAATTACAGTAAAATAACTACTACAAATGCAAAATTTAACAAAATGGTCACTTTAACAAGGTATTATAATTATATTCTCCACACTTTTATTCTCCCCATCTTGACAAGATGGTATTTTCCCAGGTTCCGCTGGTCAGCTGCACAGGTGCAATGCATTATTGTTAATTGTGGCATGTTTAATAACGAGAGAGTGTTTTTTACTGGTGATTCAGTCAGAGTGTATGAAAGGGTGCGCTCGTTTTATTGTCCACGACATTGCAAGCGGCGCGAAGGCCAGCGGACCTTGGTCCTGCTCTTCGCCCCCGAGCGCCGCAGGCGCGAGTGGCCGCGAAGAGCGGGCCAGGGCCGCGCGGCCGGCGGAGCGCCGCGCGAGTTACGAAGCCGTGGTGAATGCAATCGTTATATTTATGCCCAGGCCGTAAGGCCTGGGCAAGCCCACGATAAACGCCCGCGCAGTCCGGTGCGCATTTCCGAACGCACCCTTTCCCCACACTCGGACTGAAACACCAGTAAAAAACACCATCCCGTTTAATAACATGCCAAGTTTAGCAGCACTTGAACAACCGTTCCAGCCTGCCATATCCAGCCCAAGAAACCGTAGAAACGTGGGGAAAAAATAAAATGTACTTCTTAAAATAAATGTATCATGCCTGTTGGTGACTGGTGTCTTGCACGCGCGCAAGACACCAGTCATGTTGCCATACCTTAGCTTTTTCTGAACTGATGCCACTGTTTCACATCCTTTTTTTTGGTTCAGAACGTAAACAAAGCGACCAGAAGTCTGTAGGCCTATACCTCTTCCCAAACTAGTCACATACATCGTTTTGCCAAGTCTTCCGCATTTCCATTCCCACGTTGCCCCCTGAGTTCACTGCCCACGTTGAATATTCAGTTATGTTCCTATACTGTGCCTCGTGGGTGGGTGTGAGGCCTTGTCCTTGCGGCTACCATCCCTGACAAGGGCTCTGGTTTTATCACCTGATGCTTTGGGAGCCAAATGAGGTTGGGGCCATGTAGAGTCATTCATCATCCCGTGGACAGAGAGGCAGGTGGGACCTTGGATGCATGTATGCATTCTCCTCTTCCGGCCATTTGTCCCCCAAAGCTGACCAGGTTTTAAAGTCACTGCAGCCCTCCTGGGAGCAGGAACACTGATGTACGCGTATATGTATACCGTGGAGCTTGAGCCTTCGCTTGCGTTTGTCGCTTGAGCGACTAACTTCAAGGTGAACCAGAAGATGTTAAATGCGCGGGGCAGCTATGCTTTGAATTCTGGTGTATGGGCTGCTTATTCATCCTTTGTCAAAGCATGTTTTCTCAGTAAATGACCTCGGGAATTGAGAACTGATAATATAGTCCATCCTTCAGAGTTCTCCAGATGTACTGTAAGTACTGTAGGAAAGTAGTAGTAGCATTATACAGTACGTCATTGTCAGGCAGAAACCTCGTATCTCCAAAGTTTCAAATTTGTAAGTAACGCCCTGCTTCACCATACAAGACTGTCACAAGAATAGTGAAAGAATAGAATAGTGAAAATAGCAGATCTACAAGCACACAACACCTTGCGGTAGGCGTTGTGATCTGCTAGATCTGCTATTTTTACCATTTTAAATATACCAATGTTTCTCACTCACGTCACTTTGTCTGCTGACCTCACTCAGCAACGAAATAAACAGAAAATAAACACAAATGAAAATAAAACAATTCACAGGAGGCAAGCAGTGATCACCCCATGATGTGCACTGCAATGTAGTTTCAAATGCACTACATTCATTGCAGGCGCTTTTTGAGAGTGAAAAAATTAGAAGACACGTGTTACATGTGTGATCTGGGCAGCTTGCCCCAGGAAATGTGCCAATCTCAACAGGAAACAACGGTATGTTTTAAAATGATAAATACAAAACAAACAGTTTTGGACATACTGTACAAGGTTTTCACCCGACAACAACGGTTAGTAGTATTAGTTCATTTAATTTGACAAACTACCACTGATCTGGAAGATATTCAATATCCTAATCCTAATGTGAGGCTGTGCTATAGAGATTCAAACACATTAACAAGGGGGCTCGCGGGGGGGAGCAGTATGAAGGGATTGTGTTCTCTCAAAGTTTATTAATGATAATAAATAATTTGTTTTAACAAGAGGGTAGATATCCCCTTTCGTTTGTTCTCTAATTGCTTTGATTAAATCGTCTCACCAGCCACTTTCACTCTTATTTTTACCAGTGACATCTTTTTTTAATAGGATATAAAAACCTGGTGTTTATTTGCTAATGTGTTTATTTGCTATAATGCGGCTGGCAGAGTAAACAAAACCACCGGCTATAGCCAAAATTGATCAGCATTATGAGCTTGTTATAGTGTTCCCACGCTATTTAGGTTACAGCTCCTCATTTCCCATGATACCCCATCATCACACTCTCGCCATCACTGCATAATTATAATAGTAATTGATTTCTCTGATTTCTTATTATCAATCAACCACGTCATTCCAGCACTAATCCAATAGAGGCTATGGAATAAATATTAATCAATCCCACCCTCCAAGTACAAATACGCACCATATCAACACTCACATAGCAACGACTTATGACCGCAATTCCAGTCCTCATTTCCGTTTGTAGTGTTAACAAAGAAAATTAAACGAGTAAACAAGTTAAACTACTGAGTTGCACTGAGTCCTGAATCATAGCATGCACAAGCATTTGCTGATATACCATACATTTTCAGTCACCATTTCTTTCTTTCTTTCTTTCTTTCTTTCTTTCTTTCTTTTTTTCTTTCTTTCTTTCTTTCTTTCTTTCTTTCTTTCTCTCTCTCTCACACAGTCACTTTGTGGTCCCTCCTTTGTCTATCTGTTTCTAAGGATGCAGGAGTAAACAGTGGTGTAATTGCCCCATACCTACCACTGTAAATGGCTTAATATTCTGTTTGTGCATGGTGTCACACACCGAATAGCAGCTCAACATGCTCACAACGTGTGGTGGTGCAACGCGTTGTGCGCTTGTAGATCGGGCTCTTTTCTGTGCACGACACCGACGCACGGCCAAGTATAAATCCAGGACAGTGCAGATAGGCCGTCTACATCTTATATTACATTTTAGAACTGCAGCCAGCGGTATTTGTTTGTCACCAACAGACCAAATGCAGCACTCCAATTGGCTAGGACTGATCACGTGGCACACGGAGTTCCTAACCGGAAGTGCGTCCGGCGGTCAAATATGTCCGACCGGAAACGTGCGCTGCGGCACAATAGTTCCGCCACAATAGTTCCCCCCCATTTTATTTTATTTTATTTTATTTTTTTTAAACTTTTTTTTTTTTTTTTTTATTAACTTTTTTTTTTTTTTTTACCTCTAGTTATGTACAAAGGACGTGGCTGTGCGGGGCAAGATAGGCATGCGTACAGTTAGATAAAGGGTACATCATGAATAGAAGTGGCCCCAGAACAGGATGAGATAGTTAGTTCCTTTAGTTTGACCTCAGCAGTCACGCCGGCCGGTGGAAATTCAACATGCATTAATTCAGGACCAAATGTCAGCATTGCTTTAGTTCACCAAATACAATAATGTATTTACAGTATATCTACAGTATACTAGGACATTCACCAAATATTCGAATATTCGAATATCAAAGTCACTATTTGACGTTGTTCACCGAAGTCGAATATTCGCTTATTTTTTTTGTTTTTGTTTTCTCTTTAAAAAATATATAGTTTATAAAGCTTGGCTAGATAGGAAGTCATAAGAATGAGTTGTCAATGCCCCTGGTGGATGAATTTGTTAATGCTCTATACCAGGGGTTCTCAAACCTTTTTAGGCCGTGACCCCCAAAATCAACATATTTGAACTGGGGACACCTACCCTGACAAGCACTTGGAATTGTAGGTATTACATTTAATGTGACTCAGTTCCGCAGATAAATATAAAAATAGCAGATCTACATGCTCACAACGCCTCGCAATGTAGATCTGCTATTTTCACAATGTTCGCCTCTTGCTAATGCTTAGTTAATATTTGTCCAGTCCTGTCGAATATTCGACTATTTGAATACTTTGAGGTTGAATAATTTGAATACTAAAAATCGCTATTCGTGAATGCCCTACAGTATACCATTATAGTGTATGTAGAGAGAGAGAGAGAGAGAGAGAGAGAGAGAGAGAGAGAGAGAGAGAGAGAGAGAGAGAGAGAGAGAGAGAGATTGTATTACTGTGTGTACTGTGTTTGTGTATGATTTCTTTGTAGTGTGGTCAATAATGCATCATGTCTAGGTTGAGTATGCTCCACTGCCTACTGTGTATCTCTTTATGGTTCAAATGCCTTTATTAGAACATGGTTGACATGTTTCAGCAACCCTCGTCAGGGTCAGTGACCGTAAAAGAAAAGAAAAAAAGAAAAGAAAATGAAACTAAAATAACAGACTGTGTAGGAAATTAGTACAAATCAAATGAAACCATTTAATTTCTGTTGAATAAGTGCATGTACAGTACAGTTGGCCAAATTAACATCTTTACTACCATATGAAGAACCGACCAAAACCAATTCCAGCGTCCTATTCCAGCACAACCATATGGCAGGCAACCGCACATTATGCAGAAATACATAGTGCATGCTATGCTGAACGTAATCCACTTAGTGTCATCTTTTCAAAATGCATATTTACCGTACAGTTTGTGTTTATATGCTTATTTCGCAATACCTATTGCGCAATCCTCTGTAGAGCAATTTGTCATTATCATCACCAGAGTCTCAGGTTACAAGAGGGAAGGGGTGGGGGGTCAGCTGCACAGGGGGAGAGAGAGAGAGAGATACAGTAGAGTAGAGTAGAGTAGAGTAGAGTAGAGTAAGATACAGTAGAGTACAGTAAGATACAGTAGAGTACAGTACAGTACGATACAGTACAGTAAGATACAGTACAGCAAGGTACAGCAAGGTACAGCAAAGTACAGTACAATACGGTGCAGTCAGTACAGTAAGATACAGTAGAGTACAGTACAGTAAGATACAGAAGAGTACAGTACAGTAAGATACAGTAGATTACAGTACAGTAAGATACAGTACAGCAAGGTACAGTAGAGTACAGCAAAGTACAGTACAATACGGTACAGTCAGGTACAGTAGAGTACAGCAAAGTACAGTAAGGTAAAGTAGAGTACAGTAGCGACCAAAACCAATTCCAGCGTCCTATTCCAGCACAACCATATGGCAGGCAACCGCACATTATGCAGAAATACATAGTGCATGCTATGCTGAACGTAATCCACTTAGTGTCATCTTTTCAAAATGCATATTTACCGTACAGTTTGTGTTTATATGCTTATTTCGCAATACCTATTACGCAATCCTCTGTAGAGCAATTTGTCATTATCATCACCAGAGTCTCAGGTTACAAGAGGGAAGGGGTGGGGGGCCAGCTGCACAGGGGGAGAGAGAGAGAGAGAGAGAGAGAGAGAGAGAGAGAGAGAGAGAGAGAGAGAGAGAAAGATACAGTAGAGTAGAGTAGAGTAGAGTAGAGTAGAGTAGAGTAGAGTAGAGTAAGATACAGTAGAGTACAGTACAGTACGATACAGTACAGTAAGATACAGTACAGCAAGGTACAGCAAGGTACAACAAAGTACAGAACAATACGGTGCAGTCAGTACAGTAAGATACAGAAGAGTACAGTACAGTAAGATACAGTAGATTACAGTACAGTAAGATACAGTACAGCAAGGTACAGTAGAGTACAGCAAAGTACAGTACAATACGGTACAGTCAGGTACAGTAGAGTACAACAAAGTACAGTACAATACGGTACAGACAGGTACAGTAGAGTACAGCAAAGTACAGTAAGGTAAAGTAGAGTACAGTAGAGTACAGCAAAGTACAGTAAGGTAAAGTAGAGTACAGTAGAGTACAGCAAAGTACAGTAAGGTAAAGTAGAGTACAGTAGAGTACATTAAAGTACAGTACAGTAAAGTATAGTAAGGTACAGTAGAGTACATTAAAGTACAGTACAGTAAGGTATAGTAAGGTACAGTAGAGTACAGCAAAGTACAGTAAGGTAAAGTAGAGTACAGTAGAGTACATTAAAGTACAGTACAGTAAGGTTTAGTAAGGTGCAGTAGAGTACATTAAAGTACAGTACAGTAAGGTATAGTAAGGTACAGTAGAGTACATTAAAGTACAGTACAGTAAGGTATAGTCAGGTACTGTAGAGTACATTAAAGTACAGTACAGTAAGGTACAGTAGAGTACATTAAAGTACAGTACAGTAAGGTACAGTAGAGTACAGTAAAGTACAGTACAGTAAGTGGATGGATGGATGGATGGATGGATGGATGGATGGATGGATGGATGGATGGATGTGGATGGATGCATGGATGGATGGATGTGGATGGATGGATGGATGGATGGATGGATGCATGGATGCATGGATGTGGATGGATGGATGGATGGATGGATGGATGGATGGATGTGAATGGATGGATGGATGTGAATGGATGGATGGATGGATGGATGGATGGATGGATGGATGGATGGATGGATGGATGGATGGATGTGGATGGATGGATGGATGGGGATGGATGGATGGGTGGATGGATGTGGATGGATGGATGTGGATGGATGGATATGGATGGATGGATGTGGATGGATGGATGGATGTGGATGGATGGATGGATGGATGGATGTGGATGGATGGATGGATGTGGATGGATGGATGGATGTGGATAGATGCAAGTATGTGGATGGATGGATGTGGATGGATGGATGGATGTGGATGGATGCATGTATGTGGATGGATGCATGGATGGATGGATGGATGTGGATGGATGGATGTGGATGGATGGATGGATGTGGATGGATGGATGGATGGATGCGTGGATGGATGGATGTGGATGGATGGATGGATGGATGGATGTGGATGGATGGATGCGTGGATGGATGGATGTGGATGGATGGATGGATGGATGGATGGATGGATGGATGGATGTGGATGGATGGATGGATGGATGGATGTGGATGGATGGATGGATGGATGTGGGTGGATCGCTGCTGCAACGTAGCTGTGAGCGCCTGCGAAGCAGGCGCGATCTCTAGATGTGAGCGGCCCGAAGGGCCACGAACTTCTAGTTGTAGCAAGAGAGAAAGGATTAAAAACTAATCAGCAAATAAAACACTATTGCACCAGGGATATGCTGTGAAGGTCAAAACACATAATTGAATAGTTATGTGCAGAAAATAGGAAAATTCTCGCACAATTTGTGCTCTGCAAATGTTTGCCCTTCACCTTAATACTTGTCAGAGGATTGTAGCAATCAGTGTCAAAAAGCGCGAATACTGACCTTTAAAATCAAAAGGAAAATTGATCTTGCAAGAATGCATCATCAAGTAATTTCATTAGCCTTGGGTGTTCATGAATGAGTCATTTTCTAAACACATAATTCCTCAAATAGATAAAAGAATGTGAACTCCTGTACTGTTCCTGTTATGGTGCATAATTACCAAAACTGAAAAACAGCCAAACTCCTTTCACGAAGGGTCAAGATGTAACCTCCTTTATAAGAATGTGAAATGGAGTGAAAACTGGAAGAAAACAAATGGAAAAAGCGGTAATGAGCTATTAAATGGGGAACAGTGTCAATTTAACATACGTAGTTAAATACATTCATAATTCCACAATTATTACTGAAACAACAGCCAATTTAGATTGTGTAGCCAACCAGTATGAGGGGGGGTGTCACATAAGGTGACATTAGTTAGCATACTGTAGACTTCGAATAATGATGTTCTTTCGCCAGCAATTAGTGCATTAGAGAGTGTGGAATAGACAGTAAAAGATACAGTATGTGTGTTAAGTGCCTGTAGTAAAGTCCCGCCCACCCACCCACCCCCATTCACTCTCTACCACAGGCATTATGCAGTTAAATTTGATTCAGGATTGCTTGTGATAATGAAGAGGCATGGAGACGGGTGGGGTGTTTTATAATATAGTATTCGGATTACAAAAAAAGTCACGTTTCTCTTTTACTTTTGATTGAAAAGATTATGGTAGTGTATAGGTCCTAGCTTTACTTGCAGCTTTACTTGTGCTCGTAAATACGCTTTCCAATTTGCACGTATTCTTTTTAGCAACAAATGCAATACAAGTGAAACACTCATGCATGCCTGGGGAAACCAGACGCTTCTGTCGAACTATCACATAAAATCACATAAAAAAAATACACTAAATATAAGACATACTATATAAATAAATCAAGTATTGCACAACATGGCTGTGGGTATGTCCGACGATATGATTGACAGGGTTAGTTATTCATTAGGTTGATGGTGGTTAGGGTGAAGCTATTTGTGTGTTCTGGAGTTTTTTGGTGTACATTGCTCCGAAGCGCCTTCCGGAGGGGGAAGAGTTCAGAGATGTGTGGTGGCCAGGATGTGAGGGGGTCAGCAATGATCTACTGATGATGATCCGCCCGCTTCCTGGCTCTAGTGGTGAGGAGATCTCGGAGCGAAGGCTGGTTCAGCGCAATAATCATTTTTGCAGACCTGATGAGCAGTGGCCAAACCACACTGTCATGGAGGTGGAGAGGACAGACTCAATCACAGCTGAGTAAAACGGCAACAGAGATTCCTGAGGCAGGTTGAGCTTCCGCAGCTGGCACATGAAGTGCATCCTCTGCTGTGGACACGATATTGATCTCCCCACTTCTGTTCAGGTTTCTGGAAATTATAGTTCCTGCATGAACTTGAAGGTCTCCACAGACAACATAGTGCTGTCTCTTATGGTGGTGGGGGGGGGGGGGGGGCTGTCCATTATTCCGACGTCTCAATAGTCAGAGAAATGTTAGGTTAGTGTGAGTTTAGGGTCAGGGTTAGAGTTAGGGTTATGCCCGCCATTGGACCAGTGATACTTCAGAACAACGGGCAGTCAGACTAATGGCATAATGCGGCACAATATGGTGAAGGAGGTCAGAAGGGGTTGCTGCCATCTGAAGTCCACTGTCAGTCTTGAGCGTCATTCATCAGCTCTACAAGTTTGCAACTGCACCAGAAGGCCACTTGTAATCGTGATTTTATGTTTCTCACACTGCCAGGGCGACAGTGGCTCAGGAGGGTAGAGCAGCCGCTTGGGAATCGGAAGGTTCCCAGTTCGATCCCGGGCTCCCCCAGAGTTAAGATGGTTGCACACTGCTGCGTTTTGGAAATCCGAAATCCGCAAGGAGAGAGAGAGGAGAGAGAGAGAGCAAGGAACCCAGTGGGGACAGTTGCGAAAATCTTACAAAATCAACTCTGGTCTGAAAATAAATACGAAACAGGCGGCAGTGTGCAAACGTGATTGACATAACGTGAGGTAATTTTCTTTTTTTACGAAATTTGGTCCGATATTCAGCCAAAAATGTAGCAGTGTACAAAGACCGTTAGTGTCGAAGTGTCCTTGAGCAAGACAATTAATCTCTAATTGCTCACGATGAGCAGGTTGGTGCTGCATGATTTCCTCCGCCATCAGTGTATGAATGTGTCTGTGAATGGGCGAATGTAACATGAATGTAATATATAGTGCCTTGGATAAAGGCGCTATAAAAATGCACCATTTACCATTTTACAATGATGTAATAGTGAAATTAAAACACCTTAGTTGGCAGCTGTTGCATCTTACCCCCATATCCTCACCAGAACACCAGAACAATGTACACCACATCTATCAGGCAGAGTTTCAAAGGCATGATACAATCATGGAGGCTGCATTTGACCAAAGATACAGTATGACACCTTAATCACAATGAGAAACAAAGTTACAAAGAACATTTTTCAACCAAAACACAACCAATAATTGTGACTAATAATCAATTGCAATATTAAGCAAGGATAATCAGGATTATCAATGTAGCCGTGCAGCCCGAGTTCATCTATAGTTGCGTTTCCATAAAGCCTGTTAATGCGCATTAATGGTTTTGCGCAAAAATCTTTTTATGGAAACACAAAATTCGAATAAACTTTCATTATCTGCAAAAACTTGTATCCGCTTGGAGGAGGTGGATTTTGAGGCTTTATCGAATAAACTAAATGCGCATTAGTGAATGGAAACGGGTCAGCCAATAAATGCGAATAAATGATGACGTTCTGGTCCATTGTATTAGCATTAGCCCACAAAAACAAACCTTCTGAACTCTGTGTGAAATTCCTCCCATTTTCACAACGTGCCAGCTCAGCTGTAGCTCTTTACAGACTGTTGTGCAAAGACAACCTCCGACAGAACTTAAAACGAAGATTTGTTCAAGCTAAACTCATAACAAACTGTCTCAGTATCATGTTCAGTCTCTGTTAATGTGTTGTTTGTTTGTGTCGCTCTTCTGCGACCTGGCGTTTCCCAAGGACCCTAAGCACAACGGTGGGGGTAAGGAGGTAGGGGGAGCGCTACACTAATTCGAATGACATCCGCAAATGGAAAAAGGCTAAATTTGCTTTGTCTTAATGCGCATTTCTGATAATTCGCTTACTATTTTCGAATACGTTTATGATGTTCTTATGAGGATGCTTCGCATTTTCCCCCGAGGAAGCAAACAGAGTTAAGCGTTCTACAGGTCAAACTTGTCTTGACTTGTCTGTTCTGTCAACTCCCCAACTCACTAATAACAGACAGGAGGACGCAGAAAAGCTCATTACACCTGACATTCACAGCAAATGCCTTCCAGTCAACTCATCACCTTTTTCTCCCAAGGACAGAGAGAGGAGGCAGGTGCTAATCAGAGTCATTAACACAAAATCGGCAAACTAAGGTCCTGAAGAACGGGTAGATAATTAGATATTAAAGACAACTTTGAAGTAGATAAACAACCGGCAACTACTGGTGAAAGTCACAGGTGTTGTGGCCCTGACTGCGTCTCATCAGGATGCACCGTTAGCTGTTGGCCTGTTCGCTGGAATCTCAAACAGGGGGAATGGATGGCCGTGAACATGTATATTTGCTCTGTTGAATGCATCAGTTTGTTGTGTGTCAGTTAGCAGCACGTGTGAGGGGAGTTTGTGTGATAATGGATGTGCACATCATGCATATCAAAGAGAATACGCCGTAATCAAATTACAGAGATGTTTACATTCTCAGAACGTTAGATCACTTGATGTAAACACAATAGGACGATTAAAGCTGAGGGCTGAATATTTTTATTGTATTGTTTTTTAAAATGTGCTGAATAAAAAAATCAAATCAAATCAAATCAAATCAAAGCTGAGGGCCAAATATTAACCATCTTCTCAGATCAATAATTGATTAAAACATTCATGTTTTGGGGTGTGTGTTTTGGTTCTCAACCTTTTCAGGCTGTGACCCCCAAAATAATCATATTTTAACTGGGGACCCCCCCCCCCCACCCTGGATGAACACTAAGATTTGAGGCATTACATTTTGTATAACACGGTTCTATTGTGAAAATAGCCGATCTACATGCTCACAACGCCTCGCAGCGCGAGCCGTTGTGAGCATGTAGATCGGCTATTTTCACAATTTCTGATTCTAATATTTAACAATTTGGCCAATGTTTAATTTGTCATTTTAGAGGTATTAAAAGGTCCTTAAATTGTCACTTTAGAAATGGGCATATACCCTCTTTACACTTAAACTTTATGTTGGTTTGTTTACTCTGTTGAGTCAGAAAACAACGTCGCACATTAAGTTAATCATCTGGGGACCCTCCAAGGGGGTCCCGACCCACAGGTTGAGAACCACTGCGGTAAATGACAAATGGACCCATTTTTACACTCTTTGTAACACTCTTTGTGGAGTTCAATGAAGGAGGAATTTGACAGTGAACATTTCCAAAGTATCTCTCGACTCATGCTCGGCTGTCAGTTCTCTGCATGTGGCATGTTGAAGCCGTGCCCTGAGCTGTCGAGTTAATCCCCCTGCAAGTCCATGGTCCCCCCCCACCCCCACCACTGGACGCCAGCCAGACCTGTCAGTCTCAATGTCTCCATTGTCCAGAGTGTCTCTGGTCTCTGTCTGTCTATCTCACCCTCGCCATGACAGGTCGGATGTTTCTTTTTCTCTGCATTGCACTGCACTGAGCCTCCTACTCTCTCTCTCTCAGGGGTGTCGCACCAAATTCTGGGCCCTGGGTACAAGGATTCACTGCGGGCCCCCCATGAATGTTCTTCATAGGGGGAGGGTGTTTAACCCATTTAGACTGGGAACTTGTTATTACGCATTATTTTGTGCTTTAACTATTGAATAATAGCAGATATACAAGATCTTGAAAATGTGTGCAAACCTATGTTTCTCATCTCAAAATATTTAGTTCCAGGGACCCCCCAAGGAAGGTTAGGCAGGAACAGACAACACCCGGAAGTTGGCACACCATGGGACGCCGCCATGACACTTTTGGGTGGCGGAAGTGACGAAGTGCTCATAGACGCTAATGTTATTTTGGGTGGCACCTCCGCCACCCAAAGTGTCATGGCGGATGGCCATGGAGCCTAAAATGACGTTGGTGACTGTTCTTGCTGAGACCTTCTTTGGGACCCCCCAAGAAGCAAAATTTTAGTTACAAATGTTCGCTTAAAAAATACATATATTCAAAGATTTGCACACATTTTCACAACTTTTCAAAAATAGCAGATCTACAAGCATGCAGTGCGGCACTCAGTGCCGCGCTGTGAGCTTGTATATCTGCTATTTTTCAATAGCTAAATAATTAAGGATCCTCCACCGTGGACCCTAGTAACTCAGTCCCACTTTTCCCCCCCTTGTGACGCCCCTGCTCTCTCTACTGTGTTTCTCTCCGCATTCTTGTTTCATACCTCTCTCACCCTCTCCTGTAACCCCAACCCCTCCACCCCTTCATCTCCTCTTTGATATCCCATCTCTGAATCTCCGCAGCAGTCCCAGAGCTGTTTGTAGCCCAGGCTTAAAAATGGAAATATTTTTAAATCGGTTCTTTCCGAGCAGAGACAATTGTGTTCCACCCCCAACCCAATGTTCCTAAATTGCTAAATGTTATTCTTTGACATTAGCTGGCAAATAAAGATTCCATGCACAGAGGGTACCCAGAGTATCAAACAACCAACCACCAACAAGTGCTACCTGATAAAAAGAACAAGGCGCAAGTAGGCACCTCGACAGAGTGCCAACTTGCCCATCCACATACTGTACATACACAGACAGCACTGATCGCATTACTTGCACGCTCTGCTGGCTCACAAGTAGGCCATATACGTACTGTATGGCCATGAGTGCACAAGCTGCAAATTGGCACTTCGACAGAGGGCAGTCTAGTTGGAACCTGTGGTGAATGGGTGTATCATTCTATGACACCCACTGTTTTCTTGTTGGAAATTAGATTCCAGGTTTTCAAATTATTCTACTATTACAGTATAGACCATGTTATCATTAGGTGTTCTGTTCCAGTGAAGCTGCTCAGTAGCCTACAGCAACCTGTGGGTCGGAACCCCAGTAGGGGTCCCCAAATAGTTTTGGGGGGTTCACCAGATGTTAAGCTTAATGTTAACATTGCTTTCTCACTCAACAGTAAACAGACCAACATACAGTATAGGTGTAAGTATCTGCACATTTCTAAAGTTACAAAGGATCTAAGACCTTTTTAGTGCCTCTGGTCAAACATTAGCCAAATTGTCAAATATTAGAGGCAGTAATTGTGAAAATAGCAGATCTACATGCTCACAACGTCTCGCAAAACACCATTTTCACAATCAAACAGATTGAGTCAAACTAATGTAATGCCAACTCCTACAATTCCATGTGCTTGTCAGGGTGGGGGGTCCCCAGTTGAAATATGATTATTTTGGGGGTCACGACCTGAAAAGGTTGTGAACCACTGGCCTACAGTAGACATGTGGTTGGTTGAAATGGGAGATCTCCCAGGCGTGAATGTGTGTATTTGTAGGAGGGAGAAGCAGGGAATAGCTGAAAAAGAGCATTAGTGCTAAGCGAACCTATACCCTGGATATTAAATAAAAGCTATAAAAAGAATAAATAAATACATCGATAAAGTAATTTTCCCCCAGACTTGCTGTAATTAACAATCTGCCATGTGCATTTAGAGGAGTAGTGTTATTTGAATAAAAGAGAATACCAGGTGCTAGGCTGAGAGGCTTGAGTGGGATTTAAAACTTTGTGGACTGAAGGATGAGATGAAGAGCTCTGCACGCGCTCAAGATTTAGCAATGCTGAACACTTCACTGATGAATAGTAGGGATCGTATTTGGGTGGAATCCTCCAAAGTCTCTAAAATACAGGTTTGTGTTTTAAAAGCAATGCAAGAGAAGGATAGAGTTTTTGTATTTCATCCGAGGAGTGACGTCATTTAGGCAACACACTATTGTTCTCGGTCCGAGATTCTTTTTGCCAGTAAAGTGAAACTGCTTTTTGTTAACCTTGCACAACAGAAAGGTTAAAAGCCTTTGGTCATGCTTCACTATACATCATTCACAATATAAAATGTAATTTCCCAGTGGATTCTCTGCGACTCGCGTCAGTGCAACCACACTAGCAATTTCCCCAAATTGCACCTTTCTAGTTTCTAATAGACCTGCTTTTACATTAGTTTAATGTACTGTATGAGATTCATATGTGGCAGAGAGAGTCGCAGCCCCAGCCTGAAGCCTCAAAAGTCTAGAATCTGCACTCGTTCCATAGGGATATCCCTTTGGAGTGATGGTTAAGATATTGGACTTTCATGTGGGAGAGGCCTGGGTTCGAAGCCCGGGTGGGGAGGTCCGATTCACTTCCGTTACATTGGTGCCGTGACCCTGATCTGGGCTTCCCCATAGGAGGAGGAGCCGAGGAGGTCAAAGGGGGGTGAGTGTGGCAGAGAGAATCGCAGCCCCAGCCTGAAGCCTCAAAAGTCTAGTATCTGCCTTCGTTCCATAGGGATATTCCTTTGAAGTAATGGTTAAGATATTGGACTTTCACGCAGGAGACCCGGGTTCGAAGCTGGGTGGGAAAGTTCGGATCACCTGAACACATATACTGTATGTATACTGTACAAGCTCAACTCAAGACTCCAAGCGAGCTGATGACAGGCAATGTTGGTGAAAAAATGTTTAAGCAACGTATATAGCTGGGGTGCGCACATCCCCGGACATACCTAGTTATGTTAACATGCTGTATTTCAGGAAGCTACTTCTCTCAGTTACAGTACCTTATAGGCTGCTGCTGTACATTCGTATTATAGTGCGTGCGCATGTACAGTATTATTTGCCTTCAACAAAGGGAGAAAAGAAACAGTCGATACAAAACCATAGCAACATACTCATTCTCTCAGCATGACATACAAGCAAACGAAAATGTTATTCTGTGTCATTCACAATCCAGACCATTTCTACCCCCACTAAAAGGAATCTCTCCATCTTCCTCCTTTATTCCTTCAGCCAGAATGAGTCGGCAGCTTGAGAGTGCAACGCTGTAGCGAATGTGTACACATTGAGATCCATCCATGTTTCATCCACATTCTCACCACTCAATAATCTTCTAGTCTAATTCTCCCATGGTGACAACAAACAACAGGCAGCAGCAAATTCACCCAGACCAGGCAACCAACCAAAAAAAAAGTACAGTTTCACGTACAAATCACTGGTACAAGGTCAACTAAAAGGAGATCCTAGAAAGCCGAGGCTTTACACTTTAACTACTGGTATCTCATATAACATTGAAAGACAGACAGATAGAACATAGTACTTTATCTAGGATAATATCAATTTCAAAAGCAGAAAAAGCATAGCATCAAATACAAAGGCAGAAAAAAAGAGTGGGGGGGAGCATGGGGGCTTACAAGTCAAGGGTAGCATCCGCCTGAAGGTGACTTTTCATACCGATTTTGAAGGAGGCTAGGGATTTGCTCTCCTTTAAAGGCGGCCGTACACTAACCAATAATCGGGGCATTTAATTACCCTCCTGACAGTCGGGCTGCCTCCGACTATCGGGCATGAATGTCGTCTAGCGTGAGGTCTCACAGATCCACTCGGAGCCCATCCGAGTGGCTCGGAGGACGATCGGGGCCAGCCCGACTCTTTTCAAAAATGTTTGATATTTTCCTGTATCACTACTGGTCTGGAAGACTGGAACAACAGCGGGGGACGGAGGAAAATACAGCCGCTGCGCAAATCGCTGTAGTACTTATGGCACTTATTCTGAAGGAAACCTGGAGACTTTAAATTCAATATTTGGGTCAAAATAAGAATATTATAATGGTGGGTAAAAAAAGTATTTGCCACGGACATATTGATAGACCCCTGCTCCAATGTGCCTTGATTTGTTCTTTACTATACAATATGAATGGCCACTGCACGGCTCTGAGGGAGAATTAAAAGGTAAGATTGCCTTCATGAATATTAATCTCAGTGATTTGGAGGTTGCGTCCTTCACAATAACTCATGCTCTTTGCCGCGTTCGCAGTGCATTTATCATGAGTAAACAGTATCCTCTCGCTTACCTAATGTGGAACATTTGGAAGGTAGGTTGGCATAATTGTTGGCTTAGGATGTAATTAAGCGTCGGGTGTTTAATTTCACACACACACACACACACACACACACACACACACACCCACACACACACACACACACACACACACACACACACACACACACACGCGCGCACAAGCGCACGTGCATGCACGCACACGCACGCACAAAGACATTGTATCTTGTGATTAAAGGTGGAGCACAAGTTAATTTCATTGCATTTTGTTCCGCCATCAGCACTCTGAAGTCTTCAAATATGGATGACTGTTGCTTCTGTGGTTTGTGCGTGCGTGCGCGCACGCGTGTGTGTGTGTGTGTGTGTGTGCACGCGTGCGTGCGTGCGCGCGCACGAGTGTGTGCGTGTGCATGTGATTTATCATTAGGCCCTTGATAAAGTGTGACAGAATTGTTAGTGGTTGTAAAATAAGCCAACAATAGGAGGTTTTGTCCTCTATACAGCCTTTATGGGAAATTATAGCCTATATGACTTATGGACTGTCATGGTCAGGGCGATGTGTCTTTTATTTTTTTTATACATGTTATTTTCTTCAGCTTCAGTTCAATCACCACGTGACACACAACACTGTCCACCCGTTTCAAGATGTCCTTGGTCTAGACAGTGCATCCCTGCCTGCTTGTGGGAACCACTGTACTCACACACACGCGCATAATGTGATGAAACGTACGCACATACGGTGCACACATGCACATTGACATGCAGCAGCATCCTTTCATTCTGTCAGTATTTTTATGAAAGTGTCCAAACACACTATATTGTATTGATTTGTGCGCGCATTACCATAGGCCTACAAGCAGATTGGCTATTTTCAAATGTCCAAAATGTTATTAGGGTTAATGTGTGTTTTGTAGAGAATCAACATCTACAAAGTAACTAGTAACTAGTTTTCAAATAAATGTAGTAGAGTTAAAGTACAATATTTGGATCCGAGATGTAGTGGAGTAGAAGTAAAAGTATTCGAAATTGTAAACACTCAAGTAAAGTACAAATACCTCAAAACTGTACTTAAGTACAGTACTTAAACTAGTAAGACGCCTCATGGCGGCATGCAACCTCGCCCTAAAGGAGCGAGGTCGCGCCAATTCTTGGCCATCTGGCCAGTGATTATATCGGACCAGTTACCCATACAGTATATTTGAGACCCCTAGTACCCATATATGGAGATCGATGAACTGTATATAGTACATCCCTTTTATGCCCATACATAGAGATCCCTGTCTGAAACAGCCACACAGATATGGGCTGTCTTCCTCCATATATGGACATTCCCTTATGAAGTCCTGCATGGGCTTAATATTGATGACATCAGGGATCTCCATATGGGCATAAAAGAGATTCTGTTAGAGTTCCCATGACATCACAACATACAATATATTTTATGCCATACATGGAGATCCCTATCTGAACCAGCCACACAGATATGGGCCATGTCTTGGCCATCTGGCAAGTGATACAGTATCGATGACATCAGGGATCTTCGTATATGGGCATAAAAGGGATTCTGGGGAATACCCATATGGACTTTACATAGGTAATGTCACCTGTGATATCACCTGTGATGTCACAGTGATGTGTCAGGGGAACCACAGTGTTAGGCGTGACCTTCAGAGATACATGGATAAGTGGACAAGATGTGCCGGTTTTCATAGTAAACTTGCGACCTACGGTCGCAATAAATGTACTTAGCTACTTTCCACCACTGCTCGTGTGTGTACCTTTCCATGGTCTCACCGTCCATCCCGTGTCAGGAGGAGTCAGCGCTCAGCCATGCTCAGGTGACCAGACTCTGGGGAAAAGCAGCTCTATCTGCAGACAGCTGCAACGGATCTCCATTCCCTGCACAGAAACACAATCATTCAGTAAGGGAGAGAGAGGGAGGGGGAGGGGGGGGGGGGCTTTATCTGTGCAATACGGAGAGCTCAGAAGGACTAAAGTAACATGGAAGCTGGGAGAAGAATTCTTAAAGACAACAGTCCGCCGAAGACACGTACATCCTCCCGGGGGTGATTTCGGAGAAATAGCAAAAATATGGTACGGGGTGTTTAATTTCACACACACACACACATACGGGACAAAGTTTATTTGGGGAGGGGGGTTCCGTGACAGCTGGATGTCTATACACAGAATGTGCTGCTGGTTTTGAGAAATGTTTAGAAAGGAGGGATTACACTGAAATGAGGTTTTAGGTTATTCTTCAGCAGAAGTAAGGCGTTTGCCAGGAAGAAAAGATTTTTTCAGCCAGTTGTTTAATCAGCCTTGGATCGATGAGATTCTAAGCTACAGTAAAAGGAAAAGCAATCTGTGCCAAGATGGAGAAGGTAGTGGTCAAAAGCCCTCATTTCTGGACCCCCTGCTGTTCTACAGTCAAAGCCTGCCAGAACCTGTTATATGCTCCTGTTCATCGCTGAGCTTTCCTTCCCATCTGATATCTTATTATAGAAAAACCCTGTTGTTGGTACTTCTTACAATATTGCTCTTTTTAAAGTCACTCTGGTTAATGCCTAAAAATGGTTTAGTGTGGCCAGCCTATTCTCCCTTTCAAAAGGACCCTACATGTTGTCCCTCCTGTTCTTTAGAAATCAATCAACACAGGTGTACACTTAATTTAAACGAGCAAATATTATTATGGCATGGTTAATGTTCATTGTCTCTCTGTGACAAATTCGAACCGTTGTCCACAGACAAGTAGTTTGTTTAGACCAATCACTGGTTGGATACAGGTGTGCATCCTAGCCTATATAATGGCTTGAAACCAGACTTGACTCTTTTAGGAGCCAGAGCAGAGCCACGGTGAGAGAGATGCTTTGTGATTTGTTCGTGATTGTCTTCTTGAATAACGTTTTTTTTTTGTGTGTTTTGTACGTCACGCAATAAGTGTGCAACCTCACTGAGCATGTAAAGCACAAAACAGTGATAGCACTTGACATTTTCTGCCATTAGATTCTATCTATTTCAGTCCACAAGCTGATCTTTATTTTTCTCACACATAACGTTCATAGCATATCATGTACAGTATGTCTTACCTCAGGTACTTTCCGCTCCACTATGTCCTACATCAGAACATTGTTGTTTTTATTGATCTCTCTCTCTCTCTCTCTCTCTCTCTCTCTCTCTCTTCTTATCTATAAAAAAGAAATGCTTGGAGCTTGTGCAAAACATAATTTCACACACTATTTTATACCTGTAAACCTGTGATAACAATAAAGTTGATTCTGATTCCAGTTTGACAGCTTTGCTGACACCTTATTGTTTCATCTTGTGTTTGAGTACATAAAAGTACAATTATTTTGTTCTGGTTTTCTCAAAGTTACATAACGTTGGAATGGAATTATTTGAAAAGATTAGCCAAAAATTGTCCCTAGAGAATTAGCCCAAATGATATTAAATAAAACATTGCTGTGTATACTTGCATACTCACATAGAATTTCTCGTGGAGGACCGTTTGCTCTCTGAACTCCTACATCTGTCTTTGTCTGTTTGTATGTATGTACTGTACATACACTATGTCCCACACTTGGCTCAATGGCCAAACATCGCGGGACGCTTAATGAAATTAACTCACCAATCACTTCACACTGGGCGTGATTTTGTTCTGAATTTCATTCCAAATGTCCTTACCTCCCACAGCATATTATAGGGACGGTCTAAGTGCTGCAAGTCATTTTAGGTGGATTACAGTATTATACTCATTTAATAACTGGCTTAAAACGTTAATCATGCCCGCTAATTCCTGGCTTAGTGTGTCTATAAATTACCCATAGTGAATCTCCTAATACACAGAATGAAAACTCGACCAGAAGCACTTCTATCATCAAAAATGTTCCTGCTAATTAAGTCTCCTGAGAGTAGCTTGACCCCCCCGCCCCCCTCTCACACACACACACACACACACACACACACACACACACACACACACACACACACACACACACACACACACACACACACACACTTACTTCATAGATGAGTTCAGCCCATGCAGTGTTTCATGTCCACATGCATGTGGAATGTTGTGTGTGAGAGTGATTGATGCCTTCAACACTGCAAATTGATGGATGCTCCACGGGGCGTAATGCAAATGCTTAATCGGATTTAATTAAGCCAGCAAAAGACGGAATATATGTATCCTTCAATGCCCTCTTTTGCTGATCATAATCGACCATGTGCCTCCCATCCCTGGCGCAATTACCTTCAGTTAGATATCGTTAATACTTTCATCAGTGCTTACTGAAGAGAGCATTTTCTGGAGCATTTTCACTGATCGCACCACCATTCAATACGCAAACACCAGAGAAAGCATAATTTAAGCAGTTCTTTTCTTTAGAGTGGGTCATCTACGATGCACTGTCTGTGGCATACATGGATGTATGACTTATTACCAAGAGAAGAGAAAGAGAGGAGGTTGAAAGGGAAAGATTGAGGACACACCTGGATGGCACACGTGAGGTCAGCTTGGGAGAACTCTGAAGACCACTGCCCCTTTTCTTGCTCAACATCAAGTCTCTCTGGGTATTCATAAACAGGACCACCGGGACCCAGTCTGTTTTTGCTTTTTGTAGTCATTAGTATACTTATTCTTCATTGTTGTAAATTCTGCTCTCAGAAGCCATCCTCAAAACTATTAACACCTTTTGGACCTTGCTATCAAATTGCGAGAAAAAAGAAGAAGAAAAATGTCAGGAGATGAAATAATGTAGCCTATCAGGCTTGTCCGAAGGCATTTTAATGGACGCAGTGGTCTGGCATAAAAATGTTATTGCCTATGACTCAGGAAGCCTGTTTTCCTGTTGTTACAGTATAAGACAGGGGTCAGCAACCTTTTAGAAATGACTGAAATAGTGTGCCATGTCGTTTTAATGACACGCCAGCAAAGATTCGTACATATTTTGATTGGCAGGACATTGTTATATGATCATTAGACTCTGCAATAATCCACCTATCTCCCAGACTCCTTCCCCAGTCAGAGTTTTAATGAATGTAGAAGTATGTGCAGGATGTCATTTGCTGTAAATTAGGTGACTTAATTTGACCACATTTAAAAAGATATATTTGATTTTAAAATAAAAATCCTCTCTCTCACACTTCTGCCAGTGTGCCAGTGATCATCCTCCCCTGTGCCAATGTTGGCACCCGTGCCTAAGGTTGCCTACCCTGATAGAAAATCAACTTTTATTGTAAACCTTTTAACTGAAGTTATCTGGGTTGCAAGGCCAGATACTGTATCTTGGAAAATATAAAATTTAATCAAAGACAGGATTGGTCATGCTTCACTTGACACCACAATATATAATATAAATGGCAAGACGGAATTCATTTCCCAATGGATTCCTCACAACTCGCTTCAGTGCAACCGCACTTGCAGCTTTCTAGTTATAAATTATTGATGCATTTTAATGCATTTTAAATAGTCCCTGGAGAAAGATTTGACACACACAAGAAACATTCAGAACCTCCACCAGCTGTCAGTCAGTCCGCCAGTCCGTCTGTCCGTCACGTCACGCCACACTTTTGCCCTACTCATATCTCCGCCATCGTTGCCCCTATCCATGCCAAACTTTGCACACACACTCCTTGGCTGCCAAACCACAACATTTCTCACATGCCCCCCTTCTAGCACCATCATGAGGCTGATTCTTGCAAAACACATTTTTGGACACTGCTCCTACAGATTTTGCCCTAAAATCACGCCAAGTGGCACACAGTAGAGGTCTGCGCGGGACTGATTTTTTGATCCCGCTCCCGCCCGCTCCCGCATCATTTCTGACCACTCCCGCCCGCCGCCGCAATGATTTTATTTTTGACCGCCCGCAGACAATTCCTCTCAGCCGCTCCCACCCGCGACAAACAAATTATGTGAATTTTGACCCGCGGACTCCCGCGGTGCACATTACCGCAGAACGTCCAACAGCCTCCCTCCCAAGAAGGCACATTGAAATGAGATCCAAAACCATTACCAAACAAAAAAGTGTGCCGTGTGCGCCATGCGAGGAGCATATTTGTGACGGACTGACAGTTGGTGAGAACAAGAAAGAGAGAGAGAGAGGGAGAGGGCGAGCGGGGGAGCCACGGCACGGAGTGAGAGAGCAAGAGGCGAGAGAGAGAGAGAGAACTTGGCGGAGAGAAAGAGAGACGCAGTCCACGTACTGTATCAATGTGGGTGCGTTGTCCTCACTCAGCAGGGAGAATTGCGTTCTCTATTCACATCTTGACTTGCTAAAGAAGGCACGTTGACGTTTGTATAATCCATTGAGATCCAAAACCAACAGGACTAGTGAAGGCTACGTGCGCGAGAGAGGAGCATTTGTGAGGTTGTTAACAGAGGTAAAGTGTTTATATTGCGATTGGACATAGGCGATGGGACTATATTATAATAAATAGTTGTTATTTAGTCTAAATAGTGAGCGACAATGCCGCCGCAAATATCTGCCCACCGGTTAGCCGTTAACAGACGAGAGAGGGAGGGAGGGGGGGTTAGAGCGAGAGAGAGAGAAAGAGAAATTCCACGTGCTGTAGGTCCATGCGTTCTCCTCAGGCGCTCAGCAGAGGAAGTTACATTGATTCTCTACATATTCACATCTTGCTAAAAGTATAGATAAAAGCTTATTGCGGGATTTTGCGGCGCCGCCGAGTTTATTTTGACCGCCCGTCCCCTCCCGCAGGGATTAAACTACCGCCCGCGCCGCAATACATGGTGACGGGTCCTGCAGGTCCCGCGGGAGTGCGCTCCCGCTGCAGGGCTCTAGCACACAGTATGTCTAGAGTCATGTCATCAACATGGATCTGTCCGAGTCTTACTGGTAAATTATTGCTGCATTTTAACACATTTTAAATAGTCCCTGGAGAAAGATTTGACACACACAGGAAATATTTCCCTTTCAACATTCAGAAGAGCAATACTGGAGTGCCTGATGGTACTGGAGTTCTGCTCATTCAGGATAAAAACAGTGACATATTTTTGGCACTCAGAGGAGATGGCTTGGTTCTTCCAAGCTACTCTCAGAGGGTTCCACAGGAGTCTCAGGAACCCTGGGCAGTTCTTGTGTAGCTTGTATGGCATCCTATTGGGGACCTGGGGCTCGGAAGCGGGTCTTGCTTTCTGCTACCTGAGTGGGTTCACTACTTTTGGTTCCTTGCTCAAAGCACAAAAGCAATGGATATAAATAATTGTACCAAACACTGGGCCAGGACACATGTTTGGATTTTATGGGTAACCCTAGCTCTGGTCCAAAGCGTCAGCTGCACTGACAGGCGGCTGACTAAAAGACTAGATCAGGACTTCTGTACCCCTACGAGGGCTCAACTACAGTCAAAATAAAATAAACTACTCCGCTACTCACCTAACCGAAGGTAGTTTTGCATTGTTGAAAGTCTATTCTCCGCGGTGGGAAACCTCTCAGCACCCCACCCACTATTTGTGTCATGAAATAAAACGCATCCAACTCGACCGCCGCTTATTTCCGGATTGTGTCTGCGGTGCATTTTATTTCATGACAAAAATAATGTATTTTACAGAATGGGTGGGGTGCTGAGCGGTTCCCCACCGCGGAGAATAGACTTTCAACAACGCAAAACTACATTTGGTTAGGTGAGTTGAAAAGTCGTTTTGTTTATTTTGACTGAAGTTGAGCACTCGTAGGGGTACAGAAATCCTGGTCTAGTCTTTTAGCCATGCAGCCACCTGTCAGAGCATCAGTGCAGCTGACGCTCTGGACCAGAGCGGGTAACCCCCCTCCCCATCTATGATATAGATGATTGACAATATTACCTAATGATCAGGCCCTCACATCTATGTAGTAGCGCTGATCAGAGCACTACATCACACAAAGCGTGGCCAATCAAATCCGGATGTCACGTTTGTGACATTGGCCAAATCCGGATGTTATGTTTGTAATGACCACCCCACCCAAACACAGTCCACCCATAAGCCAATTTGAATATAAATCTGGTGACCACTATACACTATGCACACCTGACCAGTCCTAACGTAGGCGGCTAGGTCGGTGTGTTACTTACTACTTCTCTGTACCTGTTCTCTAAGTGTATTTTAATTTGTCACATCCTCATGCAGTGCTACAATGAGAGCTGAATTTCCCCTTAATAAAGGTCTGTCTGTCACTCTGTCCAACCACCCGACTAGTGAGCCAACCAACCAACCAAGCCAGGATTATACCAAAGTTCATCATCACTTTTTCATGTCAAGATCCGTATTTGATATGTATTTGGCCGCCGATCCATCTCAAAATATTTTGTTCTAGGGACCCCCACAAGCAAAGATTTGAGTTAAAAAATGTTGCTTTGAAATATATATTTAAAGATTTGAACAAATCTTAAAATAAAAAAGCAGATCTACAAGCTTGTAGCGCATCACTTTGTGCCGCACTATGAGCTTGTATCTGCTGAATAGCCAAAGTATAACATATGGTTAAAGTGTCAGAAGTACTGTATGTGAGAAGGTTTTGCTCAAAACAACATTAAAGCCACATAGTTTAGGGCTTGTTTCACTACCCTATTTCATTTCTTGATAACCACTGGAGAGATGCTCATGCTGAAATCAATTGCATCACATACAGTACTGTAAGTGTATTCCATTTGAAGTCTTTATCGTTGTTATATAGCTGCAAAATATTAAGAAGAGCTCGTATTAAATATTCTCTCAGTGGGTCAGAGTATAGGCCTCTGCACATGTGAAGCTGGTAATGGGTGGAACGGACCAGTTTGTCTGTTGATACAGCGAATATACGATTGTAAATGATGGTTTGTGTGTGGTGTTCAGACACATGGACGTACGTGTTGTATGTATATACTGACATCCCCTCTTAAGTCGAATTAATCGAGTTACACAGTAAAAATGTATAATCAATAACTTCATAAAATAATAGACCAGTAAGACGCCCTAAGGGCGAGAAGCGACCTCGCCCTTCGCACATGGGTGCGTGCACATGGGCATGGCTGCTTTGCTTTGGCATGTATACCCTGAGCTAACCCTGAGCTGGTCGAGTTATCACTATATCTATATCCATATATGGAGTCTGTGATGTCAGATGTTAGAGGTATATGATCCAGTCGTCTCCATGTATGGATATCCAGGGTTTGATGAGGTCAGTGTCCTGATCTTCATATATAGAGATCCAGTTAATGATAGTCAGCAGTCTTGATTTGTAAATGAATTCTGTCTTGGCCATAATGGAGCATCCATATATGGGAATTGCCAAATATGGGCATTCCCAGATATGCGCTTAATATTGATGACATCGGGACAGGGATCTCCATATATGGACATAAAAAGGACAAGGACGGAGTTCATTTGCAAGTGTGACTTGTGTCACGTCAACCACACTGGTTAGACTGACACAATATGTCCATATATGGGCATTTAATATTGATGGGCATAAAAGGGATTCTATTGTATGTGCATTTCCAGATATGGGCTTAATATTGATGGGCATAAAAGGGATTATATTAGTGTGGTTGGCCTAACGGGGAATCATCTGGGATTCAGATGTAGAGGTCAGCTCCATATTATGGAGATCAAAGTGATGATCCACGTGTGGATCCATGTTTGGATATCCAGGGTTTGATGAGTCATGCAGTGTTGTGATCTTCATACTGTATACTGTATGTATATCCAGGTGATGATAGTCAGCAGTCTTGATTTGCAAATTAATTCTGTCTTAGCCATATGGAGCGTCCATGTATGGGCAATACCAACTAAGGGCTTAATATTGATGACATCAGGGATCTCCAGTATGATTGCCAGAACAGGCTGTCTTGGTCATTGAGTCAACAATGTGATGTCACAACAGGTTAGCTATAGACAATGAGGCATTACCCACTGAAGCATTTTGATTGATTGAAGAATTTATTAGAAGTTTGCAATAGAAAAAAGTACAGTTTCATGACAGTACAAATCACTGGTACAAGGTCAACTAAAAGGAGATCCTAGAAAGCCGAGGCTTATTTCCACAGGAACCACACTTTAAGTATCTCATATAACATTGAAAGACAGACGGATAGAACATAGTACTTTATCTAGGATAATATCAGTTTCAAAAGCATAACATCAAATACAAAGGCAGAAAAAAGAATAATAAAAAAGGGGGGGGGGGCATGGGGGCTTAGTCTATTTACAAGTCACGGGTAGCAGCTGTCTGAAGGTGACTTTTCATACCAATTTTGAAGGAGGCTAGGGATTTGCTCTCCTTTAGGGCTTGAGGAAGGGCGTTCCACATGTTGATGGTGTAGCAGGAGAACGAGTTAGAGCCTTGTTTAGTGTTAAATCTACGTTGATGATGATTAGTGGAGCTGCCTCTGGTGTTGTGGTCGTGAACATCCTTGACCTTTAAGAAGTAGTTTGTCAGGTACATGGGAATCTTGGAGGTGTAGTGTATCTTGTACACCAGGCCCATTGCAAGATGCTGTACTCTGTCAGCTACTTTGAGCCATCCCACGCTTTCGTGGTGATGATCGGTAAGGTGGGTCAGAGGAGGGAGACCAAGCACAACCCTAATTAGTTTGTTTTGGGCTGTTTGAAGCTTAAACTTTAAGGCGGCTGGGGCGTCGCGATACCAGACAAGGACTCCGTAATCAATGAGGGGCCCAATAAGAGCTCCTCCTAGTGTCTTTCGGGATTTAGTATTGATCAGCGGGGCAACCCTTTGCAAGAAGCGAATTTGTTGGTTGACTTTATTGATAACCTTGGTGGTCATTTTTTCACTGGATAGGTTAGCCTCCAGGATGCAACCCAGGTAGCAGATGTAGTTTTTTTGTGTCACCTACTTTAATTGTGAAGTTCTCAACTAGGCTAAGTTTCTGACTAGATCCAAAGAGGATACATTCAGTTTTGCCTAGGTGAATTGAGAGTCTGTTGTCATTGAGCCAGGTGCAGATCTTGTTAAGTTCACAGTTAAGGGCCTTTTCAACCTGCAATAAGTCTCTGCCGGAGACTAGGAGAGCCGAGTCATCCGCGAACAGAAACAGATTGCAGTCACAAGCAGATGACATGTCGTTTACGTATATTAAGAACAACAGTGGTCCTAGTATACTCCCTTGAGGTACTCCACAGTTTACTGGGAGGGTGGGGGACAGGGTTCCGTTGACTTCCACCATCTGTTCCCTCCCCACCAAGTAAGAGTGCATCCATCTCACTGCTGTGCTATCAAGACCAATAGCTTTGAGTTTTTCGATCAGAATAGAATGATCGACGGTGTCAAATGCCTTCTGGAGGTCCAGCATGACCATGCCGCAATATTTGCCATCGTGAATTTCACGTTTGATGTAATCATTCAAATAGATGAGGCATGTATCTGTGGAATGGGACTCTCTGAAGCCAGACTGGAACTCGTAGATCAGTTTATTCTCTTCAAGATATTTAGCCACCTGTTCATAGACGATTTTTTCCATTACCTTAGAGATGGAACTAAGGATTGAGATTGGCCTGTAGTTGCCAGGGTCAAGTTTACTGCCTTTTTTGTGCAGGGGGGTTACCTTAGCTAATTTGAAGTCCTGGGGGACATAACCCTGCTTGATAGATAGATTAATAATATGGGTAATGATTGGGGCAATGGTGGCAGCTGAGTCTATGAGAAATTTGGGGGCGATTTTATCATGGCCAGCGGCCTTGAATTGAGGTAGGGTGCGAAGTTTTTTAAACACTTCATCAGTTGTCACCGTGGTAAGTTTAAAATTGTCTTTGCATACCCCAAGGTTCCTGTAGAATTTCAAGATGTGCCTAACACCAAACAGCCCAGATGGAGCGGGCAGTTTATTGACCAGATATTTGGCCATGGAGGTGAAATAGATGTTGAGATTTTTGGCTACATCGAGACTGTCAGTGAGGAGGGTTATGGGAGTTTGGATGGATATGTTGCTGGCTATGGATCTAAGTTTAGCACCACAGCCTAGCTGGGTTTTAAATAGCTTCCATAGGTCTCGTGGTTTGTGGATGTTTTCCTCAACTTTCTCATCCAAGTAGTGTTTTTTGGCAGAAAGGATTAAGGAGGTTGTCCGATTTCTCAGTTTATTAGCCTCTAAACTGACTATTTCTAATTTGGCTTCAAGGTGTTTATTGGGGCCTTTTTTGAGTTTGTGATTATATTTGCGTTTCTCAGAGTATTTTTTGTCTCTGAGTTTCATTGATTCACAGATTTCCGAATTCCACCATGGCTGTGAGCGGGCTTTAACCCTGACCCTACGCAAAGGAGCCACTTCGTCTAGGGTAGTGTTGAAAATGGATTTAAAGCCCAGCCAGGCTTCATCGACCTGAGTGCTAGCTAGTACTGGGGACCAGTCAGATTTCTCCAGTTTGTGATTAAAGGCTTCGCTAGAGTAGGTTTTGAGGTTTCTAGCTTCAACTGTTTTGTGGCCGTCAGCTTTGGACTTATGTATTTTACGGGTGCAGTAAATTATATCATGGTCGCTTAGGCCACCACATTCAATAGTCCCACTCGCGGAGACTTTAGATTTGTCTGTGGTTACAATGAGATCTATGGTGGTTTGAGAGTTATCTGTAACCCTAGTTGGCTTGGTGATGAGCTGAGTGAAACCCTGTTGATTACAAAGCTTATTGAATTTTTTGAATAGAGGAGCATCTTTACGAAGCATGTCTATGTTCCAATCTCCAATAATGTATTTTTCAACATTGTCCACCGGTGCAAGGCTCTCCTCCAGTAACTCACAGAAATCATTTTGGTCGGGCGGTCTATAGATGGCACCGATTAGTATGTTTTTAGCTTTCTTAAGAATCACTTCCACCCATACAGTTTCTAAAGAGCTGTGTTGTAGGTCAGGGCGGGGGATATACTTAATACTGTTATGAACATACATGCATACACCACCACCAAATCTGTTTCTATCATTTCTGATTACAGAGTAGTTGTCAATTTCGATCTGAGAGTCAGTGATAGAGGCATCAAGTTTAGTCTCTGAGAAGGTTAGAAAATGGACCTTACCTTCGAGAACCATATGCTTGATTTGTTCATATTTAGCAAACAAACTGTTAATGTTTAAGTGCATAATGTGAATTCCTCTTTTCACAAAGCGGCTGGCAAAATCCATGGCAAGGTCCATAGAAGTGGTGTCGGTGGGGGAGGAGGGGGGGTTGGTTGTAGTCTCTGGTGGCTTCAGAGGGGGACAAAGGGACAAAGGGGTCTCCGTGTAGAGTTGGGGGTTGGGGTGGTGGGGGGTTGAGGTAACCGATTTAACCCAGGTTGAGAAAAGTTCTCGGGCCTTCTCGGTCATCCAGCGTGGAGCAGAGTTAATGTAGACTCTGTTCTGGGGTGCTGGGTCCACGAGGGGGTCCGTCGGGTCCATGCAGGGGTCCGCCGGGTGCGTCTGCAGATCGGGTGGGTCGAGGGGGGCGCCGGGGTCCGGTGTTGCGTGACTTGCGTCGATGATGCTGGTCTCGTGCTGAGCTAGTCCGCGGAGGCGACTGCCGAGTAATCGTCAGGGATCCGCTGGTCAGGGCAGCTGGAGTAGCCCGTTGTGAGTCCCTCTGTTCTCATCAGTGAGGGGCTAGCTAAGTTAGCATCGTTAGCTTCGCTGGTCACTGACAAAGAAGGATCCGCCGTAGTCAAGCCAGCTGCAGTGGCGAGAGCAGCTAGTCTTCGGGTCATCTGTCGTGTAGCTACAGGACCCGGATTCAACTCTATATCACCTGATTGTAGTAATAATAAGAAGATCAAAGATCGACTCATACAACCATTCAGGGGTTTGTCTCTTTTGTTCCGGTTAGCAGCCAGCAAAGCTTGAATAACATGAGATCCAAAGCTTGGGTGCTTAGCTACCGTTTTTGCAAGAAGATATAACTCACTGTGTTTTTCGTCCGTTTTGTCCATTTCCCATAAAAGATTCTCGTATTCCATTGGTGTTAGGATCTGTGGTGATTTATTGCATAAATCCGTGATCCATAGTAGAAATAGAAGAAAATGTGGGATGAACCAAGCCTTTGGTGTTTTGGTTCCGGAGCGTGAGCGAAAAACACGTCCTGCCATGGTGATGTCCGGAAGTGAAGTGTGTGTCATTAAAGGTGAAAATTGAAAACTTTAATTGAAAATAGCTGATCTGCATATCAATTGTGAGCTATTTTTGCACGACACCGTTGTTCGACGAAATATAAGACAAATAAAGTGGTGAATTGATCTTTGATATCTAGAAAAAAGGAAACATAATTAAAACAAAAACTTTTTTCTAAAAGTAATATATAGAATTACTTATCTAAGTATACACTTACTTTCTTCTCTACATGAACAAAGCTTTTGCTAGGTGCAAAGGGAGTGAGAAATTGATCTTGTGTATATTAGCACATGGCAAGAAGACCCCCTGCTGTGCAGCGGCGCTGGGAGCGGCATAATATAGTGTACATACTGTACACTGCTGCTTTCCCCTTGCTCTTTCCCTGCTGTACGCTGTGCTAACAAGCATCATATGCCGGTCCCTCATGACCACTCTGGCTCTCTGCATCAGCTCATGGTTGCATAAAAGCGTCTTTGCACATCTCAAAGCTTCGTTAATGGTATAAACGCAGCGGGAGTCCACATCGACGAGCCAAATCAACGGAACCATTTGTATGTCTGAATAATACACCACCGTTGTCATATCTTCTCTTTTTGTTGATGTGTCATCAATTTAGTATTTCCATTCATCGCCTTGTCCACAGAAAGGACATCGTCTCTGTCTTTCAAGGGGAGAAGGGTTTGGGAGAGATCCCTACAAGGTTTTAGGGGCTATCGAAAGAGGCCCTCGAATCCCCGAGGCTGTAAGGCACTTAATGGGCTCAGCCCCGGCAGGATCCAACTTCATAGGGCTTTGCAGTAGTTGATCTGTCCTCAGAGCCACTTAAGAGCAAGAAATCACTCCTCAAAAGCGTCTCTTAAAAAACAGCCGCGGGTGTGAGCCGGGCGAAGACAGTGATCTCGGTCTGCCCGTGGGGCGACACCATCACTACAGTACAGCCTCCACCGTCACCGGGGGAATGAACAGCTCTTTACTTGCTGATTCACATTTTATGGTAGCCCCTTCCACCTACAGTACACTCGTGACAGTGAGTGAGAAAGACCACGGACATTTCCCAGGGTGCCATTTGATGTCAGATGCGTGTATGCTGAGAAGACCTTGCCAAGGCTGACGCGGGCCATTTCACAAGGTCTGAGTCAGCGATATGGACCCATCGCTCTGCCTCTCCCCCTCTATCTCGTTCACTCTTTCTCCCACTCACAGTCCCTATCCGTTGGAACTTTCCCCCTGGGGGGAAATGGCAAGACGGATCTGTTGTTTCATTGACTGTGATCAGAGCCTCGCAGCAATGCAACTCTGGAAGGGGTTTTATGCCAAGGGGCATTATTTACAATGGTGGTGAGGAATGACATGTACAATTCAGCTCCCACACTAACGCTGTAAAAGCCTTACTTTATCTAGAAGGCATTATTCATAAGCTTATACAGTATATGTACATTCGGATATACTGAGACTGTGACTTGGTGAGAGGATAAGTGGCCATGCTCTCGCTCATTCTGATGGTATTTATGACTGTTGTTTGACACTAAAAAGCTGGAAAGAATATGTGATGAGCTTTGAAAAAAGCAGGAATTGCTTGGCCAAAGAAACGTAGGTCAGGATATGATTTCTCAGTGAATAGGGATGAGGTTGAATTGCAGCTGCTGTATCCTAATTCCATCATGCTAACACTGAGCATGTTTTGTGTATGTGCCGTGGTACATACACAGGCAAAATGACAAAATACAGTGTAGTTTACAAATGGCTGTTGTCCCTATTTAGACTCTATATGGTCTACATAACGCAGTGGCACAGAATGCGCCAGGGGTGTGTCTGTCCACCTCAATTTCGCTATAGTTAGAGAGTGCATTATCTGGGTGCCAAGCTCGGTTTTAGGTACAAAGGGGCATCTGAATTAGTGACACATTATGTGCATAAGTAACCTTTAAGTAGGCCTATATACTGCAGTGTATGTAGTGCTATATTAAAATGTTCAATAAATGTTGGGTTAAGTTTCTGTTTTGTAGAGATATAACTACTACAGTACCCATTGACCGAAGAATTTACGACTGTTGCAGTTTGCAGTGGCAGCTGTATTAGTTCCAGTTTGCTGCTCTACAATTGTGCTGCTGATGTCAGACAACAGCTACCCATAGATACTTGGAGCATGGCAGCTCGATGGGGGAGTGACAACATTAAGGAAAGATAATAACACTGCCACCTCCTCCTCTCTAAAAAAAACAAGAACATTTTACATTTCTATGTGATGGAAATACTGGTCAAAATGTAGGGTTGGATCAAGCGATGAGTTTAGCATTTGTTGTCACTCCTGATTATGTATCCCTCCCCACAGGCTCGGCTGCAGGATGAAATGACTGAGGGGGCAGTTGAAAATAGTGAGGGGGCACATCTCAATTTTATATTAAAACAATATATATTTTGATGTTGTCGAGTGGAAACCTTGTTCAATACCGGTGGTTTTGTATGCGAGGCATTGTATGCTTGTAGATCTGCTATTTTCACTAGTTTTGTGTGATAGTCTTGGAAGATAAAGCAGGGCTTTACTTTACAATAAAACGTAGACATTTGAAACTCGGAGATACAAAGTTTCTGCCCGACAGTGACAATACAAAACTTAAACTGAGGGGGGCAGGATTTGCAACTGAGGGTGAAAGGCCCCCTCTGGCACCCCCGTGGCGCCGGGCCTAGCCTCCCCAGTAACCACCTGTAACGACATTCCGTGACAAGTTTTGTTGCAAGTTTATATCCACGCACGGACTCATCCATCATACTGTATGCACGTCGGTTTTAAGGTGATTCTTATGGCCGTGGTGCATAAGGACACTCATGCATGCATATTTTCGACAGTGACAGATTGCCAAGTTGTAATTAATTGTTGTTCCATTACTGAATGTGTTGCATCAATAGTCATGTTGCTGTACACAAGCATCACACACACACACACACACACACACACACACACACACACACACACACACACACACACACACACACACACACTAGACTAGGGCAGGGGTCTTCAACAGGGGGTCCGCGACCCCTAGGGGGTCCGCAGAGGTACTGCAGGGGGTCCGCGAAATTATTGCTTAAGAAAAAGAAGAAAAAAAAATCAAAAAATGTTTTTTCTTTTTTTTTTTTTTACATTTATGTTAAAAAATAAATCATGATTCTATCCATTTTGAATAGCTTGAATACATGATTATATGCAATTGACAGATTGTTGATATTATTGACATTGGTTCTCAGTTAATAAGTAGTATGTTTAGAAATGGTTGTGGTACGGCCCACCCTGCTTGCTGTAACGTGTACATGTTTAAAATAAAAAATATGTCGTAGCCCTGACCCCCCCACCCTACGAGGTGGTAGGGGGTCCCTGCTCCATCTCCCCATCAGTTTGGGGGTCCCCGGCCTGAAAACGTTGAAGACCCCTGGACTAGGGCATTAATGACTTGTGATCTTTGCAAGTCGACTCGACTCAGTAAAAAGTTGAGTTGAAGTCTTTATCGTCTTTATCGTTATCCCCAATTATTTTGGGGGGTCCCCAGATGATTAACTTAATGTGAAACATTGTTTTCTCACTCAACTGTAAACAAACCAACATAAAGTTCAAGGGTATCTTCACATTTCTAAAGTTCCAATTTAAGGACTTTTTAATACCTCTAAAATGACAAATTAAACATTGGCCAAATTGTCAAATATATAGAGGCAGAAATTGTGAAAATAGCAGATCTACATGCTCACAACGCCTCGCAACACAATAGATTTTTTTTTTCAACTTCGACTTTCTCTGTTGGGAGTTGACTTGTGTAATGAAGTCGACTGAGTTGACTTGTCGACTTTTTCGTTAATGCCCTAGTATACACACACACGCACACCCACACGTGCGCACACATGCAGGCGCGCACGCACACAAAAAGATAATTAAAGATAATGGACTACGGAAATACATTTGCACAAATAGATTTTGGAAATGTTTTGACCAATTATATTCAATCCATATGCGACTATTTGTTTTGCAGTACATTTGTTTATTACTTTGGCTGAGTCGCATCTCATAACCATTCGGCTCAGGACCCACACAGTCCCTGTACTCTCCACTTTCATTTTGCTCTCTGGCCTTGAAATATGAGCAGAATACTGTAACGCATATCCTTGACTCGCTCCTCGTCTCCATAGAAAACATGTCCAAAAAACTGCAAACAAACATTCTGCTGCAGAGACACAACAGGAAAATATAAAACGGCATTCTGACGACAACAAAAAGGGCTGTTGTTCATCACTGTGTTTATAATTCATGTTCTTCAATGGGCTTAGAATTCATGAGCTGTTGCCGCGACTAACATTGCTGCATTCTGGGAATTGAGAGTTCATCAGGGAGGGATGATTGTTCCCACTCACCTTTGGGCAGCGCAATCTTTCGGGGGAAATTGGGTGACGATGCAAACAAATTCAGAGGACAGGCAAAGTTTCTGAAAGAGCCTGATGTTCCCAGAGGCTTTAATTCTTTCGTTTTTTTTTCCCTTTTAATTACTATTACGCCTTGCAGTTCCTCACTCTGTTAAGTGGGCAGCCAAACGGAGGCTTTGGCTAATGGACGCTGTCCTAATGTGGGCTTAATGAGAGTGCCACGCTAATGTTGCAAAGCCAATAGTGAAAATGTCAAAGTGACACACTCAGCCTTGGCAGAACTGTGATTAGCCAAACACAAAAGGGCTATATGACAAAATATGGAAAGAGAGAGATACATGCAGCCAGGAGAGAGAGGGGGACAGGGGGACAACGTTTGGGCGATGACAGTAACTCCCTCACCCATCACACTGACAGTCAGCTTCGTCAGTCAGAGAGGGAACAAACGATGACACTCAACGAACCTGACTCACTAAATACAGCACCCACCCACCACACCACCTTCCACATTAATGTTAATGGTCTCCACTTCACAGTCCAACATGAGCCAAATGACAAGCAGCGAAAAAAGCTATGCCTCTTTTTCCGCCTCATTTCACATCCAGCCGTAGGAAATTAAATAAGGACGTTGGTTTCTTGACATTATTGTGCCCCGGTAATGAAGAGAGCAATTATCTAACGACGGTTAGTTCACAGGGGAGGGGGTGGGTGGGTGGGTGGTGTTGGTGGTGGGGAGTGGGTGGCAGGATTTCTGCCTTCATTTACGAGAACCCTTGAGGACATACTGACTGGTAATGGGTGTCCTCGAGTCTGTGGTGTTGTGAGGCATGTCACCACAGGGGGGCGCCCTTACACGTCCATTTGGTCCATTCCCACACTAGCAGGCAGCAGAGGGGTCTAATTCTGATTGATGTGCAGGAGGCTTGGGCCTTTCTCAGCTGCTGGCGCTTGGGTAATTACTTCCATCTCCCTCCCAGTACGAAGTAGCACAGCGAGAGAAAGAGAACATCTTTCCATACTGCAAAAGCCCTTTCAGCGGGACAGCGCGCTGCACTGCCTCTGAATGCCCCAGAAATACTCACTCAGCAGCAGCAGCAGCAGCAGCCGTCACTCTGTGGGAGCTTGACTTTTTGTGCTGGAAGCTGACTGCAGGTGATGGTGTGGGATTGGATGAGATCAGGCTTTTACAGATATGGGTTGGAGCCTGATGGACTACTGACGCACACACACATGCACACAAAATAAACCAGACCTGCAGGCTTGGTTCAGATTTGGACCCAAAACACCTTTTTGAAGTCAAGTGTGAGGTTTGCAGGCCAGGCAGAGCTAAAAAACATCGGTCGATAAGGAATTCACATGGCATACAGGCAAATATGTCCCCCCCCCCCTCTCTCTATTGATAATCCTGGAGTGTGAGAGCAAGGGCTCCTGGAGGATTTGAGTAAATCAGACCTGAGGTACAGGTAGTCAACAGGCTCTCTGCTTGATTTACAGGTGACGGCTTTACTGCTCAGCACTCCATCACCGTCCGCGTCGCATATAGCAGGGACGTGCTGGCCATTGGGAAAAGCGGGACAACTCCCGAACGGCCGGTTCATTCCCGGCCGGTCCAGGCCGGCCATTAGGAAAAAATATATATATATATCGGCCTTCGTTCCATTTTGGGGGCTGGGCGGCCAACAAAGTAAATCGTCACTGGCGGGCAGAAAACCTTGTATCTCCAAGTTTCACATTTTTTACATTTTTTTCTCAAAGCAAAGCCCTGCTTCATCATACAAGGCTGTCGCACAAAAATAGTGAAAACAGCAGATCTAAGCACACAACGCCTCGCACCGCGAGGCGTTGTGTGCTTGTAGATCGGCTGTTTTCACTAGTTTAAAACATTTTTAAAATGGTTTTGGACGTACAAGGTTTCCACCCGACAATGACGAAATATAACTCATGTAATTGGCCCACTGGCTTGTCACTTGTCATGATCTGAAATGGCAAATCTTTGAGTAGCAGCAGCACTATAGAGAGAGATCTCTCTCTATAGCGTGCAAGGAGGGCCTCTCCAACTCTTTTTCCTGGGCTGAATCAGGGGCCCAGCACGTCCCTGGCATATAGCATGGGTGCGGATTCATATGGTAGACATGCACACTGCACGCACGCTCATGCACGCACAGTACGTAGCCTACTACCACCCCGGGGGTCTGCGTGAACTCCTGCCAAATGAAGCTGAAAACATTCTCAGGGGCGTCAATTGGGTATGGCAGGGGTATGCAACTGCCATACCCTGGGTCCAGGGGGGAAGAATAATAGTTTGTTTTAAATATAAATCCATGAATGTCTCTTTGTCTATCTGTGCTGGTTATTATGTTGTTAAATTACAGTCAAATAACTACAATTACAAAATGTAACAAAATGATCACTTTAACAAGGTATTATATTCTCGTAGGCTTTGTTCAGACAAATCCGACTTGTTTCTCAGATATGATCTTTAGGACTGACTGTCCATAATGGTGTTTGCAAGAGCTCAGATCGGATTTGTGTATTCAGACATCATCGACCTATACAGTGTCTGTACTGGTTGCCGTGGTAACTATGCAATGACGTAGGCTTATATTCTGTCTTATGACGGTGTTGTTCGCCAAAAATAGCAGATCTACAAGCATGGTAGCATGAATAACATTTCCAATCTGAATTCGCTAAAATCCTTCTCTTTCTTTTTTTTGCAATTCAGCCTTCATAAAAAAATCGAACCTCTGTTCGAAGTGGAGCTGTGTGTGTGTGTGTGTGTGTGTGTGTGTGTGTGTGTGTGTGTGTGTGTGTGTGTGTGTGTGTGTGTGTGTGTGGGTGTCTGGCCTGGCCTGAACAACAGCGCCCTTGTGTGGTCACAAAAGGTACTGTAGGCTACAGACAGACAGACAGACAGACAGACAGACACGCAGACATACCCACACACACGGCCACGTATAGGGAGCTTGTGTTCCACACAGCTCCAAAAACTATCTGATTAATATCTGGATAGGCCAAAAAATCCGATTTGGGCTGCAGGTCTGAAAATATCCTTAAATCTGCCAAATCTAGCGTAGACTCTTTGCTTCCACTCAGTGTGTCCCTGACCTCATGAACCACTGAGAGATTCATGGGTACAGTATGTGCGTGAAGAGACGAGTAATTGCTAGACTAGACTGTCTATCGACAATTTCAGGGCGGTATTTCAAGCTTTGATCTCGTCGAGCGACGAGGACAGATTCACAAAATGATAATCAAGATCAGGCTATGCAGTCAACATCTGCCTACACGATAACGCTGTGATGTCCACGATTGAAACTCGCTTAAAAGCCATTGTTGCAGTGGTTTGCGAAGTAAACAAAGTGAATGACAGTGTTTCACTGTCGCTGTTTGCTAGCCTTCACTGTCCACTCCAAAGCACATCAGAGGTAAAAAGTGCTACATCACAAAACAAATAAAGTCACACTCCTCATTACAGTATACATTTCCATGATCGGCCTGTGATGGAGCTAACCATAGTGATTCATTATGTTGTTATTGTTAGAATTCCGCCCAACACAATTACAAACTGTGGTGGCCTTGTGTGTTTGGAAGCTGCATCTCTTGACCGTTATCAAGAAATGCTTTGAAGCCAAATGATGCAGTAACTGTACTGAGAGAGTGCAAGAGTGCCACTTATTCTAAGCTACACGACTCAACTGAGCTCAGCCTTGTGTGTACAATCTGCAAAACAATGTTTTTCAATGTAAAAGTATTGTTTAATGGCCTACTGTATAAGTGCTCGAAGCTAAACCATAAGATATAGCCCTTGTGATTAATACTCTCTACACAGACTGTGAACTCACGAATCTGCAAGTCAAAAAAACATGAGATGAGATGTAATTGCATGTGATAAAATGAAAATGTTACTTAATATACAGTAAATATGAATTCGACATATGTTGGTATCGACCATTAAAATGCGTTTTGAAGCCAGCAAGTAAACCTGTGTGTCCAAAAGCTGTAATGGGGATTTACCACACACTAAAATTAAACTGAATACAGGCACTTGCTACGTTATATTGTTACTCAACAAATCAAATATGATAGTTATGTTTTTATGGTCAAATACTGTTTCTTTTCTTACTCTTGTTGCCAGGGGTTTTCATGTTGGCACCTCTGTATACACGATATTATTGTGTATTAAACTTGCGTACCCTGAAATTCCTTTCAGGGGTGCCCAACAAGCCCACCCTGGTCGACTGGTTGCCTGCTGGCGGATTACCAGTTGACTGTGAAATTATTGCCGTTAAATAATTCGATGTATACTTCAGTGTATGGTGGTACCGAAAATAGCAGATCTACAAGCTCTCGACATGTTCACAATGCAATGCTGTGTGCTTGTAGATCGGCTGTTTTCACTAGTTTTGTGCGACGGTCTTGTATGATGAAGCAGGGCAAAAGACGCATACACATTTGAAACTTGGAGATACAAGGTTTCTGCCCGACATTGACGATATTTTATTCAACACATAAGATCAAACTAATCCAATATCTCTCTCTTGTTCTACGCCTCCCCTCAATGTTTTGTATCGCTCTTCCTTTTCTCTGTCTTGTTTGATGCAGGCCGCGCTTCCTGTGCAACGGTCCTATCCTGTAACGTGAGCAGAAGCGTCTCACTTTTAATTAAGGCTCGAACGCTTTATTCTGAACCATGACATCATCATCATCATCATCATCATCATCATCATCATCGTCGTTGTCCACAGCATCATCTTCATCAACATGGAGTTGAACATGAAAGAGGGGGAAGGAAAGTCGAGAAGTCGGACCTCCCAAAAATAGTATAACAATAACCCTGGGAGAAGGATTAGATGACAGCGAGAAGCAATCTGGTCCTGATCAAGAGAATTCCAGCACATGCGAGTGGACACACACGCGCACGCACACGCACACAAGGCACAGAGGAACAAGCACACAGAAATAACTACACCAGGCACATACAAGCACGCACACGCACACACAGAGACAGGGACGTGCAGAAAATGTCAGAGAGGCAGGGGCTGAAATTCCTAAAAGGGCCTTTTGGTGAAAATCTCAAAAATAGCAGACCTCCAACTGCTCCAAGCTGCGACACGTTGTGAGCTCGGAGGTCTAGCATAATCAAGTGAATACTGGGCATGTGGCATAACAGCAGGATTTCTACACAGGAAAGTTTGGACAAGGCAATTCTCTTGAATGCCGCCTTCAGGTATGGCATGGAATGGATTTGCATTTCTTGCACCATAGTAAAAACTGCATTCATGGTCTGGAGCGGGCACTTTTTACAGACGGATAAAAGGGCAGTGGGGCTCAAGCCCCCTTTGATGTCTATGCGTGCACGTGCCTGCACAGAGACACACATGCGCGTGCGAACGTGAGCGGACACACACCCTGGGATTGGGTGGGTCTTCAAACGCGGCAGACCCCAGGCGGGCAGAGCAGCAGAGGTCTGATCCCATCTGAGGAGGGGTGAGACGGAAATGCTCCATCAAAGACCTTTCTTTCCTCTCACTTCTCTGCTCCTCCCCCCACCACCCCCCCAACCCCACCCCAAATAAACAATAGAGGTATAGGGTAATGCGGCCCCTGGGTGTTCTAAGGACATGAGATGAGAGGAGGACCCTGGCCAGACACACAAGAGTATGAAGCAAGGAGACGTGAGGCGAGACCGAGGTCCCTGCTAGCTCATTAGACCCACTAGATGAACGATGGTGGCAACCAGCCATTACCTCTGCTCTGCTACTGCTGCCGAGGCTGCCTACCACACACCATGACGCGCGCACACCACACACACACACACACACACACAGACACACGCACACGCACGCACACGCACGCGCGCGCGCGCGCACACAAACACACACACACGCGCGCGCGCGCACACGCACACACACACACAGAGAGATACACACACACACGAATGCCCAGACATGCACACACGTGAACATGTAAAGGTGAACATACATTGCACACCCATATACAGTATAAATAGATGCAAAGACGCATGCACATGCACACAGACAAACATGCACACAGGACAATATCTCTTAAATGAACACGTAAGCATGCACGCACGTACACGCACACACACGCACGCACGCACGCACGCACGCACGCACGCACGCACGCACGCACGCACGCACGCACGCACGCACGCACACACACACACACACACACACACACACACACACACACACACACACACACACACACACACACACTCACACTCACACGTCTGCTGCTACCATTGGGGATAATAACTCTTGCTTTTAATAGCCACCAGAGTGTGAGCGAGAGAGAGAGACAGAGAGAGAGAGACAGAGACAGAGACAGAGACGGAGACGGAGACGGAGACGGAAACAGACAGAGAGAGAGAATGACAAAGTGAGAAAGCAAGAGGGAATGACAGAGCAAGACAATGAGAGAGTAAAATGAAGCGAAAAAAAGACACCCGGCGACTCAAAATGTCATGTTATTGACTTTCTGCAGGTCCTCTTTCATCCAGCGATGTGGAAAACAGGGCTTTTATTGACATTATCTTTCGACTGCTTTAATCCAAGTAAAATCTTTATCTCACACAAAATATCTTATTTTTAACATATCATTTATAAATATACAATAGTAGTTAATGTTATAAATATACAGTACATGTGTTTATCTTATATAAATATACAATAGTAATTTTATTATCTTATTTTATTCTGTTCGAGTTGTTGATGTTTCTTATCTTGTATCTTTGGCTTAAGGGGGGGACCGGCCAGCAGGCCACGTAGTCGCAGTCATCACTATGACTCAGCAGCCATAACGGGTTCACAATGCATCAAAATAGCGTCCAAATAGTGCGCTGTCTAACCTCAAAGTGTCGTCATGGCATCAGGCGCAAACAAATGAGCCATGTAACGATGCGAAATAAAAATGTGAAGTACTTCTTTGTGATCACAACGTGACAAGTAAACAACTCACAGGATGACAAAGAGACTACTGTACACGAGCAGTAGAATGATGGGTGGTGACAAGAACAAACGTGTCAAGTAAACATGACTGCCGCTAGCAGTTACCATAAGGATCTAAACATAGGCTTATAATAGCCTCACAAAACAGCCCACGTTAGTCTTGATTTTATGAAGAATGATGACAGGGACCGGCGTTCACAAGGAAAGGTACAGAACCATTTAAACCGGTTTGGATTGTCTCACACATTCAGTATCTCTCCTGTCATCTGTGACATTAGGGAAAATGAACGAGTTGCCTAGAACGAATGTAACATCATTTTGCTCTGTGACAGAAATGAGTCACACGCACAACCTTGTGGTACTTCCTTCAAAGAAGTGCTGTAAAAAATAATGCAAGTATGGCGTGATGTGATTCGCAGAAGCAGTGGTGTAAAGTAACTAAGTACTGTACTTATGTACAATTTGGAGGTATTTGTACTTTACTTGAGTATTTCCAATACTTTTACTCCACTACATCTCGGATCCAAATATTGTACCCAACTACATTTATTTTGAAACTTTAGTTACTAGTTAATTTGCTGGTAGAAATTATAATCTTATAAAACATAGGCTACATGAACCACTTTAGCACTATTTTATACCTAGGCTGTTTGATAATAGCCGATGAGCTTATAGATCTGCTATTTTCAAACATTTTGTACTTTTACTTTTGGTACTTTACGTACATTTTGCTGCTAAGACTTTCAGACTTTTACTCAAGTACATTTTGAATTACGGACTTTTACTTGTAATGGAGTATTTCTACACTGATACTTTTACTTAAGCGAGAAATGTGAGTATACTTTTTCCAGGACTGAGCAGAAGATGACGACAGGTTTCGTTTTGAGACAGAATTCCCGTTTGTAGCGAGTACATATACAGACAGACACGTGCGCACAGAAACCTGCACATGTGCACACTCGCACGAATCGACCTAAAATTTCCCTTATTACCCCACCGCCCGGCCCCCTCACGCCGTCTCCCTGGACACACACAGTCTACATACCAGCAGCTGTTTGAATAAGGAATATTAGCCTCGGCAAATAGAAGCATTCATCAAGCAACAGCCTCGTTCAATTTCCCCGCGAGCGTCTGAGCCTCAGCACAGGCCAGCCTTGAGACGTAGCACTCCTCCAGGTGAGACATAGCACTCCTCCAAAATGACCTTCACTCCATCCCTCCATCCGGAGGGGTCATTTCATTGAAAACAAATCACACCCAATGGGAATGAGCAGTGCAGGCTGCTGACCAGGGGGAAATCTCGATATTTCTTCGTCCCATTATTTCGACTAAGGGAGTCGGTGGGTTAGCTACTCACCTGTGTCACGGTTACTGAGGTTAGGGTCAGGGTTTGGGTTAGGTTTAGGCATAGAGGTTAACATTCACCCGCGTCGGCAGGTTAGCTTTTCACCAGGTTAACATTCACCCGTGTCGAAAGAATGAACCGTCGAACAGATGCTACCGTATGTAGCAATATCGACAGTGGCTGCATCTGGTGTTGCCGTACTCATATGGACATACGGACATTGGACATACACACATGCCTTACCCATACATACATACATGTACACACTCAGTCAAATGTAGAAGCGGCAGACACCGCTCAAAAAAACAGAGGGTGCCCAAAAAAAAAAAAAGTGACCACTTGAGCCCTATTTCAAAAAAGTGTCACACCACGACATTTTATTTATTACATTTTTGTATTGCATATTTTATTAGATAGACATGCAAAACAGTACAGTCAGAACACTTTGTCTAAAAGGATTGAACCAAACAAGTCCTTGGAGTCTTGCTTCTGCAAGACTTTTAAGATACTTTTTGGGGCATTTCGGCTTTTTTCCGATGGTATTGTATTAGTGAGACAGGAAACAGTGAGGGAGTTCGGGAATTGAACTCTGTGGTAGGCTACGATATACGTGCTTTGCACTCGGCTATCTGTCTGTCTGTTGTCCTCTTTTCTCTCTCACAGTATGTACCCTCTCTATCTTTTTTTCCCAGCTATATTATTTTTGCTTTGTCATTAATTCAGTTCACCATCCATCCGTCAAGCTGTGCACCGTCTGTCTGTGTGTCCATCCACCCATCCAACCGTATATCTGTCCCTTCAGCCATTTATTGTCTGTCTGTCTGTCTGTCTGTCTGTCTGTCTGTCTGTCTGTCTGTCTGTCTGTCTGTCTGTCTGTCTGTGTGTGTGTGTGACCGTCCGTCCGGCCATCACTCTTTCTCCATCCAGCTTTTAATCCTTCCATAGTTATTATCGTCCTGTTACTATTTCTCTGCTCATCCCGCTTTCCACCCCTCTCTCTTATATCACCATCCCTCCAATCTACCATGCCTCCTACACTCATTCCCTCCTTCACTCTCTGAGTCTCCCTTCCCTTCCCTTGCCTTCCCTTCCATCCATCCATCCATCCATCCATCCATCCATCCATCCATCCATCCATCCATCCTCTCTCTGACGGACGGACGCACATGCATGCACGTCGCACACGCGTGCACGCACGCACGCACACGCGCACGCACACGCGCACGCACACACACACACACACACACACACACACACACACACACACACACACACACACACACACACACACACACGCTGGCCAGACGCAACCTGACACTATTGCCTTTACTCAGTCTGGGAGTGTGTGTGGGCGTGCGTCAGCCCCTGCTCTGCTCTGCTCTGCTCTGCTATGCTCTGCACTGATCTGTTCTGTTCTGTTCTGTACTGTTATGTCAGTCAGTGTGTGTGTGTGCAGTGTTAATTTTGTCGACTAAGACTAAGACTAAAAGACTACAAGATTTTGATATTTTGTCGATAAGACTAGACTAGACTAAAACAGTTTCAAAAGACTAAGACTAAGACTGTTATTTGTGTTATTCAAAAGACTAAGACTAAGACTAAATCTAAGTCTAAGACTAATGGCTCTTATGGCTGCAAAAATTAACACTGGCATTTAACTGCAATGAAATTAAAGCCAAATACATCTTTTATGTATGGTTTATTTTGACTAAGTAACAGGCAGTAGAAGACAATGACTTGTTCATAATTATGTGGTTATATTAGGCTAAAACACCTATCCTAAAAGACGAAGACTAAAAGTCTAAGACTAATCCCAAAAGACTAAGACTAAGACTAAAATGTTTTGATATTTAGTTGGCTAAGACTAGACTAGACTAAAACAATTTCAGAAGACTAAGACAGGACTAAGACTAAATGGTGTGTTATTCAAAAGACTAAGACTAAGACTAAATCAAAATTTGCTGAAAAAATGAACACTGTGTGTGTGTGTGTGTGTGTGTGTGTGTGTGTGTGTGTGTGTGTGTGTGTGTGTGTGTGTGTGTGTGTGTGTGTGCGTGCGTGCGTGCGTGCGTGCGTGCGTGCGTGCGTGCGTGTGTGTGTGTGTGTGTGTGCGTGTATGTATGTGTGTGCTCAAGTATGTGCACATAACATGTGTGCGTTCATGGGCACATGCGTGTATATGCGTGTGTTTTTCCTCTGGTGTGTTCTGTTGGGGTGCCTTCCTTTGTTCCCAGGCCGCGAGGCTGTTTCTGATTGGCCGGCAGATGTGTGGGATATGGATCTGTGTTTTTCTTCATCAGCCGCGGCTCTGATTTGACTAATTCTGTTTTCTCTGCCGTCGGCGGGCGGGACGGAGCCGCCACTGCGACACGAGCCAGCTGCGAACGCACACACACACACACACACACACACACACAC
>NC_137823.1:31382586-31481280 GCF_963921795.1 Nannobrachium achirus
TGATATGTTACTGTGCTGTGCTGTGTGTGTCTGTACAACGCTGGCCCATTCTGTCCTACACTCTTTCTTGTGTAAAATCTCGGTCCTGGACAGAGCAGTGCTGAGCTGGCTGGCCCACGCGCTCCTAATGAGCACAACACTTCCTGGGCTGCTGCCACCCAGACATCAGACGGAAGGCGACGTGCGCGTCCGTAGGGACGACACACACGCACACACAAACACACACACACACACACACACACACACACACACAAGCACGCACACGCACGTACACTCCACACACACACAGCGGACTCCTCTGCCAGCACCGAGCGCCGGTCCATGGAAAGACTGGCATCATCATATTGGTCTTAATATATAAAGTTATTACTGCCGGATGATGTGGCTGAGTGGCCACGGGGATCTGCTGGAGGCTGGAGGCCTGCTGGGGACACAACATACTCACCTAGAATACAACATACTCACCTAGAATACAACACACTCACCTAGAATACAACACACTCACCTAGAAAACTACTCTGATGGTCCAACCAGCTTTGTATATAAGGAATGTATACCGTATGTACTGTATTTACCGTATGTATGTATGTTTTATGTATGTATGTATGTATGTATGTACAGTATGAATAGTATGTACGGTATGTATGTATGTATGTATGTATGTATGTATGTATGTATGTATGCATGTATGCATGTATGCATGTATGTATGCATGTATGCATGTACAGTATGTATGTATGTATGTATGTATGTATGTATGTATGTATGTATGCATGTATGTATGTATGCATGCATGTATGTAGTGTATGTATGCATGTATGCATGTATGTATGCATGTATGTATGCATGTATGCATGTATGTATGTATGTATGTACAGTAGAGCTTAAATCGGGCCTAAAATAGTGAGCCCGGCCCAACCCAGCCCGACAGAATTTCAGCCCGGACCGAGCCCAAGCCCGATACATAATTGACAATTGGAGACCGGCCCAGCCCGACATTCTAAACAACAAGCTTATATGATGCAGACGGCAGCATCCTTTTTTCCCTCATTCAATATTGGTGATTCTTTAAGAACAGTGTCATTCTACCATTTTCCAACTGTCTAATAAAAGACATTGTAGCAAGCACCGTCCTAATTATGGAAGAAAAAAAAACATCGGAGCCTCAATGGAAAACACAGCTGATGGCCGTCGCTAAATCAGGAAGCAGGCATACAGGCTATTATAGCTACAACATTCACACTACGTCTATAATATTATAGGAAATCCAAAAGTGTCTGTGAATGGTTTCAACGATCTCCTCCGCTCCGCTCTGCCACAGCGAGAAGCACCCACTGGCCAAGCAGCCACCGCCACACACACACACACACACACACACACACACACACACACACACACACACACACACACACACACACACACACACACACACACACACGGGAGCACACTCTCAACTGAACGTTGCTCAACTGTCTGAACGTTGCGCAGCAGCGCACATACAGTCACACACGCTCAACTGTGTCAAGTTGCGCCGCAGCGGTGCAGCGCAGCTTACACAGTCACAGAGACATCACGTTACCGTGCTGCGCTTGCCTACCGGATTATAAAAGACCGACCCGACCCAAAGCCCGACATATACGTGACAAATTGAGCCCGGCCAATTTGGCTCAGTGACTTAAGACAGTTATCCACTGAGGGATGTCAATATGCACACAACACATCCATGCAGGTAATAACACACGTGTGCACACACATGCTCACACACACAAAGACACACACACACACACACACACACACACACACACACACACACCCGGCCAAGTCACATTTTTCACATAGGGATGCCAATATGCACGCAAGCACATCCATATGATACACATGTGCACATATGGATGCGCACACACACACACATGCGCGCAGCACGCACACACACGTAAAAAAAATTAAAAGTTATCCACCCTCTGATGTCACCTTCACTCGTGCTAAGCCTTTCAGTGAGTTGGAACTCTCTCTGCCTCTTCTTCCCTCCTTATATTCATTCCACTTATGCTTTGAGACCTTTACAGAGTACGGAAAAAAGGTCTTCACCATCGCTTGTATGGTTGGTGGCGATGCTTTGTATAGCACATTCTCTACATCAGTGCTTTTACATTTCTTTGTGTCAAGTCACAATCTCACACACCTGTATTCATAGCAAAATAATTGCCAGTCTACAAGCTCACTTGTTGCGTCGCGATTGTGTGTGTGAGCTTGTAGATCTGCTATAATGACATCCAGAAGGGATGCCATATTGAAAGTGGTTTAAAGAAATAAGGGTAGAAGTTCTTCTGTATTGGAAAAGTCACATAGTAAAAAATAAAAATAAATAACGTTTTATATTGTTGTATATACTGCAACTTAATGTGTGATTGTCACAGTTCACAAAATCCCATGGCACATCTGAACTCAATGGCACAGCAGTGTCTGTTTGCAGGCACAAAAGGAAAAGCTGCTTTGCAGTGACACCGCGTAGGCCATAAAATGATCTGCTTCAACTAAGCCTTGTGATTCTTTTTTAGCCTTTCAACCTGGTGTCCCTATATTTTGGGCATGTCAAGGCAAAGATGTTGATAATCGCTCAAAAACAGTGACATCAAGTATGAAATAGGGCGAGAGTTCCGACAAGATGGCGACCGAGTAGGACGCGTTTGTTGAGCTCTGTGGAGGTGCATAGTTTTCACATTTTTTAAGCCCATTTTTTACTGCCTTTATAGTTCTTTTGAGACTTTAAACGCCCAAAACACTGGTGAGCGTCTGTTTTTGCAGTTGTTTCGTGTTTCATGCCGAATACGATTAACACGAGGTCGAGGAGTACCAGGTCTCCGACCGCAAACGCCGACAACATGGCCGGCGCAATGCAGGGCGACGCTGACGCTCCGGTTACAAAGAGCATGCTGCGCGAGGTCCTCAAGGAATCACTGAAAGAGTTTATGGATGGTTTTATTCAACCCATGATGCTTGGCTTGGAGAAGAAATTACTGAAGAAGATTGATGACTTCGGAAAGGAGCTGCGTCCTGCAGTCGCCACGCTGAACACGACCGTGGCTGAACAGGGGGAGGCCATTGAGAACTTTGGTTCCTCCATGGACAGTTTGCAGATGTGTATCACTGAATTGGAGAGAAGATGTGCTAATCTGGAGGAGAAGCTCGTCATAGCAGAAGACCGGAGTCGTAGGAACAACATAAGAGTGATTGGGATCTCTCCTGGGCTAGAAAAGGCTGACCCAGTGGCCTTTATCCAGTCTTTTTTGCAGAAAACATTCCCCGACGAGTTTCCCGACTCCCCCCCGGAGGTGGATCGTGCTCATCGGACCGGCAATCCACGTTCTGATAAGCCAAGGGCTTTCCTGGCAAGGATCCATTTTTTCCGGGTAAAGGAACGCATACTCCAGCTCTCCAGGAAAGCAGGCCAACTGACATACAATGGCAAAAAGGTGTATATTTTCCCCGACTGGTCTGCTGAAACATCAAAGAGAAGGGCAGCTTTCGGGCCAGTAAAGGAATTCCTACGTTCCATCACCGCGGAAGGGGTTAAATACGGAATAAGGCACCCGAGCAAATTCTGGATAACCGTGGATGAGGCGACTTCTACTTTCAACTCACCCAAGGAAGCTCTGGCCTTTTGCAAGGATAAGTTCAAGACTCCAGGTGCTGCGGACGAGACTCTAGCTACGCAGGATGATGAGACGACAGTTACAGAGAACTAACTTTTACCAGGGACACTTTTGCTTTCGTGATCGCGTGCTTTCAAACACATTCTGCCGATGTGATATCCTTTTGCCTTTAATGGACTGTTGGTAAGCTGGCTGGGACTTTGGAGATGACTTTTACGCAGCGTCTTTCTTTCCTCACTCTCTCCTCCTCCTCCTCCCCAAAGGGTGAGTTGTTAATGTAAGCCTACTTATTGTTTTGGACTCATCATCTGACTTGACGTTGTGTTTTCAAGTGTTTCGTTTCATAATACCTATTTTATTTGTTTTATTTTTTAACAAGATCTGTAAGCAGATGGGTGTTACTCGTTTTAATTTAGGTTACCGCAAGGAGAGAGGATTTAGGGCTGCTAAAGCTATAAGCATAATTCACTGTCTTTTTTGTTTGAATATAATGGACATTGTTCTTGTTATTATTGTATTCCTTTTCTTTGCTCTTATTGAGCGTTGTGCTGCTTACTATATAGATCTAGAGGGTTTTATCTCTCTCTGTTAGGCTTTGTCTAACGTGTTCCGTGTCGCGGTTCGGACGGAGCCTGCTCTCTCTATCGTCTTCCCTCTATGTCTCTCTATCTATCTCGGCTTTCCCTCTCTCTCTCTCTCTCTCTCTCTCTCTCTCTCTCTCTCTCTCTCTGGCTCTCTCTCTCGCTGTGTGTGTGTGTGTGTGTGTGTGTGTGTGTGTGTGTGTGTGTCTTTCTCTCTCTCTCTCTCTCTCTCTCTCTCTCTCTTTCTGTTAGGTAATGGCGGCTATGTTGGTTGTTAGTTTATGGTTCGTTTATGCCGCCTAAAACGCTACTTTTTCGGGTAGGAGGGCGAGACTGGGCTTTGGCCTTTGTATTGAGTAATGTAGCCTACTGTTTAAGGTGAAACAGATATAAATAATATGGTCTAAATTGTGAAGGCTCCGCGGTTCCAGAGACCACTCGCTCTCCCGCCCTCTCTCTATGTCTCTCTACCTATCTCTGCTTCTCCTCTCTCTCTCTCTCTCTCTCTCTCTCTCTCTCTCTCCCTGGCTCATTGACTCGTTCTTTTTTTTCCTTTTTTTTTCTAATCTCAATAGCTGGCGGATGTACGATCTCGTGGCGCGTTGGCTCTACGTGCTTGTGGATCCGCTGTCTGGGGGGGGGGGGGGGGGGGGGGTAGTTATTTACCTACTTTACTTGTTAAAATGTTAATTTACTTGTTAAAATGTTAATTTCTTGATGGGGGGAGAGGGGAGCTCTGTATTGGGATATTTATTTTGTAGTCGTGATTGGGTAGGTTCACTGTTTGAAGTATGGTAGTTTACTGTTTAAGACGGAAACAGACTTAACTAATATGATTGACATTTATCTAAGTTTGCACTGGCCTTTTGGGCATGTACAGGGAGCTGTATATGGCGCAGTATGCATTATGTGTGCTGTGTTGTATATGGTTTCCTGATCATACATAACTGTGTTTTATGTAAATACTTATGTATACAGACTTTTCTTTTCTTTCCTTTTTTTCCCCCTTCTAATTAGTAATTGTGGTTTGTATGCATGGATGCATGGGGGGGCTGTATGTGGCGCAGTATGCATTACACTGTGTGTGCTTTGCTGCATATGGCCCCCCGGATGTGCTTTTAATTTCTATTTCTAACTACATATGTAAGTGCATATATTTTTATATCATATACACTGATTTCCTTTTTTATTTATTTTTATTATTAATATTATATTAGTGCCTTGTCGTGGTGACAGCCTTATTTCCACTTATCTGTCACAAGTGTTTGGTTATTTGCATTAGCGTGGCTTATAGGGCTTTATCACATTCTAAGTGGGCCTAATGCTGGACTGATTATTATTATTACAGTTGTTATAGTCCCCTCAATTTTTTTTTTTTCCCTTTATTCTTTTCTTTTTTCTCTCCCCCTTCTTTACTAGAAATGTTAACATACCATTCTCATTTATTTAAGTGATATGAAGTGGGGAGATTGATCATAATTTGAGCTGATGGAATGTTTGAGAGCTATTCAGCCACAAGAAGGCACTTTTTTGTTGTTGTTGTTTTTACTTTGGTGATCTGTTATATATTTACATAACCACCAGAGGGCAATGTATGGTTACTTTTGGGCAGTTACTTGTTTGCACTCTCTGACAGAGTGAAATGAAGGTTGACTAATAGGTTGATGGGGTGGGGAACTGTTTTTGTGCACTCTGATGCTAATGGGGTTTTCCCCCTCAAGCTTCAATGTTATGTGTTTTTTTATGTTCGTTTGATGTTGCTTTTTCCTTTCTGTTCCTTTTGGGGTTGTTTTGTTTTTCTGTTGGGAAGGTTTGTTGTGAGGGACCAACTAGGAAATTCTAAAATGTTCTACTGTGCTTGCTGTGCGTATGGTTTGAACCACAATTATGACAGAATATAAATTTCTAAGTTTCAATGTAAGGGGAGCGAATATACCGCATAAGCGAACCAGCATTTTGGGGGTTTTGCGATCTAAATCAATTGACTTTGCATTTATACAGGAGTCTCATCTTTTAAAAGAGCATTCCAACCGATTGGCTAATAAACATTATCGTGTTTTAGCCTTTTCAGCTGCTTCTTCCAAAACCAAGGGAGTAGCCATATTGGCTAGACGTAACCTTAGGTTGGATTCTTTGGGTGATTGGTCTGACAGTGACGGGAGGATAGCTGTTGCTAAAATCCGCTTGGAGGGTAAAATGCTAGCACTAGTCTCTGTGTATGCTCCAAATGTTTTAGACAAAGAGTTTTACAAATTACTAACTAAAACCTTATTGGAACTGACGGATTTCAAAATCATTGTTGGTGCTGACTTCAATGCAACATGGCAACATAACCTAGATAGATCCACTGGGGTAGAAAGCAGAGAACAAGCACTAGCGTCTGCAGAACTACGTGCTTGGGCAAACTCAACTGGCTTACTCGACATCTGGCGTTTAATGAACCCAACGGTTAGAGATTTTTCTTTTCTGTCGGGTAGGCATGCTTCATTCTCTAGGATCGATTACGTTTTTGCCCCTGTTAGCTTGTTTCATAAAATTGCCAAGGTAGAGTTGCTCCCAATGTCACTCTCGGATCACAAGGCGGTGCTGTGTGTTGCTTCACTGAAACAGGTTATAGATAGAGCTCCTAGATGGCGGTTTAACACCACACTGCTGCGCGATGCGGCATTTGTAGCTCAGTTTCAAACTGGTTTGCGTGAATTTATAAATATCAATACAGGCTCAGTTGAGGATCCCAGAATTCTTTGGGATGCAATTAAAGGCTTTATCAGGAGTAATACAACCCTCTATGCGTCCACTCAGAGAAAATTAAGGTCAGCCAAACTGGTGGAATTGGAATCTCGGTTTTCTACTTTGGATAATTCTCTCCAAAATAACTTTGATGTTAGTACAGCAACTCAGAGGGAGCTAGTTAAGAAAGAAATTAACTCCATTCTCAAGCGCCGCTCAGAATTTCAAATGAAACGCACAAGGCAAAACTACTATTTTAATAGTGCAAGACCCAGTCACTTACTGGCTTTACGTCTTAGATCCAATGAGCATTTTGCTGATATTGTTAGTGTCAAATCAACAACGGGAGCCATGGTTACAGAACCCAAAGAGGTCAATGCCACGTTTCGTGCTTTTTATGATGAGCTCTACACCTCCGAGGTCATTCACGATGATGCAGTATGCAATAATTTTTTATCCAACATACAGTTACCAACCCTTAGCGAGGCGGATGCGGAAGCCTTAGATAGACCGCTCCATCTGGCGGAATTACAGGAAGCTGTGCTCGCAATGCGTAGGGGCAAGTCGCCTGGTTTGGATGGGATACCCCCTGAACTTTATGCCATCTTTTGGGAAGATCTAGGTCAGCTGATGCTAGACATGTTTCGATATGCAATTGAAAGTGGCTCTTTCTCCAGGGATGTGAATGTAGCTATTATATCATTATTGTTGAAGAAGAACAAGGATCCCACAGATTGCGCAAGCTATAGACCGCTTTCACTTTTGAATTCTGATCTAAAAGTTTTTGCTAAGGTGCTTGCGCGTCGCTTGCAGGGTTTTATGACCACCTTAGTACACTGTGATCAGACAGGTTTCATAGGAACTAGACTAGCCTCTGATAATGCTAGACGACTATTGCATATCATCGATAGGGCTAAGGAGCTGAGGACCCCCGCCGCAGTGTTGTCGCTCGATGCGTTGAAGGCATTTGATCGTCTGGAATGGTCTTACCTGTGGGCTGTACTAGATAAAATGGGATTTGGTGCTTCATTCATACATTTTGTTAAAGTACTTTATTCTAATCCGTCAGCGATGGTCCTAACCGGTAAGATCTGTTCGCCGCTATTCACGATTGGCAGATCTTCGAGGCAGGGTTGTCCCCTTAGTCCTCTCCTTTTCGCACTTTCACTCGAACCCTTGGCTCAGACAGTGCGTCAGTCTGCAGATATTACTCCTGTTTCGATTAACAACACACAGCATCGCATTTCCCTATATGCTGACGATATTCTACTGTTCATTGAGAATGCACCACAGTCAATTACTCATGTCCTTCAAATCTTTGATCAGTTCAGTTCCATTTCCGGCTACAAAATTAATTGGACGAAGTCAGCCCTTCTACCTCTAAATGATCAGATGAGATCTGCTATCCTGCCGCCCATAATCCCAGTAGTAAGCCAATTCAAATATCTTGGCATAGATATTTTCCCCTCTCTTCAGGCTATTGTTAAGAACAACTATGGTGACACTCTAAATAAGATTTGTCTTGATTTAGATAGATGGTCATCTTTGCCCAACTCTCTCCAAGCTCGAGTTTCAATCATAAAGATGAATGTTCTTCCTAGGGTTAACTTTGTAAGCTCTATGCTCCCTTTGCCACCACCGCCGCAATACTGGAATAAGCTTCACTCTTCGATATCTAAGTTTGTGTGGAAAGGGAAACGCCCTCGTCTTAAACTTTCTCTATTACAGCGTGCTAGAGATGATGGCGGCCTTTCATTGCCCAACTTTAAATTTTATTATTGGGCCTTCACGCTCCGCCCCCTTTTAAATTGGTTTAACCCAGCAAATAAGGTTTCTTGGAGAGAGCTTGAGGAGAGTTTAGTGCAGCCTGTTGAATTGAGAGATCTTATCTATTCAAACATAACTACACATCAATGCAAAGTTCGCTTTGGACCTATCATTTCTCATTTAGTGGCAGTATGGAGAGCAGCTGAAAAGATGTGTAAGATTGATTGTAAATGGAACTTATTTTCCCCAGTGTTCAATAATCAAAGACTTTTAATCGAGGATCGCCCCATTCGCTTTCCAAGGTGGAGGGCTAAGGGGATTCGTACATTAGGGGACTTATTTGATAGAAATGGTTTACGACCTTTTCGAGATTTGTGTGACATCTTCAATCTGCCTGGAAATACCCTTTTTTTCTACTTCCAACTGAGATTGTCCATGAGGACCTATGGGGTCCCATGGCAAGCTCCCCTTAGATTGCACCCCTTCCATGAGTTTATCTGTGATGGTAACAGAACAAGAGGTTTGGTTTCCACCCTCTATGGTTTTTTATTAGACTGTAGTTATGGGCCCCTATCTGTTGATACTGTTTGGAGGAATGATGTACCAAATTTGGACCCTGACTTTTGTTGGGACACAGTGTGGTCTAACATTAGGCTATCTTCTAGAAATCCAGACCATCAACAAATTCATTTAAATTTTGTTCATCGGACTTATTTAACTCCCCGCAGACTATGTGCTATGAGGATTTTGAATAATCCCAACTGCACTCTCTGCGCCTCAAATAATATTGGTACCTTCCTTCACATGGTTTGGGAATGCCCAAATGTGTCGTCATTCTGGAATATGGTTGCCTCAAAACTTTCAACTATTTTTAGTATTAATATCATATCTTCTCCTTCTTTATTTTTATTAAATGACGTCTCACAGTTGCAACTAAACAATATACGCAAGCGCATCTTCTTTGCTGGATTAACGGCGGCGAAGAAGATGGTAGCTACGCGGTGGAAACCTCCTCATACGTTAACGTTTCGCCAGTGGGCCTTAACCTTTCTAGATATAGTATATTTAGAGCAGTCGATAGCAAGGTTACACGGAGCAAAAGAAGAAAACATTAATATGTGGTCGGACATTGCAGATAAGCTTAAGGCTATGATTCAAGAAATCACTATATAGTGGTAACAGCCTAGCACAGGCATGCACTATTGTACATTCCGTGTTGGTCCGGGGAAAGGGGGTGGGTGGGTTTTCTTTTCCTTTTCTTGTTTTGCTATTGTTTGTGTTTGTCTGTTAATTGCATTTTTCTTTTGATTAATGTTTTACTTTTTCTTGTTCTATTCATATGTATGTCTCTAATTTTATGTTATGGAAAATAAAAATAATTGATAACAAAAAAAAAAAAGTATGAAATAGGGCTTAAGTGGTTAATTCTCCTTCTCACATCTCTGCATCCATCTGTGCTTTTCTTTCCTGTGAGAGGTCCAGCCTCCGGCCTGCCAGCTGTTTTTCCAGCCGTAAATGTCTTCAAACACAACAATACTTTACCACTCCTCTGACATTAATAACACATTTCGTACAGTATTTACTGCTTGCCTTATTGCTTTGACAGCACCAAGGAAAATGGCGTGGCTTAAGAGTGTGGGCGTCTGTGGGAGAGAATGAGACAGAGCGTGAGAGGGAGAGGGAGAGGGGTACAATTTCGTTTTGTATAGATGAGTTTAAGTACTGTACGTTTCGCTATTTATAGCCATTACGTACGACTGGCAGCGACTTCAAGTGGCAGGAAAGTGTGGTGATGTCACACTTGCATGCAGGCAAGTGCACTGTATATGCTCTCATTCATGTATACATACTGTAAAAGGACATATTCATTCATGTGCACGCATACACATGTATAAGTATGATTGCGTAATAACTGCATGTGAGTGGACAATAAATAAATGTCCCCATTACAGGGCCAAAATAGAGTAGAGAAGTAGAGCCAGCATGCGTAGAGAGATAATTGCATGAGTGAATGGAGTGAACAGCTTTATGAAAAGGACAATGACACCTATGATGGGACTTGCTGTACTGTAGCTACCCAGTACCAATATTCAAATGATCTTTATCTGTTGCTTCTGTGCTCTATGTTTCATAAGCTGGAAGTAATTCTGACTCTGTTCATGTTCGATGTATGGCGAAACAGGTCTCGTAATCACACTTTTAGCAAATAAACAAACACAAATGAAGCAGCTTCTGCCAATATACAAAGAAAAAGAGAGTCCTGGTATTTTGGGGGGTAAAATGAAAAGGTTGCAGGTTACCCTTCATGAAGCTCTCTGCCTCAGAAATCGACAGATCAGTATCGGTCTAACGCGAGTGACGAAACCAGTGGGCCAGATAGACAACCTGTCAACTTATATCAAGCCCAGTGCAACCCAAGGCTCTACCACAGTCCAACGAGCTTTCTTCTCGACAATCTAGAATGTCTCTATTCAATGAAACTTGTCACGTTCATGATGTATTTAAACGCTGTCATTCCTCCCCGACACTGTGGCGAGCCAACTGGGAGAAGCACTTAAAACCTTGTCACAAATATTTACAAGTTTAGTTTCTCAAGTCCATTTCATTACACAGGAGAGCCAACAGGAAATACTCCCTGCATCCGTTCCAACTTCACCTTTATCTTAACATCAGCTGGTGACATTGCTCACTTTGCAACGCTCGCAGGCTGAAATCCCTATCCTTGAGTCCTCACACGTGCAAAGATGGTAAAGTCTTGCCATGTACGGTATACATTCACCACCTGTGGAAATACAGCTCCCTATAAAGTGTAAACGATGACATGAAGAATAATGAATAGCCTAATAACACAGTACATGTTTCTCTCTCTCTCTCTCTCTCCCTCTCTCTCTCCTTGTTTTGAGGCTGTTCCAGCGCGGAAGCAGTGCTAGCAGAAAAGGAATCTCTCTGACTGCTAGCCGAGCTAATCTGCTTCGACATCTGTGAGACGACACCAGGAATTAGCTGTTGATCGTGCTACTAGAGTGCGTATGCAAATACTGAAGCTAATTGGTGGAGTACCATGAAGAGTTGGCATGTGTGCGTGCGTGCGTGTATGTGTCTGTTTCCAGCTTGACAGCTGGAAGTTGCAGAGACTGGCTGGATGGAGATGCCCCTCCATCTCCAGCTCTCTGCAGAGGGGCCTGAGAGCTTTCCAGCAGTCCTCGTAACACATAGTGAAGTGCACTGACAACAGCACGAGTGGCAGTATACTATAGTACCTTTGTGCTGATAGTGCAACTGTCATCACACTTTCCTGCTACAGGATGTACCATAGTACTCTTAGCCTGTTTGAAGTCCACCCACAGATCACATGGAATGCACTAGACTCAAACTCATTATTGAGAGAGTCTATCCATTCATACCGTACTTACTGGATACAGAATTCCTGCAAATATAATATTCACTGGTAGATTGGACATGGACTTTTTTGAGAACATACGTTAAATCATGCAGTCAGACCATGTGCAGATGATTGCCAGACTAAATTTTTTATTTTATGTTCGTACTCTCCCACTATTACAGTTCTCTGCACTGTATTTGAAGCTATACTGCAGTTGCTGCTGCACCACCCGAGTTTCCCCATGGGGATCAATAAAGGTTTTTCGTATCTTATCTCACATTTACTGCCTTGCCAGTTAATATAAATTACTATAATACTGGTGCAGTTTAACTGCTGACCAGGTGCAGTTGAGCGCTTTAGCATGGCGGCAGATGCAGTACTTTTTCACGTCCCCTCAGGGTTAGTCTTCACTTATTCTTGCATGCTATCATCTGTGTTTACTGCATTCCAAAGACGCACTGGGATACCTTGGTGGTTCAACCATGTAATTATTATGTCCACGGTCCGTATATATGCGAGTGTGTGTGGATCTATAGCGGTCACATGAGCCCTCTTTTTTTACAACCTCTCAACACTGTCCTTTCAAATAAAGTACAGAAAAGAAGAATAGGCTTGGAAATAATATTTTATAAGGTCGAAGCAAGCATTGTGAAGCTTCACATAAGGAGCAGAGCAACAGGACTAAGCTAGTTTTTTCCCCCCGTACTGATGCTTAGCAAGCAATCCCTTTAAAACAAGGGTCTTCAACAGGGGGTCCGGGACCCCTAGGGGGTCCTCAGAGTTACTACAGGGGGTCCTCCAAATCTTTGAGTGATAGGAACCTCTCCTTTTTTATATTAACCACTTGAATTCTAGCATCCATAACTTTAGCCAAAAATAGCAGATCTACAAGCTCACAACGCCTAGCACTGCGAGGCGTTATGAGCTTGTAGATTGTCTATTTTCGGCAAAGACGTTTGGTGTAGAGGGGAAAAAGAGCAGACTAAGTACAGAGTGAAAGGTCAAGTTAAGTATTGAAGGTTCAAGTGGTTAAATACGTATCTAAAAACAAATTGACATGAATCGAGAATACAATGATGATTGTGCTGTCAAACAATGAAACTATATGGAATCTATGAAAAAGTTGTGGGGGTCCCTGCTTCATCTCTTTCTCAAGTTAGGGTCCTTGGCCTTAAAACGTTGAAGACCCCTGCTTTAAAACCAGGAGAGCCTACAGTATGTGGCTGTTCAAAAATAGCTGATGTACAAGCTTGAGAAAAAGTTTGAGAACTACTGGTTAGAAGGAATTAGAATCTTAAAGTCCAGACCACACCAATGCAACTAGGTGTCATCAATGCGTACTGTACGCACACAGACAAATGTGTCCATTGGCAAAGACATGTTGTTGTTCGTGGCAAATTTAGATTTAGATTTTCTTTTTTACACACCATTAATGTTCTTATTTTGGAACAGGTCGCAAGTTACTATGAAAAGCTTCACCGGCTGTCCGTCCATCCGTCTATCTGTCTGTCTGTCCGTCACATCACACTTTTGCCCCTATACTCTTATCTCTGCCACCGTTGCCCCTATCCATGCCAAACTTTGGACACACACTCCTTGGATGTCAAATCACAACCTCCGCCCCTGATTTCTCACATGGCCCTCTTCTGGCGCCACCATCAGGACGGTTTTTGGACATTGCTCCTACAGATTTTGCCCTAAAATCACACAAAGCAGTACACAGTATCTCTAAAGTCATGTCATCAAAGTCGGATCAACAGCATGCACCACTTGGTCACCCAGGCCTGCCACTGGTCATCAGTGGTATTGCCATGCTACATACATACAGTAGATACATACACACGCAGTCATGCATAGGAGACGGTGTGACCACAGCTCAAAAATGACAGGACATAAACACACATTTTTGTACTTTTCATAGACAGTAGTTACCAACATAAGTATTTTACAGACTGGATGCTCTATTACATTGAGCCCTTATGGAGATGGTGTTTGGCATATCATTTCTCAATTGCTGGAGGACCATCCAACATATTGCCCTGCCAGCTGACCGGAGAGTCTACCAAACCGAGATACACACCGGCTTGGCAGACAGTCGCTTCCTAGTTGCACCGAACTGGTTGTAATTAGTACATCTGCCTGGGGAGAAGAGAGAGAGAACCATATGGGAGAGAGATAGAGTCTTGGATGGCTCAAGGTTCCCATGTGAGCATAAACACGCACGCACACACGCACTCACCCACACAGACACACACATACTGTCAAACACCGTACACAGACACAGACACAGACACACACACGCACGCACGCACGCACGCACGCACGCACGCACATACACACACACACACACACACACACACACACACACACACACACACCACACACACACACACACACACACACACACACACACTCGTGCTCAGAGTCAATACTGCACTATCACAAGGCAAGGTCTATCGTATTCTCATTCACTTGCCCAGATACATACAAATAGCCTACACAAGCGTGCTCTATCTCTATCTCTCTTACACACACCCACGCTTGCACACTTCTCCACCGAGACCACACAGACCTCTGTCCCTCAGGAGATCTGGCCTGGGTCATTCTGACTGGATGGTTGGCTGGCCGCGGAACATCTCCGGGGTCAGAGGTGAAGAAGGGAGCAGTGTTCCTGGTAGCCGAGACGTAGTTGACTGGCAGGAAGGAAACTCCAGTAGGTCACTTCTCCAAGCCCCTGGCCTCGGGGATTACCAGGGGTCAAGGACTACATGGATAGTCTGGCTCCATTGGACATCAATGGAAGCACACCTCCCCGTCGTGTGCTGTGTCTGAGTGGCCCCTGATCATCTTTCCCTGAAGCGTGTGTGTGACACACTTTATGTGCAAGCGCGGCTTACTTTGCAGCATCACCTCCTCATTCACCTCACAGTTTCTTTTTTATTAAGGTTCTGTTGTACGGAATGTTTTGGTTTGGTTTCCAAAATGCTACTGTAACATTCAAGGCTCAGAAGGAGTTTTCTTTTCCCCTGCAGCTGAGCCCTGGATGAGGACAAGGTCAAAAAAGAAAAAGAAAATCAAACAAAAACTGCATCATTCAAACTGTACAAATTCCAAGCAGCAGCTTGGAATGAAAAACTGAGTTGGATTGATTTACATGTATGCCTTCTGCCTTCTTGCACAATGCACATTCCCCTATCTATCTATCTATCTATCTATCTATCTATCTATCTATCTATCTATCTATCTATCTATCTTCCCCTATCTATCTATCTATCTATCTATCTATCTATCTATCTATCTATCTATGTGCGTATCATCATACCCGGAAGTTATGCGGGAACGCCTACTGAGTGGCAAATACTACTTTCTGGCCTTGACAGCCCATACATCCAAACAGAAAAGTCCTATCTGATTGCATTAAACGACATTAAACTGACTTTGCCACTCACTTTGCCACTCAATCTGCCACTCGACTTGCCACTCACTTTATGCATTTTTTTTATCTTGTTAATGTATTGAAATGTTGTCAGAGATACAACAATAAAGTTAAAATCCCTGTCCAAAGCCATGCCAACAAACAATGGAGAAAGATTCAAGCATACAACTATGACAAGGTTATGGCCAAGGTAATATACGTAGTTCACAAAACTCAGGGAAAAAAAGAGGAAACTAAAATAGAAATAAAACATTTTGGTTTACTGAAATAAAAATGATAATTAACTGAAACAATATTTTATGTTTACAACTACTGTAACTAAAACTTACAAAAATCATACTGTAGATTAAACAGCTAAAAACTAAACAAACCTGCTATTGTTTTACAGAGATATGATAGTGCAGCTTAAAGCTAGACTGACTAGACTAGACGGCTACATAGCTGCTCAAACATTGTGGGTCAAATGCTCAAGTTTTCAAGTTGCGTATGCTACAAAGAATGTTGTCTATGGCAGGTAATATTCTGTCTGACCGGACCCCTCTCATGTTTTATTTGAAGAATATCAGCTTTTTGCCAAACAGAAGATTTAGAGTCCCACAGGCTCGACGGAACAGACCTCTGCAGAAGTCTTTTGTTCCTCAGTCTGTCCAACCGTTAAACCAGAGTTTGGGTTTTTAAGTACAGTAGGCCTCCTGTGTGGACTTAACACTTTGACCGCCACGGAGGTCATATGACGTCAAGCTTTTACACCCCCCGCGCTGCCACCGGCGTCATATGTAGGGTGACCATATTCTGAAAATCCAAAAAGAGGACACTCTACCCGGCATATATATATATATATATATATATATATATATATATATATATATATATATAATTTTTCCCCCAATTTTTTTTTCTATTACTAGTTTACCGCTCAATTATGCCCTATACCACTAATAGCCTATTATGTATTCAATTTTGAGGGGGTTCCAATTGGACCCTTTACAAATCTATTAATAGGCTAGAGATCCACTGATAAAGTATGCCTTTTGGCTCCTGTATGAACGTTCAGCTTTGTAACTAAATAAAAGAGAGGTAGCCCATTATTCAAACCGCCGTATCTTCTGCTTTACAGGGTTGTAGAAAAGATTCTGTCAATTTAGTTAGCAGAAGAGCTCTCACCTCGCACAGACTGTCTTGTAAGCTACTTTGCAGTGTTATGGGCTTGAAGCAGAACTTTTATAATTGTAAATGCCTAAATGGACACAGAAGACTACCAGCTTTGCTGACAGAACGCTCTGCTTCTCAATGTTGGTCACTCGCACTTTTTGTGCATTTCATCAGTGATTGAAAGCCGCGGTCGTCGCGAGCACCTTCGCCTCGCCGATACGCATCCGTAGAGCCGTCTCCCGTCATTTTTAGACCAGGATTGAGGGAGTAGCAGGCAAGATTCCTTCACCAATGTAAACACAGTTGCTGAGGGAGTGAGCATTAATAGCGTTTGCAGTTCGTTTGGCTCTGCGCTGCGCGATCTGCTGCAGAGCTCTGCTCTGCCTCTGATCTGAAAGCGAGACAGGCTGAGGGAGGGAGGGATCGCAGGCAGAGAGTAGTATGAATAATACACGTTCCGGGGTTAGCGCCTCTCACAGTGTGTTTCCAAAAGAACCATTGAACGTGCATTGTAAATGTCCGTGCTTAAACTGTGATATGCGCGAAACCCCGGACATTTGAAGGAATTTATAAAACCCCCCCGGACCGGCCGGACAGCCCCCTAAAAGAGGACATGTCCGGGCAAAAGAGGACGTATGGTCACCCTAGTCATATGACGCCGGAATGTCTTTTTTTTAATTAACACAAGATTAGGAGCATATGTATCACTGACGCTTGGATTCAGCCGTCCTGGGCCCTGGAATGACTAAAATCACCATGGTTACCATTGTGTGGCCAATCAGCTTGTGTTACCTTGTGTTACCATGGTGATTTGGTACATGACCGTCCTCCCCAGGCCTGGGATTGCTGGATGGACGGCATTCACGGAAGGAGCAGCAGCCATGTGTTGGGGGGGGGGTTTAGTTTAGTGCTTTACTATACTACTGAGGACTACTTCTACAGCCGTAACATGTGATCTGAAAAGTTTTACTGGATCGTCATGGTTCATCGACCAGGCCACCAGGGACCACCGAGCCGCGGCGTCGCAGCGAAAAGAACTGCTATATAAAGTAAGTGGTTGTTGCTAGATTGATTGATTGATACATACAGTGGTGTATTGGCGTGTTTGGGGGGTCGCGACGTCGCTCCGAGAGCAAGCATGAGATGAGAGATGATTATGCTCATCTCGGATCACAACAGGTGGTCCGCGCGCGGACCACCGATCGAGCAGGGCGTTTAGCTCAGCGGCGTCAGTTCAGAAAAAGCTAAGTTATGGCAACTTGACTGGTGTCTTTCACGCGCGCGAGGCTCGCGTGCAAGACACCAGTCATGTTACATACCTTTACAACAGGCACGATTACAGTACATTTTATTATATTCCCCCTGTAGCCAAGGTATGGCAGCTGCCATAGCTTGCCATACCCAATTGACGCCTCTTTAGCTTAGCTTGGTGAGAAAGGAGGACAGATGCTCCATTTAGTGCAAAACAAACACATCCCAGCAAAACAACCACTATAAGTCACTCGCAAACGTCGCAGTCTGACCAATCCAGCGAGATGGATTGGTCAGACCTTGTACCAGTTCACTGGTACAAGGTCTACTAAAAGGAGATCATGAGATCCATGAAAAGACTAGGCTTATTTCCATAGTAAACCATTGCAGTATCTCATATAACATTGAATGACAGACGGATAGAACACAGTACTATGCAGTAGATATAGTCAGGAAAAAAGGGGGAAATAAAAAACAGTATAAAAACATACAGTAGGTAAATACAAAGAAGGGATTGATTGATTGATTGATTGATTGAAGACTTTATTAGAAGTTTGCATAGGAAAAGGTACAGTTTCATGACGGTACAGTTCACTGGTACAAGGTCTACTAAAAGGAGAGCCATGAAAATACTAAGCTCATAGTGCCTTGCTGGGCTATGAGCTTGTAGATTGGCTATTAGGCAAATAAAAAACAGTATAAAAACATACAGTAGGTAAATACAAAGAAGGGATTGATTGATTGATTGATTGATTGAAGACTTTATTAGAAGTTTGCATAGGAAAAGGTACAGTTTCATGACGGTACAGTTCACTGGTACAAGGTCTACTAAAAGGAGAGCCATGAAAATACTAAGCTCATAGTGCCTTGCTGGGCTATGAGCTTGTAGATCGGCTATTAGGCATCATATGTAAATGGCAGATCTACAAGCTCATAGCGCGGTGCCGGGCTATGAGCTTGTAGATCTGCTATTTTGGAAATATATGTACCTGTGTATATAAAATGTATAGCAAATAATTACCTTATGGTAATTATGTTTTTTTTTTTTCATAATTACTCTTACTTGCAGTTGCCTGGTCTGGATTCTAACATGGTGAAGTTTGTCGCAGCTGGCTTGACTTTGTCAATACAAACATTTCCATATGAATGTACATCAATTTTTATTTAATTTTATGTATTATGACTTTGAATTGCTCAGGGTAGTTTGACCGTTTTAGTTTGAAGTGACTAAAATGATGATTGCAATGGAACACATCTACAACTATACTGAAGTGAAACAGCAATGTAAAGTTTTTTTTTGTTATCTTTATCAGAGTTTTTATCTTTATTTTTGAGATGTCTGATGTCTAACTGAAGGCTTGAATAAAAAATCCCAGGTCAAAACACAGTGGATTCTACTCTGTCTCTCCTTCATCCTGGGAAGATGAAAAAAGAGCCTCTGTCAGTCTCCTGGCTTCTTCCACTTTCCTGCCTTATAACTAGACCACGGTACAACTTTTTTTAACTTTTTTTTTTACATTATTATGGCCTGCACCCTGTTCTTCATTTAGAGGTACTGTGTGTTCTTGTACCATTTACCAATTTGTTTCTAGGGCTTCTGAAAGTTTTTTTCCTTTGACCTCAATTATCTCAGAAAGTAAATTTCTGATGCTCCTTTTTCATCTGTACAGCTTTCGCTCTCCCTCAGGTTTCTCCACAGCAGAACACCACAGCAGGACGAAATTTTTATGGTGAAAGCTAAGGTTCCGACTCTATATTCTCTGAAATTTTTGTCAATTTTCGTACATCCTACCATTTTCAATTTATTCCGTCAAAAATGAATGGCCGTCTATGGTGGCAAGGGTTTTACCCTTAAAACCCTTAACATTGTGGCAGTCAAAGTGTTAAAAGGAAAGCAAAAGGGAGTCATTAAATTGATGAACTGCAGCCACTTATTTATAATAACTGATGTAATGTATTTTGTTTGGTTAAATATTGTTTCGTATTGTTATTTACTGGGGGGTCATTCTTCGGCAACACACGGCAAGTTTGAAGTAGATAGATCAGACAGTGCCTGAGTTACTGTATGCTTGGGAAAGGGAGAGAGACACACACAGACATAAAATAGGCCACATACACAGGTTTCTGCAATTTATAGATAGAAGATATCTGCGCTATTGGGCGGGAAGCGATGGTCCTTGGTATGAGAAACACCTTGCTAGTGTTGCAAAGCTGTCACTTTGCACGGTTACACCCGGTTATTAAAACACTCTTAATTAATATAGTTGGAATTTATATATTTAGTATGTGTATATTTAGGGAACTGAAATATTTATGTTTTTGAGATTATTGAGAAATGTATCTTCCCAGTAGGTTCATTTATACTGATTTGCCCCAGTATGGGTGGAGTAGATTCATCTTTGTTATCTTTAGCCAAGACAAATGTACTGTAGCCTGAAAATGTAGCCTGAAACAAGCAAACATTCATGTCATTGTGAATCTTTATTGGACGATTACACTGACTGAGAGCAACAGTAAAATAAAATATCACATGTAATTCCTTCTGCATAATATTTCCTCTGCACTCATACATTAAATGCTCTTTGTGTTCTTTGGCATGTTTTTGTTGTTCCACTTCACTGTCAGCTCAGCTCTCAGCGGCTATTGTGGTTTTCTGCTCATGGTTTCACCGCTGTTTCCACTACAGTTCTTGTTTGATAATGTCGCTGTTGGGCAGAAACCTTGTATATTTAATCTTTTAATGTTTTTTCATAAATGAATGCCCTATTATTTTATACTTAATCATATGACAGGTTCACGCAAAAGCAATGTAAATAGCCAATCTACTAACCAGTTTCAACGGCAGGTTGAAGTCATCCGTGAATTTTATAGTTGATAATGAAAAGAGCTTGTGATCAAATAATAACTACACTGGATCTATTGGAACGCAGTTTCTTTTTTTTTGTAATATTATTTTGTAATATGGGACATAAAACCTTTTGAACCATTTCATTATAGTGGAGGATCAGAGATACAAATTGAGGTATCACTCAATCAAAACTGCAATTCTGGCAAAAAAAAAAAGAAAAAAAAAAGAAATGCAGAGGTGTAAAGTAATTAAGTAGATTTTTAGAGATGTAAGTACTGTACTTAAGTACAATTCTGAGGTATTTGTACTTTACTTGAGTATATTCAATTTCCAATACTTTTACTTCCACTCCACTACATCTTGGATCCAAATATTGTACTTTTTACTCCACTACATTTATTTGAAAACTTTAGTTACTAGTTACTTTGCAGATATAAATTAAAAAATACATTAACCACGTTACCCCTATTTTATACCTTGGCTATTTGATAATAGCCGATCCACAAGCTCACAACGCGTCGCATCATGTGACCTTGTAGGTCTGCTATTTTCAAACATTTTGTATTTTACTTTTGGTGCTTTAAGTAGGCCTACATTTTGATCCCAATACTTTCAAACTTGTACTCAAGTACATTTTGAATTCTGGACTTTTACTTGTAACGGAGTATTTCTACATTGCAGTATTGATACTTTTACACAAGTACAAAAATGTAGTACTTTTTCCACCACTGCGAATTATTTGATACTTGGCCTAGCGGTCCGGGTACTTAGGCTCAATTATGTATCCAGGCTTTCGAGTATCCTATCCGATCCCGAGACCTCCCGTCTCTTCTCTACCCGTTTCTCTCTCCCTATTTCCTGTCCATCTTCACTGAAATATATCAATAAAGGCAGGAAAAGCCAAAAACTAATCTTTAAAAAGTCATTAGCCATCAAATTTGCTTTTTTCTTTTTTTGGTCAATCATCCACATAAAACACGAACAGCTGCTCTCCCTTTTGTTTTACAAGAATAGTTATCAAGTGTAATAAAATATGTTTTAGCCTCACTAATGTCTTGCCAGCAACTTATTTCAATTCATTGCATTTGAACACCTGGAGCTAAAGGGAACGAAAGGCTTTCGTGTGCAGGAGGCAGGCAAATGGTCTGAACTCTGAATATCTGGATGCAAGCGCAAGGGGGAGGAAAACATTGCTGTTGCTCCACTTAGATTTCTCCTTAGTAGAAGTCAGCGATGTCTAGCTGTGTCTATATGTGTTGAAATGTGTTGAATTTCACTCTCCCTAACATATGCCTGTAATCTGTAACTTGTCACTGTACTGGAACATGCTATATCTCCAATGCCCTACAAGGGACCCCTGGAGGTCCCCAGACCCGACATTGAGAACCAATGCGTTAGGTAATCGTCCTGTCAGGACAGTCTACTGATCATTCACACAAATTCACACCATCTGGTCTTGATTTTGACCTTGCGCTTGCTTGTCTGAGACTGATAGGCAGTTTTGTGAAAATCTGCCTATCAGTGCTTGACTAATTTATTCACAGACAGACAGAATTTATACATTATGATGTAATTTGGCACAGTCTTACCCAAGGAATCCAATGCATCATCTTTCTATTTTCTATTTTCTTTCTTTTTTTGCTTTTTACCCCCTTTAAGAATTGGAATCCACCGCGATTCGAGCATTTGGGCATGCAGTTTAACACTGTGCTTCCAAACCTCATCTTTCTAATACCTGAGATATGACCGATATTATCATTTTGACCTTGACCTTTGGCCCTTTCAACCCAGAATTGAACATTCTCTTTGGGAGCAGCCTCCCGATCATTCCCTCCGACTTTTTATGAAAATCTAGTCATCTGTTCTCCAGGTATTTTGATAAAAAGAAGGACAGACAAATGGAACGGGACGGAAACAGAGCCTCCATCCAACTCCTCTGGCGAGGGAATAAATACATTAGGAGTCACAAAACTAACTCCTTAAAACAGATGGCAGGACAAGGATTTGCAGCCTTGTATTACAGATGACTTGAACATTCATTTCTGTTTCTGGAAATGTGTTTAAACATTCACGAGGCTAGGACTACAACTTGATATTACAGAGGTAGTACAGCCGACTGACCTGGCCTATACTACTGTTTCTGAGAGGTTGCAGCTAAAAAAGTTAACTTTTTGTAGTCTATACTGTAGTCTGAACAATGAGATTCCCAGTTCGATCTCCGGCTCCCCCATAGTTATTGTCGAAGTGTCCTTGAGCAAGACACTGAACATCTAATTGCTCCCGATGAGCAGGATGGTGCCTTGCATGTTTTCCTGTGCCATCTGTGTGTGAATGTGTGTGTGAATGGGTGAATAATGCATATCTATGTAAAGTGCTTTGGATAAAAGCTCTATACTGTATAAATGCGTCGTTTACATTGACCATTTGTCTCATGAAGGCAATCAGGCAGGTGCTCAGGGACTGGTTGGCACTATGTGTGCATGTGCCTCTCAGCCAATCAGCACTCAGGAATATTCATTTTCTGCTTTTGCATTGTGGCAGCTTTTGAAAATGTTGGGCAGACAGATCTACTAACCAATCAACCGACAGACCGACTGAATGTCCCGTTTGGTGACTTGAATGTCATAGTGTGGGGTAGACTCACAAGCCGGTCCCAAAATGCTTTACTTAACTAGAGACTGAGGACAATCTCTAAGCTTTTGTTGCTAAAACTGGGTGGAAATAATTAGAGGCCTGTCGTTCGTAATATGCCAAGGTGACATGATTGGTTTCCAAAGCAGTAGGTGCATGATCTCCAATCGTGTGGTAACGCGAGAGGCTAAAGTACAAGGCACACTGCCACCACAGTGCTGCTGCAGCACATTTATTTTCTTCAGTTGAATCAAATCATCGGGTTTAACTGATTTCTAGGTTCATGGATTGAATATGCATCCATTGTGACAGATAAGAAGTTATGCCATTTGACTTTTTTTCTTACATTACTCAGTTTTATCACACTGTACTAATTAAATGTCTACCATAAATGTGTTGTCAAAAATTAGCTTAAAATCATGTCGGCTATGGGCACCCACTACTTCAATGTGATGCAAACCTCCAGAGCGATGGCTCAACAGGCGTTATTATATCGTCACTGTCGGGCAGAAACCTCGTATCTCCAAGTTTCAAATTTGTATGTTCTTTCGCAAAGTAAAGCCCTGCTTCATTATACAAGGCCGTCGCACAAAGGTAGTGAAAACAGCAGATCTACAAGCAGACAACGCCTCGCGGTGCGAGGCGTTGTGTGCTTGTAGATCGAATCATTTTTAAAATGATAAATGCAAAACGAACGGTTTTGGACATACAAGGTTTTCGAATCATTTTTAAAATGATAAATGCAAAACGAACGGTTTTGGACATACAAGGTTTTCACCCGACAACGACGATATTTTTGTCAATATCCTGAGTTATAATGATTGGATTCAGGGAGTGTGCGTCATAGCCCTTGTTGATTATCAACTCCAACAATGAGTCAGTCTCATGGATGTAACCTCTTAACCACTAATACTGTCTATTTCTCTGCGAGCTCACAATGTGTCCCATTTAGCTGAATGTCCATCTATTATGACATGCCCAGAATAAGGATGCTAGAGTTGAACTAGTTACAAAGTGGTCTCTCCTCATCTAGTGTTCTATACACAACAGCAACAGCAGGGACACAGAATGTTAGAGAGGCAGCAGGGGCTGAAATTTCTAAAGGGGCCTTTCGGTGATAAAAATCGCAGCGCGACGCGTTGTGAGCTTGGAGGTTGGCTATTTTTAGTGCTTGATACCACACTGAACTAAGCATAATCAAGTGAATACTGGAGATGTGGCATACGGCATGGATCTCGTCACGGTAACATGTCATTAGGTCGAACACCCTTTGGATCGACCACCAAACTCTAACCCAAACCCTAATCCTAACCAGTAAAACTATGCCTAACTCTAAACCTAACCCTAAACCTAACCTCAGTAACCGTGACGCGGGTGATTATCTAACCTACCGACGCTTGCGGGTGATTATCTAACCTGCCGACGCTGTTCGAGCAATTCTTTCAACATAAGATGCTGCATTCAAGTTCAGGAGAGTTTGGGCATGGCAATTCTCTTGAATGTTGGAAAAAAAGGGAAGGAAAGGCTTTTGTGTGCAGGAGGCATGTCAGGAGGTATGGCATTTTTACAGAGGGATAAAAGGGCAGGGGCTCAAGCCGGGGCAGGGGCTCAAGCCCCCTTTGATGTCTATGTGTGCACGTGCCTGGGCAGAGTTGAACTAACTGGCTACCAGTTGAGGTCTCCGGATAGGACAGTGGCAGGGCGTGTACTGCCATGTGCCTATAGCTGATGTGGGGGTTGTACGAGACAATAATAGGGGCAGCTGTTTTGTTGTGCGCCGTTTGTCTGCAGTGTGATTTGGGATTAAGTGTGATGAAACATTATACTGTATATACTGTATCTGTTTGTGTGTCGAAAACAACAAGTTCATCTGGGACACGCAGGCGCGACAATGTAGTTGACGTAATACAGTTTCCTCCAGTCACCTGGAGGACACCTTTGCTGCGTCCTTTCTTTCAATACAGAGCATTCCAGTACAACAGGAATACTAAGGCAGTGTTTCTCAAACTTTTACACTTCAAGGTCTCCCCCTAACTCTGACAGTGTACAAATGGAACCAATTGGACCCGTCAGGGTTCATTTGGTTCCATTTGTATACTGTTAGAGTTACAGACTTGTATGGGTCAAATTAGACCTCCATAAACGAACCCACAGAGTCCCTGGAATCCACTTCAGGCATTAAAAACGCATCAGAGCGTCCTATCAGGCAGTCATAATAATTCAGAGTGAAATTTAAGGCTGGATCACATTATTATCGCTGATGTCCAGATTATTGATTTTCTAAATGCTGTAGGGTGAACGGAGCACCATGAGAATTGAAGTCAAGTCTGCAAGAGAGTCTGTGAGGTTTCAACATGCTTATCACCCCGCATATCAATCAATGCTAATATTTAATGGATGCAGCAGGAATAGCGTATTAATGTCACTGTCTACTCCTTCAGCCATAGCACACATCTGAGACTGCGGCCGCGATAAGGAAATATTACTCATTATTAAACCTCAGGGTCTCGTTAGGGTCCGAGAGTGCTGGAATGTCCTTAAAAACCGAGCCAAATAAAGAGGAAGGGAAAATCACATTCACAAATCCACTAAAACGGAAATAGAGTACTTTTTCAAGTCCGGCTCGTATTCAAATGAGCTCATTTCGGAGCCCCGGTCACGTATTACGGGGCCGGGCTGGCACAGACTGGAATCATAATAGACGAAATGCTAAAATTGGGATGTAAATCTCATTATTGCAGCACGTTTCCAGAGCATATCATTGTTCTTCCCCCCACCCCCCACCCCCCTCCCCCTCCACTCTTCCTGGAAACAGGGCTGAAATCATGCCCCGTGGCGCCCTGGGACGCCCTGATCATGTTAATCGGCTAGTGTTTTTAGTATGTGCATATTTTAGCATGTTAATCTATCCGACAGACCAAACGTAATGCTGACGAGGCTTTCTCTGCCCTCGGCGGCTCGCTCTCCCTGCAGCATCGGTGGGTACCGTGGCGGGGTGGGGGTATGTACTGTATGCGGCAATAGCGTGGCGCGGGCCCTGCTCTGTCTGTCAACAACAAAAGATAAACACGTGAGGAAAAAAAAAGGAGGTTTTAATATTCATGCGAGACCTTGTCAAGGTTCGACACATCGCAACGTCTGAGCAATTACAGAACGGTGCGTTAACACCTCGCCTCCAGTGAACATGGTTATTGGTCCACCAATCCACTGGGAGAAGGCTTTCCTTTTTTTTTTGTTACAACAAAGTAAAGCCGTAAAACAAAACACCTCAAACTGTCGGCTTTTATGTCAACGCTTCACTCTGCATGTGCGTGTGTGTGTGCGTGCGTGTGCGCGCGCGCGTGCGTGTGTACTCGTGCGTGTGTTGCTCCTCACTTAAGCCTTGGAAAGTGTTCCATCTGCACTGGTTACTTGTCAGGTAACCCTGCGTGCCGACACATCTGTGGCTGGTTTGGGGAGCTGCGCAGATGTGGCCCCCGGTTTGATGTGTAAAAACATCAACATTAGATATGGCATTCACCATCTGCAGACCAGCACAACCAGAGAGGAGATAGAGAGGGGGGGAGGGGAGAAAGTGAGAGATGCAAAGGAAGGGGAAAAAGGAGACAGAGAGTGGCAGGGAGAGAAGGGTGCAAAAAATACAGCGTTGAGAGAGTGGAGAGATAAAGGGAAGGTGAAAAAGAGAGAGTAGAGAGATTAACCAGTAAGACGCCCTAAAGGAAGAGGTTGCGCTGAAATTGACACAGACTGACACAATATGTCCATATATGGGCATTCCCAGTTATGGGCTTAACTCTTTCTGTGCCAAATGCCAAAATGGCTCCAAGGTAGATGTGCCACCCATGATTTTTTTTTTTTTTTTTTTTTCTTCTTGGAATGAAAAAGAAAAAAAAAATCTATACAAAAAACACAAAAGACGTCATTGGCACCCAGGGCTTTTGAAAAAAGACGTCAAAAGACGTCATTGGCACAGAATGAGTTAATATTGATGACATCAGGGATCTCCATATATGGGCATAAGGGGATCAAGGATGGAATAAATTTGCAAGTGAGATTCGCATGGCAACAAAAAGACCGGATCATGAGACTGACACAATATGTCCATATATGGGCATTCCCAGATATGGGCTTAATATTGATGACATCAGGGATCTCCATATATGGGCATGAAAGGGACAAGGACAGAATTCATTTGCAAGTGTGGTTGCCGTGACGCGAGAGTCACACGCGTGACATGAGGCATGACTGACTGACTTACGCACATGAGCTGCAGGTTTTCATAGTAATTGCGACCGTAGCAATTCAAGGGAAAGCAGAGTAACAGAGATGAGACGAGATGAAACGAGAGGACGAGAACAGAGAACAAAGAAGGAAATATACAAATGTAAAGGGAAGTGAAAGATTGACGGCAAAAGAGGGAGAGAAAGAGAGAGATGGAGTAACTGGGGGTTGGAGTGGGTCAAACGTGGACAAACAAAGACAGAGAGAAAGAATAACAACAGCTCTCTTCCTCCATCAGTGGCTCGCACGGGAAAAGAAAACATTGCTCGTATTTGTTTTCCGCCGTGTGCCGTCTGGCGTCTGGAACAGCAGCCAGGACGTTATGGTCTTGCCAACGAGGAGAGCAGGAACATTTGAAAACGGAGAAGGATGGAGACATCTCAGTCTGGGGGGTCTCGTGTGTGTGTGTGCGTGCGTGCGTGGCTGCGTGCGTATGTGCATGTGTGCGTGCATATGAACATACAGTACAGATGTGTCGTTTCAAACCTTCAGTATTTACTGCTCTTTTCCAGAAAATGTTCTGCAAATGCATTTTTTCCCGCTGGTTTCTTTCCCTGTTTTGCCTTTTTAACTTTTATGGAGAACGGAGTGTATTTTTACAGAAACTAGCAAATGGCAATTAAGAAACCACTCCATTCCCATTGAAAAGCAGATCCACCTTCATTGGTAGATTTAAACTTTGAGGTCAGAGAAGGTCATAAAAATAGCAAAAATAGCTGATCTACAAGCTCAATGTTCTGAAAATCCCCTGATCTACTGTCTTGCTGATGGCAGGACTTCCTATACACACAGTAGCCTACACACACAGTCCAACATACACTGTAGACTAGTGTGCATAGTGCGTGGAGGCAATTGCCCAATGGTGTGCTCTAAGAAAGCACACGGATAAACAACATACTCCTTCTCTATTAGTGTTAGTGTGGCTGGATAAAGTGTTGGGTGCCTGTGTAGGATGGGTTCAATTCATCTTAATCTTTCGAGACTGATTCTGCAAAAAGCGAAGGGGAAACTAATCTTTCTTTCCTTCTTTTTTTTTACAGAATGGGTTCCCAGATTGAATTTGTCTAGATAATTGTGGTGTGCTTGTAAGGTGGTGTGTGTGTGTATGTCTGCAGTTGCATAATGTATACGTTTGTGTGCCTGTTTGTGCATGATTGTGTACCGGTATATGCACAGCTAATTAGGCCTACTCGGGATGCAGAGGGACTAAACCGTAGAAGTTTTTACGTCAATGCAGTGTGGCCACACTGCATGTTAGCTCCAACATCAGAGTTGGACGAAGGCCGTTTTCATCCTGTTGTGTTTTTTATGGAGGCTGGATTTTCATGAACCCTGGAAGGAATGATAAGACTGCCCCGAAGAGATCATTCACTTTTGGGTATAAAGGTCAAGGTCACAACAATCAAGGGTAAAGTCAAATTGGGAACAGATGGGTGTATTTCCATGAAACTCTGGTGGGAATTATCTGTAGGGTAGAAAACATCCTCTCTGGCAATCACATGCAGTGGTGTAAAGTATTTTTACTCAAGTATTGTACTTAAAGGGTAACACCACTCAGTTTCAACATTGAACTATGTCATTAATATACATTAGAGTTGGTGTGTGGAAATACGAAAAAAGTATTTGGCTTGCAGAATACATCTTCATGATGTCACTGATCACATGACCCCACAATCAATCCTCCAGTTCTAGGCAACACAGAATGGGGGGGGGGGGGGGGGGGGGGGGGTTCTTTTTTCTTATTTCCACACAATAACTCTAAGGTTTAATGACATAGTTCACAAGTTGAAAATTAGTGGTATTCCCCTCTAAGTAAAAGTTTTAGGTATTTTTAAAGTACATGTATATAATAATAACTACATCTCAGAGGCAAATATTGTACTTTTATTCCACTACAATTATTTACACTACAGTGTATTTATATACACTGATATAAATATAGTGTGGACGTGTGCAGACTCTATTATTAGTTTTCTTTTATGTTTAGTAGGCTGCTCTGGAGAGATGATTAACTAAAGACAAAGACAAGGTCGCAGGGCAGAATTACTCACTTGTTTCTGAGGTGGAAAAGGCATGCCGTATCTTGACAATTGGCAGCGGTACAGTATGCACTCTACTGAGGGCAATCTTTCTAGCTTTTATTTTTGAGCGGTGCAAACCGCTCCTATATTTCACTTTCGGTTTATTTAGCTAAAACATATTAGCACGGGACGATTCTTTCATTCTTCATCGATTGGCTAGTTGATTAACTAAACATTAGAATCGACCAATCAGAAACCGTTCTACTCGTGACGACATGTGTTAGCCAAACAGAACAGACCAATCAAATGCTGTGTTGTTCATGCTAATTTACATCTGTCTTGGCCATTAAACTTGCACTTGAGACCGGTTTAAAGTTCATGAAAGGTCCAGGCGTAATGGCCAGGTTGTTTCATATCCTGGACTTTTCCTAAACCCTCTGTCTGTTTTGTTAGAGCTTCTGGTCTGGACTGCATATTATTTTTGAAGCGGTGAAAACCGCTTCCAATGAATGGCTTTGTGTGTATCACGCCCATATATGGTCATTTCAGTCCAGAATGAACAGGCTTTTTCAAAAACAGAATGTCCGTTTAATTACCATATAATGGTGATGTCAGTCCAGAATGAACAGGGTTTTTCAAAAACACAAAGTATGTTACCTTATGTCCATATATGGTCACTCCAGGCCAGAATGAACAGGTTTTTCCTGTCCCACAGAATGTCCGTTTAATTACCATATATGGTGATCTCAGTCCAGAATGAACAGGGTTTTTCAAAAACACAAAGTATGTTACCTTATGTCCATATATGGTCACTCCAGGCCAGAATGAACAGGTTTTTCCTGTCCCGTACGTGTAAAATATCAGTCCAGAATGAATCTAGGCTTAGATGAATGGATACTTTGAGGATTGGTCAAGCTTCACATGATAATTTGGCCTTCAGGGTTTATCTGTCTTGTACATGCAGTATCTATTGCAGATTATCAAAACAGATGAAAAATACATTCAGAATAGAGGTTTTATCTGTCCACCGCTTCACTTCGAACCGAGGTTTGATTTTTCTCTTCTATTCACTCTTTGACTGCCACCAGGCTGTTAATGGCCAGGCTGTTTGTCTGACATCCTGTCTGTTCTCCCTCTGTCTCCCCCTTGCTTTATAACCCACAAGAAGCTCTATTTGGCTCTATCTGGTTTCAGACAGCGACAATTAGGAGTTTCTCCTGCATCTCGGCTACACAAAATGGAGTTTCTGGTGACACATAAATGTGCACATGAATGTGCACGATAAATTGTTATTAGCCTTTGGTCTGGTCAAGGATACTAACAAACCTGGCTGGTATGTTGCGCATAATATACTCCCGACATAATCTGTTTCCAAGAGGTAACCCAGCACTTCTTGGCGTTGGCCGTCAGTCAAAGTTAGAGGGAAAAAGTCTGACCAACCGCATATCCTGGACCTTTCTGGCGCAAATCGACCCCCACCCAGGATTCAAGACAGCGACCACGCTACATTAAACCCTGTAGTCTATGGTTGCTGTTTCGAATCCTGGGAGGTGTTCGTTTTGAGCCGGTGTAAAGGTCAGGACACACGAAAACCTTATATAGTCTGAGCAGACCTCTAGACTGACATCATACACAACACAAAGAATATTGCCATGCATGCCTATCAACACTGATTCGCGCAGGCGCCCTTACAGGAATTAGCTTGCACCGCTCACTTCGCACCGGTGCGATTTTTTATATATATTATATATATATATATTTGGCCGACATCTGCGTCACTGCTTATAGGTCGACATGAGGCAATGATAAAGAGACCGCTCTAGAAATAATGTACTATTATGCTCGCCAATTCTTTTCACAATAGGAGTGCAGAAGCAGCTGGGGAGATATCATTGAAGTATGTACTGTGGTGGTACTCAGACTTTTACTTGTAAAAGTAGCAATATCACAATATGAAAATCGCACCTGTGTGAAACAAACACTGGGACCCGGTTATAGACAACTCATTACGATGGCGTAGTTACTCACTTTGATGAATAGATTTGTTTACCCAGTCAGTAGACATCAGCGCATCAAAACATCGGCAGAACAGAAAAAAAAGTCTTTTCCAGAATTCCAAAAGTGCAAACCCGTTTTTTTAATATTTTTTTATGATGTCTGAGATGCCGTTGATTTCAGATAACTTCGCTTAATGCAGCTATTATTTGCGATTTGTGAACTCGCTTCGGACATGGTGGCTGTCATGTTTGTTTTCAAAATGTGAGAGGTGCAGCAGCAGCTCAACCAATCAGGATCGGTGAGAGGCGGGTCGCTCCAAATGCAGCCATTTGATTGGAAATGAGAAAAGTATTTCTTGTAATGAGACTCTATGGGAGGGTACACCTACCAAGAAAGGAAGCACATTGGTGATGACGTATAGCTTGGATGGCCGTGCCAGGCAAATGAAGATCAGCAACTGAGTAAATGTGCTCAATGTAACTTTCCACCACTGTGTAATGTATAGTGTATGAGTTTGGCTCATTTCACAGAAGCAACAGAATTATTTAAAACTATTTACTCAATAGGAAATATTCAATAGTTTCTCACTAAATATGAAGGAAGCAGCTCTGGGTTTTGCGCAGTGATGTGGAGTTCCCACATCGCACCGGCGATGTGTGTCTGTTATCAGAAGAATGACACGTATCACCCCTCTGATATCAAACTATATAAATATCCGTTTGAGGTGTGGTGTACCTCCCATGGGGATGTACTGTAGCAGAGGCTTTAGAAAAGAATCTCTCAAGAATCTGACGTGTGCATGTGCCTGATGCCTGGAAATGTTTTTGTGTTTATGACAACAACATATATGAACATACATACCGATACATTATAGATTATTGCCCTAAGAGTGTCAGTCAAAAGTAGCGAAAATAGACAATCTACAAGCATTTACAAGTCAAAGTGAGCGTTGAGTGTTCAAGACTGTCAGTGGGTTTTATAAATGTCTAACCAATGAAAAGTATTAACAAGAGCTTATGATAAAATAATAACTACATAATATTGGAATGTGAGAACGTATGTATTTGCATTGGGTATACATCCACTGCATATCTCTTGGAGCAGGGGTCTTCAACAGGGGGTCCGGGACCCCTAGGGGGTCCTCAGAGTTACTACAGGGGGTTCTCCAAATCTTTGTGTGACTTCTTTTCCCTCCTTTTTTATATTAACCACTTGAACCCTAGCGTCCATATTCTGAGAAATGTAGCCAAAAATAGCAGATCTAAAGTACAAGCTCATAACACCTCGCGCTGCGAAGCGTTGTGAGCTTGTAGATCGGCTATTTTCGGCTAAGAGGTTTGGTGAAGAGGAGAAAAAGAGCAGAATGAGTACAGAGTGAAAGGTCAAGTTTATTAAGTATTGACGGTTCAAGTGGTAAAATATCTGAAAACACAAATTGACATGAATCCAAAATACACTGATGATTGTGCTGTCAAACGATGAAACTATATGGAATCTATGAGAAGGTTGTGGGGGTCCCTGCTTCATCTCTCTCTCAACTAAGGAGTCCTCGGCCTGAAAACGTTGAAGACCCCTGTCTTAGAGGGGTTCCATACTTGAGGTTCCTGCAGGTTTGCATATTTAGCCTAGAGGTGAGCTGCAGGGGGCTGACAGGCAGGCAGGAGGATGACAACTTGCATACGAGAGCAACACTCTCACATTACCGCATTAGTATGCAAGAAGAAACATTGCATGTGGGTGAACATGTTTAATATGACTGAGTGTGTGTGTGTGTGTGTGTGTGTGTGTGTGTGTGTGTGTGTGTGTGTGTGTGTGTGTGTGTGTGTGTGTGTGTGTATGTGTGTGTGTGTGTGTAACATATCATTATACTTGTAAGGGCATAATGTCCCCACAAGTATAGTAGGAGTAGAGAAATAGACATAGTTAGGACTGCTTATAGGTCCTGCTTTTCACAAGAACAACTGTTGTTTTATTGTTATAAAACCTTTATTTAGGCTTGAAATACACTTTTGTGCACACGCGCGCGCGTGTGTGTGTGTTGTGTGACTACTGCAGAGTTTCCCCAGGAACATTGAAGCATGCTCACGTCACGTGAGCATCACAGAACCGAACCACTCACACAATACAGTTCATAGTTATTATGTGGAACCTTATAACACACACACACACACACACACACACACACACACACACACACACACACACACACACACACACACACACACACACACACACACACACACACACACACACACACACACACACACACACACCGTGCAGCACCGCAGTGCGAGAACACACACAGTATCATCAATATCGCTCAACCTCAACTTGTCAAACTGGCAGAACAAATGAGGGGGAATAGATTATGCTGCTGCGAGAGAGCAGTATGTTAATAAGTGCTTGTTGGTGCATCCGTCTGAAAGCGTTCCAACCGCACATTCTGCAGATGGTTCACACGATATGTGTGTGTGTGTGCGCGCGCGTGTGTGTGTGTGTGTGTGTGTGTGTGTGTGTGTGTGTGTGTGTGTGTGTGTGTGTGTGTGTGTGTGTGTGTGTGTGTGTGTGTGTGTGTGTGTGTGTGTGTGTGTGTGTGTGTGTGTGTGTGTGCGTGCGTGCGTGTGTGTGTGTGGTGTGCAGGGGGCATGCTACAGTTTCGGAAAGGTGCTGATCCAGAGTTTAATAACGTTTCTTCTAATTTTCGTGAAAGACCATTACCACCAGAAGGTTAGAAAAATACACAATGCTAATAGCTTCTTTTCCCCCTACCGCATCACTAACAGTAATGCACTCTTCTGGTTTAACCCATTTAGGCCTAAAATGTAATGCTTTAACTATTGAAAAATAGCAGATATACAAGCTCACAGCGCGGCACCGAGTGCCGCACTGCGAGCTTGTAGATCTTGCTATTTTTGAAAAATCGTGAAAATGTGTGCACATTTTTCAATATATATTCTTCAAAGCAAACTTTTGTAACTCAAATCTCTGCTTCTGGGGGGTCCCTGGAACAACATATTTTGAGATTGGGGTCTGTGGCCAAATAAATGTAATTTTTGGGATCCTTGACATGAAAAGGTTTGAGAACCACTGATTTAGAGGAAGGATTTAAAAGTCGGGTCAAAGATCGGGTCAAAGAATGGCACACATTTTTCAAGATTTTTCAAAAATAGCAGATCTAAGTGCCGCGCTGTGAGCTTGTATATCTGCTATTTTTCAATGGTTAAAGCATAAAATAATGGTTAAAGTGGTTAAAATCAAACGCGACTCGGGCGAGTTCCAGGTATTTGAGCGTTAAACAAAAAAACATCTCTTTTGTTGAGAGATACTGTGGAGAGGCACAGGGATCTGGCATGTTTTTTCTCTCCAAGCCAGCCTACAAAAGAGACCCTGGAAAACAATGAACAACACAGCAGCGGATGTGTTTTGTCAACAAAACAAAAACGAGAATTGTAAACAGTCTGGTTCGGCCTATTAGAAAACAATAATGGTCTCTGCTTCTCTGGCTCCACATCACCCACGCACCTCGCCGCCGCTCCACCCCCAGCTGGGCTTCCGTGATTGGAGTACATGTCTCTGTGTTGACTTTAGGAAATCAAGCCGTGTGGCTCGCCATTACCTATTCACCACAAACACGGGGGAAAAGTAATGAGACAGGCTGGGCTCTCAGAACATCACATGGATCATGGGTCTGCTGAGATGTTGAGTCACGATGACGCCCGGTGAATCATCCTTTGTGCGTATAAGAGAAACCATCGGTGGCTTTGTGTGTGTTTGGCAAACAAGTGCCCTTCGGTGGTCTGCGGATTAACGGAAACCATTATCTTCCAAAACACCAGCGTTTGAGGGGTCTGGTGGTGGTTACATCGACGATTCCCAGGGGACTATACAGAGAAAATAGCCTCTTGGCTTATTCTGCAATTTTATTTGCATTTATTAAGTTACACTGTGTGCGCTTTCAAATAAACTATACTCAAACTATTTTCTCTTCTGTTCTTTTCTATTCTATTTTGCTCTATAGCCTAATCTTATCAGGCCAGTCTCACTCACTATACAAACAAAATAACATGGAGCAGTAAGCCGAAAACAGAAATGCTGATATGAATGAACACATTACAAAAAAATGCTCAAACATTGAAAGTGTAATCATCATCATCATCATCATCATCAACATAGATAATTGTCCATTCTGATGATAGGACAACTTTAGTCACATAAACCCTATTTCAGGGGTCTTCAACGATTTCAGTCCAAGGACCCCTAAGTTGAGAGAGAGATGAAGCAGGGACCCCCACCACTTGTTAATAGTTTCCATATAGTTTCATCGTTTGCCAGCACAATCATCAGTGAATTTTGGATTCATGTCAATTTGTGTTTTCAGATATTTAACCACTTGAACCGTCAATACTTATACAACTTGACATTTCACTCTGTACTTAGTCTGCTCTTTTTCCCCTCTACACCAAAGCTCTTTGCCGAAAATAGCCGATCTACAAGCTTACAACGCCTTGCAGCGCGAGGCGTGAGCTTGTAGAACTGCTAATTCTGTCTAAAGTTCTCCGAGTATGGACGCTAGGGTCACATAAAGACAGAGTTACTACAGGACCCCCTGTAGTAACTCTGAGGACCCCCTGTTGAAGAACCCTGCCCTATTTGATCAGAGTCCCTCAGCACTCTATACTAGTCACTTTTCTGGCGTTGCAACACGCCAGATTGTGAGCTTATAGATCTGCTATTTTCCCGTGAAGTTTTCCTCAGAATAAGACGGCGACGGGGTTTCAAGTGCTTAATTAACTAAATGCACTTTATTGAACTCCAGATCACCTCTTTTAGACCACACCGCAGAGAAACCCACAATTTCCTGTCCAAGTTTGCCTGGTCAGGAAGTACGAGGTAAGAGTGTGCGGTTGACAACTTCCTGCTGAGGTCAGTATAAAGCGAGAGACTCGTGGAGTGAAGAGAAATGAGACGTCCACATTTCCGCGCACATGTGGACTGATACAGAAAAGCACGAAGCTCACAGAACTTTTCTCGATTGCTCTAAGGTTCAAAATGTTGTCAGACAATTGTTGCATTGCAATCAATAATCTGCCCTTGGACAGATTATTGATTGCAATGCATAGCACTTTTTGAACTTCTTTTAGTTACTAGCAACTCACTACAACACAAAAAAGGCCTTGAAAGATTGTTTGGCTATTCATTGTGTTATTGATTAAACCTAGAGACAGATAAACTGTGGGGAAAGGCAAAGGAAAGCAAACTGCCTGGTAAGTTGTATCACAGTAACTAGGGCTGGGCAATATGACAATCAATATCATGGTTAATGAAAGCTTTTTCGATTACAATTAATGAATGATGATTTAAAAAAAATGTAAATTGCCGATCTAATTCTACAAGCTCTCAATGTGTCGTGGTGTGAGCTTGTAGAACGGCTATTTCTTTTACAGGGCTTAAGTGCTTTATCAGATTTAGTAAATTATGAAACAAATCTATTCAAATTGTGAGTGTTGATTTACTTAGTTGCGACCGTAGGTCACTCAAAATCCCTCATTAATTTGTCACTCAAAATCCCTCATTATTTTCTTTGTCACTCAAAATCCCTCAGTAATTTGTCACTCTTCCTGTGACTCAAGAGTAAGTTAGCATCTAAACTCAAGAGGTAGTTTGTCCACCCATTGTAGTGCTTGGCTTGGCTGTGTCCTCGTGACATCTCACTGGAGTTGTAGATCGTTAGGTCCAAATATGGAGTGAGATCTAGAAAGATTAGCAAGATGTGTCGGGTAGCTCCACATGGAGTAACTGTGGGTAACTAGCGCAACCTCACTTCTCGCCCTTAGGGCGTCTTACTGGTATAGAAAAAAAATGCTTCTCAATTATTTAAGATGAAGTCGTTATTGGTTCTAAATGTCTGTGTGGATATATTTTCAGTTACGGTAATGTAGAGGTGTGCATAGTTGAGCCACATCACTCTCTGGTGGACAATTCTGCAGATAATTTGACACCATAAATGACAAACAGATGGCTTCATTGTTCACCTCTTTCAAAAGAGTCCTGCGATGTCACGCGTACTGTACAGTGCATCATTGCAACTTCTGAGGTCCATTAACTTGTCAAAACCACATGAACATTCAGGCAGGCATAGAATGCAAAGGCATGACTAATTATCTGCAGTGTGACACACACACACACACACACACACACACACACACACACACACACACACACACACACACACACACACACACACACACACACACACACACACACACACACACACACACACACGTTGAATTAGTCAACAATCTCCTGTTGGCAACAAGCTTGTCTTCAGAGATGTACACGCATGAATGATAATATGATGAAGTGTAGTCTTTGCTGCTCTGAAAGCCAAATTTGTTTTTTGTTAGTGTTTGACCTTGTGGTTCAGTACAAGGCTACACTACACACACACACACACACACACACACACACACACACACACACACACACACACACACACACACACACACACACACACACACACACACACACACACACACACACACACACACACACACACACACACACACACACGCATGCACGCGCCTACGCACAGTACGCACCCACTCACACTACCACAAAGCCCAAAGGAAAATTGAGAGTCAAGGGCAGCCCCTGCAGGAGCTATACAATCTATGGGATATGTCTATTTTATTCAGGAACAGTAGAAATTGGACAAAAAGAAGGGCAGAAAGGCTACAGCGGGTTGGGTACAGACGGAGTGAACAAGAGAGAGAGAGAGAAAAGGATAAAGATATGAGAGATAAAGAGAGAGAGCAGAGAGGTAGATAGATACTACAGACAGACAGGCAGGCAGGCAGGCAGGCAGGCAGGCAGGCAGACAGACAGACAGACAGACAGAGAAAGTCGCAAAGAAACCGGGGAGTAGAGAGGTAGACAGTAGACACAAAGATTACATTATATGGGACAGTATCGCCTCTGTCGGGTGAAAACCTCATAAAGTATGTCCACAACTACTGTATGTCCAAAGCTGAAATGATCAAAGTATCAAAAGTAGCAGATCTACAAGCTCACAGTTGCATATCTGCTACTTTTGAAGCTTTTGCGTGAAACTGTAGTACAGTGGTTTCCTCCCTTTTCATATTAAGGATCATTATTTATTCGGAATTTGAGCAACGGACCGCCATTTGATGAGATTTAGCCTCTCAGACATGATCAAAATGAAAATTCTTCTACATTCTCTAATTGTGTACTTTGTAAATTGTAAATTAAAGGAGTAGTTCACCACTTTTCAACCTGTCTTCATATAATAGGTCCTCACTAATGTTCATGATAAAATATCTCAATTTTTTTCTACTCAGTCCAAGTCTCCTAGGAGAGCTGTGGGAAGTTCAGAATCCATCGTCTAGTGACATCATCATTTTCCCAAAAAAAAATAAATTAATCAATATTTTTGAAAAAAATATTTAGATTTTTATTATCGCGAGAACAATGGCTTCCACTTTAAAATTGCAACTTTTCAGGAATAGAAAGCCTGCAGTTTCTATAAGCTGGATTGGCAATCGATGATGTCACAAGACGATGGGTTTCTGACCTGCCCACAGCCCTCCTCAAAAAAAAAGAAAAAGAAAAAGAAAAGCTATTTTTGATTGAGGACCAATTAGATGAACATAGGTTGAAAAGTGGTGGAGTGCCCCTTTAAGTATAATGCAGATTTTTAACAATAATTTACTGTAAAGGTGGTTGCACACTGCACTGCGTGTTTTCGTTGCGTTTTGGAAATCCGAAAGCCGTAGGCCAGGGAGAGAGAGAGGAAAGGGAGAGAGAGCAAGGGACTCAAAAATCAACCCTGGTCCGAAAATAAATACAAAACGGGCGGTAGTTTGCAAACGTGATTGACATAACGTGAGGTTGATTTTTTTATTCACGCATTCCGAAATTCACTCCGATATTCGGCCCGAAAAACGCAGCAGTGTGCAAAGACCTTAACTCTTGAGAGTGTACAATGAAACCAAATGGACCTGTAAGGGTCCATTTGGTTTCATTCTCTCAAGAGTTAAAGGTAGGGTAAGTGATTTCATTTAATTCAAATAATAACAAAATGGGTCTATGTTCTGATAGTACTAGTAGTCGGGGATCCACATGCCCAAAAGCTCAAGGAATAGGGTTGAACCTGTGATGTTCTGCCGCACTTTTTATTTCTGTTTTATCTATTAGTTTGGTCATTAAGGTCCACAGAATGAGAGGCCTGCTCTGCCGGAAACGTCGCGAAAAAAAGTTATGGCCATTTGTATATTCACTGTCCCATTGACTCCACTAGAAATATTCAAAAAAGGAAAAAAAATCTGCTTTAAGTAGCATGTGAGGGGTCAAACAGCGGGTTCTTCATCATTCTGAATCCATTGCAAGCATTTGTTTTGCATGAAAAACATTCCTTGGGCAAAATATTGGCCCGTAAAAGCTGTGAAAAGTGATGAGTCATCACTTATTTTCCACTTTTCACAGTTTTTGCGGGCCAATATTTTGCCCAAGGAATGTTTTTCATGCGAAACAAATGCTTGCAATGGATTCAGAATGATGAAGAACCCCTAGTTTGACCCCTCACAATAGATAAAACAGAAATAAAAAGTGCGGCAGAACATCACAGGTCCTCTCCCATTTTGATGACTGGATCCCCGGCTATAGTTACTATAGAGTGTTTGGTCCATATTTGGACTTCAGCCTTATCTCCTGTGAGGAGGAAAAATCTGTTTCAGTTGCTCCACCAAAACTGTTGGGCCTTGGTGCGTGCAAGCCCGCCCCCACTTGATCATGATTGGAGGAAGGCCCCCGCCTGTCACCTACATGAAAACTGAAACTGAAACTTAAGTGAAATCACTTACCCTACCTTTAAAGATATATAAGTTCCCATTTGGTTACCAACTCTTAATCATTTAGCCAGGGACATTTAGCCAGGGACCCCCTCAGGGACCGCTGGTTTGGCGGGTCCCCAGACCACTGGTTAAAAACCACTGAAGTAGGGTCTTCATTTGCAAAAAAAAAAAAAAAAGTTATGGAGATAAAAGTTTTTTTCTGCATAACAGCGGCGATATACTGCACACGACATGCAGAAGCAATAAACAGCATTTTTTAAATACTGGGTATTCCATCCTTTGCCTTTTTTTACAAGTCTTGCTGTCCAGAGGGGCATTCATTCGTCCGTCATCTGCAGATCCACAACTGCCAATAAAACCTCAGGGCGAGTCCTTTTCCTGCTGTCTGCCATCGAGTAAGCAAACGGCAACGTCCAGTTAAAAAAAGAAAAAAGAAAACGAGGCCTGTAAAACCTCGGGCCCTGTTCCCCGGAGCGAGGTCTGAAACAATACTGTCTCTTTCCTCTTGCGGACGTGGAAACACAGAGGAGGTTCTGCCGTGTGGCTGCCATATGTGCACACCTGGACAGTGGTGGAAAGTAAACGAAGTACCATGTACTCAAGCACTGGACATTATAATTATTTTATACTTTAGCTATTGAAAAATAGCAGATATACAAGATATACAACTTGTAGATCTGCTATTTTTCGAAAAGTCATGACAATGTGTGCAAATCTTTGAATATTTGTATTTTTTAAGCAAATATTTGTAGCTCAAATATTTGCTTCTGGGGGGTCCCCAGAACTAAATATTTTGAGATGGGGGTCTGTGACTAAATACATATCATTTTGGGGGTGCTTCACATGAAAAAGTTTTAGCACCACTGACATAGAAACCTTTCAAAAAACCTTAGGAGGATTTGAAATATTCAAAAACGTGCACACATTTTCACGATTTCTCATAAATTGCAGATCTACAAGCTCGCTGTGAGCTTGTATATCTGCTATTTTTCAATAGTTAAAGCACAAAATGTGAGTGAATCCTTGTACCCATTGGTCCCAGAATTTGGTGCGACACCCCTGCTTATACTGTATAGTACTGTACGTACAATTTTGGGTACTTTCACTTTACTGGAGTCCAATTTTCAGTGCTTTTACTTCTACTACGCTACATCTCAGAGGCAAATATTGTTTTACTCCCAATACAATTATTTGAAAACCCTACTGATTATTATTACAAAACATGCATTACCCACAGCAGCCCTAATTTAAACTTTAGATAAATATTTGTTATGCATTTTAGACATTATGAAAACTTGTGAAACGGGACATTCTGCCGCATAATGAGTACTGTTACTTTTGGTACTTTTAAGAATATTTTGATGCCAATACTTTTACTTTTACTCATGTACATTTTGATGACCGGACCTTTGGAGTGTTTCTACATAGCAGTATTGATACTTTTACTTGAGTACTTCTTCCACCACTGCACCTGGATGTTCTGCTCCTATAGTGCAGTGGTTCTCAACCTTTTCAGGCCGCGACCCCCAAAATAATCATATTTTAACTGGGGACCGCCCCCCCTGATGAGCACTAAGAGTTGAGGCACTACATTTTGCATAACACGGTTCTATTGTGAAAATAGCAGATCTACATGCTCACAACGCCTCGCAACGCGAGGCGTTGTGAGCTTGTAGATTGGCTATTTTCACAATTTCTGCCTCTAATATTTGACAAATTGGCCAATGTTTGATTTGTTATTTTAGAGGTATTAAAAAGTCCTTAAATTGTCAATTTAGAAATGTGCAGATACCCTCTATACTAGTATACACTTAAACTTTATGTTGGTTTGTTTACTGTTGAGAGAGAAAACAATGTTTCACATTATGTTGATCATCTGGGGACCCCCAAAATAATGTGGTTCCCAACCCACAGGTTGAGAACCACTGCTATACGATGCTATACCTCTGGACGGCTCTCCGGAGGCTGCAGCTTTGAGCCAGATGTGGTCCTCCTTAAACATTCACCTTTTTTGTTTGGGATTTTGTCTTTGTTGTTTTATAATTTTATCAACCGCCCCATTGTTGCTGATGTTGTTGTTGTTTTTTTTCCCCTTGTAGAAGAGGTTAAAAACACCCCACGGATAGAAAACACTGTGCGATTCATTATTCATCATTCCGTTTTGCAGAGTTCATGTTTAAAGTTACATTCTGACAGGGGAGAGGGGGGAGGGGGGGGGGGGGGGGGTGTTGGGGGGAGTGGGGAAACCAGAGAACGTTCGCAACGACCAGAAGGCATACTTTGAATTATTGAGCTGACAAGGCCAGAAATGAAAGCAGACAGCAGTTAACAATATCCATTATCTCGCTATTGAAGTGAATTCAAATAAATAAATAAAACGCACGCAAAAAACAAAAGCACACAAAACAAAAAAAATGTCAGTCAGGGATTCTCTCTTTGCTCTATCCCGTGAGCTCAAAAAGTAACAAACAGAAACAGATATTATTGTGGCTCACCTTATTGGTCAAAGTTCAAGAAAGCAAACCTCCCGCGGCGTCTTTGATGTTCTCCGCAGGAAGATATTCTTGCCCAGCTGGACACGACCGCAGCCCGGTCCACTTGTCCCCGGGTCACACACTGATACGAGAGCCTGGGGAGAGAGACAGAGAAAGAGAGAGAGAGAAAGAGAGAGCATGACGTCGTTGTCGGGTGGAAACCTCGTATCTCCAAGTTTCAAATTTGTACGTTCTTTCGCAAAGTTTAAGGCCCTGCTTCATCGTACAAGGCCGTCGCACAAAAGTAGTGAAAACAGCCGATCTTGTAGATCGGCACACAAGTGCCTGTAGTGCTTGTAGATCGACATACAAGGTTTTCACCCGACAACGACGATGAGCGCGGCGAATGCTGATTGCTGTGCTATAGCCTTTAAGATATGGATGGAGAGAAAGAAAATAAAGGGAGATGAAAAATGAAAAGATAAGACGGAACAAAAACAAACTAAGCCATCTGAAAATGGCTCGGGCGAGCTGAGCCGCCGTACGTGCCGTTAGATAATAGGACGCCGTGTCGACCGCTTATTCGTTCAACGTCCCAGGTGCCGTTCCAGCTGCGAAGCACAAAGCCTGATTCAGATAAACACATAAACACATTAATAAATAAACGGAGAGGAGGGATGGGGGTGGGGGGGAGTCGAGTAGGAATGATTTAAGCATTCGTGAGGAGGGTTGAGGGTCAGGTCGTGGTTGAGGAGAGGGAACTGTGTCAGCGCTGTGTACCGTAGGAGGTCAAAGATGACTGTAAAGACTTCCGAGAAAGCCTTCCCTTGGCTGGGGGGAGAGAGAGAGAGAGAGAGAGAGAGAGAGAGAGAGAGAGAGAGAGAGAGAGAGAGAGAGAGCAGGGACGTATAGAGAATGTTAGAGAGACAGGGGCTGAAATTTCTAAAAGGGCATTTTGGTGAAAATATCGAAAATACCTCCAAGCTCACAAGTGTCGCAGCGCGACGCGTTGTGAGCTTGGAGGTTGGCTATTTTCAGTGCTTGATACGACACTGAACTAAAGCATAATCAAGTGAATACTGGAGATGTGGCATACAACATGGATTTCTACACAGAGAGGGCAATTCTTTCAACATTAGACGCTGCATTCAAGTTCAAGGAGTTTGGACAAAGGCAATTCTCTTGAATGCTGACTTCAGGTGTGGCATGGAAATAGGGCATTTACATTTAATTTCACCACAGTAAAAACTGCACTCATGGTCTGGAGAGGGCACTTTACAGACAGATAAAAGGGCAGGGGCTCAAGCCCCCTTTGATGTCTATGTGTGCACGTGCCTGAGAGAGAGAGAGAGAGCGAGAGAGGAAGAGACAAAAGAGGGAGGGGTAGAGAGAGAGAGAGACAGATGGAGGAGTGTTGGGTGGAGATGCGGGGCGAGTCGTGCTGACTAAGCCGGTCGTGAAAGGTCATGTTATGAACCTTTCCACGTTAACCCCTGCATCCTGCCGGGAGCAGACGCAGGGGGAACGGGGGCCTGGGAACGCCGGTGAGACCCTCTTATCAGGGCCACAAATCCACGGAGGAGAGCCAAGTGTGTCATCTATATCAAATAGCTTCCACCCACTCTCATCTGATTCCAATCCCCCCTCCAACCATAACTCTCATTCCAGCTCCAGCTTTTTGTGCCTTGACTTATAACTCCGTCGCATGACGCTGTCCCGCGCATAAAATAGCCGATCTGCAAGCTTCGAGATGCGTTGCGCCGCGGCAGCGCCGTGACCCTTGCAGATCGTCTGTTCCCGGGGCATAAATGTGTTTAGTAGGGGTGTAACGATACATTTGAACAACGACGCGATACGCGTCACGATACATGGTTGTCGATACGATACATGGACGATGTTGGTTCATTCATGGCGATACGATACGCTTCGGTTCAACGATTTTAAATCGATATAGTAACTATTTAGCAAAGAAATTAAAAGTGTAAAACGTGTAATTATTATGGGCGTAAACGCTGTGATTATCTAGCAAATACATGGACATTATTCAACACATATATGGACAAACCCACCTTGACATGAACACAGAGACATTTATCGATAGACCAAGAGTAGCTATATGGAATGGAAAGGTAATTAGACCCCTCTTTTTCATTTTCCCTCTTAAAATTGCCAAATACAAGGCACAAATACTTACAATCATACAATACGATACAAAGCCAAAACGGTACGATATTTTGCTTTTGCAAACGATATAGTAGATCATTGGAAATTAAAAATCGATTTTTCGATTCAGTTACTATATCGTTACACCCCTCGTGTTTAGTGTAAAATCATGCCTTAGTGTTTTCCTTCCCAAGGAGCCTGCTCACTCTAACTGCCTCGCTGATTACGTTACATTTCTCTTAATGGACAATTTCCCTCTAAATCTTTTCTCCTCCGAGTTCTCTCGCTCGCCGCACACGTGCAGCGCCGCACGGAAAGACCAGGAAAGGATGTATCATGGGTAATCATTCCTCGATGGTTAACTCAGCCCCCGAGGTCGGCGCTTATCTATGAAATCTCGCTCTGAATTCCTTCATTCCGGGGGAAGGCATTCGGTCAGGCCGGCCGGGGCCTATGGTGTGCGCGCACGCGTGTGCGTGTGTGTGAGTAAAAGGGGATGGGGGGTGATTATATATATCGTCGTTGTCGAGTGGAAACCTCGTATTTTCAAGTTTCAAATGTGTACGTACTTTCGCAAAGTAAAGCCCTGCTTCATCATACAAGGCCGTCCCACAAAAGTAGTGAAAACAGCAGATCTACAAGCACACAACGCCTCGCGGTGCGAGGCGTTGTGTGCTTGTAGATCGGCTGTTTTCACTAGTTTAAATCGTTTTTAAAATTATAAATGCAAAACGAACGGTTTTGGACATACAAGGTTTTCACCCGACAACGACGATATATATAGTGAATCAGGGCTGATTCAGTCGTTAGAAAACACTGATTGGGTTACAGTGTGTGTGTGCGGGGGGGTTCCCAGCAGGAAGCCCAGGCTTGTCACATCAGACGTAGACAGCAGTTGTCAGGGCGATTACGGGCATGCTAACGAGGATAGGCCGAAGAGGCCAGGGTGGTTTGGGGAGGGGGGGGACAGAGGCTCGATGACAATGATATTAATAACTGCAGCGTCTCGACCGCCTGTCTATTTTCCAAGTCATATTACCATCGGCGGCATATTGACAGCGTCGCGGCACTAAGTCCAAATCGATAACATTTCTGCCACGCTGTGTAGATTAAAGGAGGGGAAAGAATCTGATAGGATATTCTAGTCATATGTACAGTAACAGCATTTCAGGGGTGCGTGATAGATGAAAAGTGAGGCCTGCTCAAAAGCGGTTTTCGTAGCGAGTGGCAGGTGCTTTATTGTGATATTTTCCCCATCGAAAGCGTCGCTCTGGGTTGCTTTCACAGTTGGCTGGCATTGGTCGAAAACCGCAAAGTGCCCAGTCAGCATTATTAGCTTGGGGATGTGCATATCAGCGTTTGGTGGCAGTCTAAAATACGTTTTTCCTTTAGTGTGTACTCAGTCATAGAGGCACATGGGTGCACAGATGAGCATGCGGCATACACAGCACCCTTGAGGGTACTTGTGTTTATGCCATTTACACACGTGAAATGCATAAACACGTACATGCGCACATGTGGACCTTTACACAAACGCAACCACATACAGTAGAGTGTAGACCAGGGGTCTTCAACAGGGGGTCCGGGACCCCTAGGGAGTTACAAATGGGGGTCCTCCAAATCTAACCAACCCTAGTGTCCATATTCTGAGAACTTTGGCCAAAAATAGCAGATCTACAAGCTCGAGGCGTTGTGAGCTTGTAGATCTGCTATTTTTGGCAAAGAAGTTTGGTTTAGAGGGGAACTAAGGGACTAAGTACAGAGTGAAAGGTCAAGTTTATTAAGTATTGACGGTTCAAGTAGTTAAATGTCTGAAAACACACATTGACATGAATCCAAAATACACGGACGATTGCGCTGTCAAACGATGAAACTATATGGAATCTATGGAAAGGTTGTGGACAGGGTTCGAGTTATGTGGGGGCCAATGGGGGCTTAGCCCCCATAGATAAAGTCTGGGACCCCATAGTCAAAAACCCCTATGGGGTCTCTTTTTTTTCCCAAGTGTTTTTTTTTTTTTTTTTTTTTTCTCCCCTGCGCTCTCTGGCTCTCATCAACACAAACGTAACCTCTCAGTGGCATGTAGGTGCTATTTGGCTACTATTTTCCAGGACAATTTCAAAATATGATCGATTGTATAGATGAAAAAAATAAAATAAAGACTCTTGTTTTGAAATGCGCTTCTGTGCAGAGAGGAAATGGCTTTCATAGGACGAGCCTTTAACGTTCGTCCACTCTGTCGTCAGTGCGTATCTTGCGCCCTGATGGACTCGTGGTGAAATTAACAACACAGGCATAATAAAGGAATATAACAGAACACCAAGACAAGACCATGTAGGCTATAAAGGCATTAAACATCGTTTCATCGTCACTCTGTCAACAATTGGTGAGTGAGTCGTGGCTAAATAGAGTTGGAGTAATGATGGATGCTATGCTGCTAGCTAACACTGTTTTGGCTAGCGTTGTGGACACATTGTATGGGTCCTGAAAATAGCAGATCTAGAAGTTCACAACGCAGCGCGAAGCGACTCCTTGTGAGCTTGTAGATCAGCTATTTTCATTTCTACTTGTTTGGGTTTAGTTTCTCTTGGTTCACGGGCTAAAACGTTTGGGAAGCAATACCATAATGCTTGCTGTAGTAGAACAGTGGTGTAAAATTAAGTAGATAACTGAAAAGCTTTTGGAACTGAATGATTATATGATACTGGTGTTGTCTGTCTGTTGGAGTGTTGGTACCAAGAATTCCATCTACTATAACTATATAGACTATCTTGCTGGCTGGTGCATGTGGAAAGGGGCAAAGGGAAAGTGTAGTGTGCCGTTCCCGATTGTTTAGCAAAAAAAAAACAGCGAAAACCCGAATAAAATGCGATCAAAACGCGATCAAAACCGCGAAAAACCGCCAAATTTCCGCGCTCGCGCGCGCGTGCATGACCCCCCCCCCCCCCCCATGTAGGGCCCCCATAGTTCTGGGAGTATAACTCGAACACTGGTTGTGGAGGTCCCTGCTTCATATCTCTCAACTAAGGGGTCCTTGGCCTGAAAACGTTGAAGACCCCTGGTGTAGACGCATACCGGTATATACGCTTGCACACAGTCGCACGCACACACACACACACACACACACGCGCGCACGCACGCACACACGCACGCACGCACGCACGCACGCACGCACGCACACACGCACACGCACACGCACACAGAGACGTGGATGGATGGGACAGTGGGACATAAAGCAGATGCCCTTTCACGTCTCTCTCTCCTTTACAGTGAGTCACCACCTCAATTCCCTGCCTCCCACCCTGTCAGCGCCGCTTAAAATAAAGGGAGGTGAGAGAGTGTGATGAAAGCAACACACACATGGACACCCTCTCCACTTACAGCCTTACGCTCACATCAGCCCACGCACCATTACTGCACCGTTGCTCTGATTTATCTGCTCCACCGGTGAGCCACTGGATCCATCCAAACTCATTAATTGGGCAAGTATTGTGCACACGCACAGGGGTGCCGCACCAAATCCTGGGCCCTGGGTACAAGGATTCACTGCGGGCAAGGTGACGGAGTTTAACCCATTTAGACTGGGAATGCATTATTTTGTGCTTTAAATATTGAAAAATAGCAGGTATAAAAGCTCACAGCGCTGCACTGAGTGCCGCGCTGCGAGCTTGCAGATCTGCTATTTTTGTGTGTCTTTCAATATTTCAAATCCTTCTAAGGTTTTTTTTTTAAAAACCTATGTTTCTATGTCAGTGGTGCTCAAACTTCTTCATGTGAAGGACCCCCAAAATGATATTTGGCCACGGACCCCCATCTCAAAATATTTCGTTCCAGGGACCCCCCAGAAGCAAAAAAAGCTTGCAGCGTGCATGGCACTCGGTGCCATGCTGTGAGCTTGTATATCTGCTATTTTTCAATAGCTAAAGTATAAAATAATTAAGGCCCCTCCACCTTGGGCCCTAGAAACTCAATCCCACTTTTCTCCCCCTTGTGAAGCCCCTGCTCACGCACACACTTTTTTATTAATAATTGTCCGGTCGTTCAGCGTGCCCGTGGGATCCAGTCAATTATCCTGTCCGGCTTTACCTCTATAAAGTTCCCCTCGTGAGCCTTTTATAACACAGGTGTTATGGAAGGCCTGCAGGCTATATGGCGAGCAGTGGGAATACACAGCGCGCGTAACCCCAGAGCTGGTCTGAGCACGCTCCCTTGTTGTTCTACTGAGATCCAGGTTATTAAAAATGTGTAATTCCAGACAGTGTTGTTTTTGACAGCAAATTTTGATTTAGTTTTAGTCATAGTCTTTTGAAACCTGAAAAGTTTTAGTTTTAGTCTGATTTTAGTTGACTAAATCTACAGTCGATTTAGTCAACTAAAAAGTATTTTGGCAGGCCTTGATGGCATCGTAATGACAGATTTTACACTTGATTGCATGAGGAAAATAGCCGATCTACAAGCGGCTATTTTCGATCTATTTTCGATCTACAGAGCGTTGCAGCGCGACGCGTTGCGAGTTTGTAGATCTGCTATTTTCAGCACGCAACACCTGAGAGCAACCTAACATAAAATTACTTTCTTCAGCACTAGTCCCTCCCTAACGTTTTAGTCTAGTTTTTATTTTGTTGGCGAAATTGACAATATATTTCACACTATGTAAATTTCCTTGATGTGTGCTGTGATGTGTGATACAGCTTAGTTTTTATTTAGTTTTCGTCAGTGAAGAAAACGCAGTCGACAAACATTTTTCGTCATAGTTTTAGTCGACAAAATCAACGCTGATTCCAGATAAGATCAGGTAAGAAAAGATATTAGATCCTTGTTTTGCCACTGTGCAAGACAACACAACAAGATCACGCATGGCAAATCAATAACAGCAGTACTCAAAGCGCAATCCGGTGTGCAAATAAACAATAAACGATTGACAGCATACAGTATGTTTAGCAGCAGTACAGTAGTGTACTGCTCAAGTACGAGGCATATTGCACAGTGGTGAGTTCAGTCTGCGATTCTGTCAGGACATGTTCAACAACTTGACAGCTTTGAGGAAAATATGCTGTATATGATATAGCCTGCCGGCTGCCGCATTATCGAGCTAGTCTTGGTAAGTGCAGAATATTAAATATGACGCGTGATAAGAGGTATGCGCTGGACAGTGGATGTGTATTCAGCACTCTTTATGCGGTGAGTAATGGGCTTCCTCTGTGAGGTTCCATAATTTATGTCCTTTGTGGCTTCTGGGGTATCTTATTTATGTTGATGTGTCAAAGGTCCCTGGCAAATCCAGTCGCTTCTTCATTGTTTCCAGGCAGGGCGAGCACATCAATATAGAGGAGTCTGACTTAGGGTTAAGCACCCATTACCACTGGCTGCTGGACTTGGTTTGAAATGGTTCGCATGCTTGCTTATAACTTAAAGCAAACCCAACACTTCTGTGGGCCAGGGACGTGCTGGCCATTGGGAAAAGCGGGCCCAACTCCTGAACGGCCGGTTTACTGTCAATATTCCAGGATGACCTCCCACTTGGGTAATGACGCCCCCTGGCGATCATTCAGAGAAACTACTTCAGCTCCCGTACTAACGTAGGTAGGAAGGGCCTGTCACTCAAACCGGAGTGACCCGCCTCCAGGCTATATAAACCCCCGGAGGCGGAAGTAACATCCTCTTTTCACTCTCTGCGATATCACATTCAGATAAGTTGAAACTCAGCCTTGTATTATTATTCTTCGCGCATTAGCCTAAAGCGGTGGCATTGGAGTCGCCCACTGGCGAGTGTTGAATTAACCCGTACTTAAGAATACTTATTCTTGTTCCGTCCTAAATCGACGGTTATTTCCTTTTATAACAAAGGATTATTACTGCTTGTTCAGGCCTTCGCCGAAGCAAGCGTGGCATAGCATTAGCCGTTAGCTTGTTAGCTCGTCTGCTATTGTTAACGTTAGCTACACTGCTTACCGCTTGTTCAGGCCCTGCCCGAATCAAGCGTGGCCTAGCCTTAGCCGTTAGCTTGTTAGCTCGTCTGCTTCTGGTTAACTCTATCTACAGTGCTTCGCCATGGATCCTCTGGCCTTCCTGCCGAGGCAATGTCCAGGCTGTCCAGGACTCATCGACGGACAGGATCTTCACCATCTCTGTGTCGGCTGCATGGGCGTTGCACACGCCTTCTCTGCACTGAGTCCTCAGGGGAGAGCAGGACCTTTCTGTGACTGCTGCGTGGCCTACGACCACGATGTACTGATACACCGGTTCTACCTAGCCAGGGCAGGCCTCGGGGCCTGCGCTCCACCAGGTGGGTCCACTGCTCTCAACCCCACAGCCCAGTCTTTCCTTCCCCAGGCGGCCCGCACCGTTGGTCAAGGTGCGGCGCTGCCTTCCGGAGATCCGCTTGGCAATCAGCGCGCCATTCCAAGTCAAGATGGCGCCGTGCTACATGAGACACCGCCTGCCGCGCAACCGACCGCAGCTAGCTCCACTGTCACTGGAGCTGGCGGGTCTGGTGAAGTCGCCGCTAAGAAGGCGACCAAGAAGGCTAACATCCAGAAATCTCCGGTAGCCTTTTCCCCTTCGGGCGCGGTGCCCAAAAAGAAACGCTTGGATGTGACCGTCGGGGACGTCCCCCTCGACGTGAGCATCACCAAAACAGTCCAGACCTTCAGGCGAGAGTCGGACCTGAGCTCCTGTCAGAGCGAGGGTTCTGGTTCTGAATACTCTGGATACACGGCCGAGGAGGAGGAGGACTCCGTCGAGGACGAGGGTTCTCGACTCACGGTCACTGTGAAAGGTAATGCCCCTGCGGCTCCAGCACGTCAACTGGACGCCGCAGGGAGCTCCCAGGCCTCCTCAGGCACCACTGCCCCTCCACCCGCCAGTCAAGCGAGTGAAGCGGGAGCAGAGGACGTCGATTCTGCAGCAGAAATGCTGGATCATCTCACAGTCTACATGAGAGCTCTGGCCAGAGTTGGAGAGGAGTTGCCACCTCCTCTCCCCTCTGAAGAGGCCGAGGATGATGACGAAATGCCCGGGCAGGAGCCTTCGGTTCCCGCCCCGTATGTCCTCTCCAGGCTGCCGCTGGTGAAAGGTTTCACCAAGGCCCTCCATTCCTCATGGAAGACACATAAAGACCCCAGGAAGCTGCCTTTTTCTGTGTTGGATTTGGTGGGCGGTGCGGAGGCAGGCATGTCCACCTGCCCTAACCTGGACCACCTGTTGGCACAATCTTTTCTGAGTTCCGTCAGACCCCAGTACAAAGATGTAGGCACAGCTAAAAACGGGCCGTTTGTTGGCCCCGTCGGCACCAACCCGCCGGGGTTCACTGTCCTGGAGGACAAGCTGCAGTCGGACAGGGCTCGTAACGCCTACCGGTCCGCTGCTCTGGCCGCTAAGGACCTGAATCTGATCCAGCTCTTGCTCGCTTCCACCAAGGACCTGGTCAAAGGTCTGCCCACGGGGGAGCACACAGCTGAACTGAACACTCTATTTGACATCATGCTGAAGGTCAATTGGCATGCGGTTAAGTGGATGGGCAGGTCCATGGACTACAACCTCCAGTCTGAGAGAGCCCGCTGGCTCGACTATGTCGACCTCGAGCCTAAGAGGGACGTGGGCGAGAAGCCTCTAGGTCCTCGCGGGGAGATGTACAAGTCTCTCATAAACATGGAGAACAGTCCCACCACCCTCATGGGTGGGGGCTTGGAGCTGCTGCAGGGTAGAGTTACCTTCTTCAAGGCGGCTAAGGACATCGTCGAGTCCACCACAGTGCCACAGGATGAACCGCAGCAAGCTAGGAGGACGTCCCGCTCCTCCCGCGCCAAGGAAAGGGGCCGCTCTGCTTCTTTTAAGAAGCACTCGTCTTCCTCCAGGGGAGCCTCTGCAGCCAGGGCGCCTGACAGGCCCCGCAGCAAGGCTGTGGTTCCCGAGCGCGCTCAGCCGCGCCGCCCGTCCAAGGATGGCAGGCAGCAGTCTTCATACCGCGGTGGCCGCGGTAGGGGACAGCGCAAATGACACTTTGAAGAGGGGAATTGTGCTGGGGCGGGGGTCCGAGGTGTCTCTCGGTCCCCCTCCCCCCAAACGAGGGCGTTTTTCGGTACCCCGTGTCGGGGAAATGAAAATGTTAATTTTGATGCCTCCTGTGTCGACAATAAACATGTTGAAAGAGCAAAGTCTGTCTCTGTCCAACTCTCTCGCACTAGCACAGACGACCCCATCGTGCATGCCTCCTGTAGTAATGATGAAGTCCTGTCAGGACTCGATAATCAATCACAGGTTTTATCAGAATCCAGTAATGTTAATGTCAAACAATTATGTGGTTCCTCAAGCGCGCGAGTGGGATATCCCTCGCGTCGACAATATGAATCCTTTATGCATGCCTCCTGTAAGAATGATGGAGTCCCGTCAGGACTCTTTAATCAGTCAGAGGTTTTATCAGCAACCAGTAATGTTAACGTCAAACAATTATATGGTTCCTCATGCGCGCGAGTGGATTTTCCCTCGCGTGAGCGATGCTATGAATTTAACCTTGAGTCAGAAATTCTGTCGGCCTACTATGAGCCCGGGTCAAGGGACAAGCATAAAGGCCTTAGAGCAGGTATTAAACGTAAAAGTTCCTCTCCTGTCAGGGGAGAATGCTTTAGTTGTGGGCGAGTCTGTTTATCAGTCGAATCGCTTTGCTCTTCCTGTCGCTCTATCGAGCGAAAACCGAACGCTTCCGGTTTCACCGGATACGGATTCGCTAGCTCCCCGCTTCCGGTCCGGCCGCAAAAGAGCTCCGCTAGTCAAGCGGTACAATCAGAAGGTGTTCCCACCTTGCGGCCTATTGAACTCCCGCGCTCCGCATCCGGGTGTTCCGGATACGGATACGCAGGTTCCCCACTTCCGGTCCCGCCGCAAAATAGCTCCGCTAGTCAAGCGGTACAACCAGAAGGTGTTTCCGCCATGCGGCCTATTGAACCCTTGCGCTCCGCATCCGGTCGTTACGGATACGGATACGCAGGTTCCCCACTTCCGGTCCGGCCGCCAAAAAGCTCCGCCGTCACGGAAGCACAGTGGTGGGGTTTCTCTCGCTCAAAACACGCTAGCACGCTGTGCGCGCCAGTGGAAGTTATGCAACCCGAGCCATTGGGTATTTCGAACGATAACCAGGGGTTACAGGTTACAGTTCGCAGATATACCCCCGCTTTCGAGCAGGGTTATTCATACCAGAGCACGTGGTTTAAAAGCAAGTCTTTTGAGAGAAGAGATCAGCTCATTGCTAAGCAAGGGTGCTATAGTGGAGCTGGACAGGACCCAATCCCGCATGGGATTTTGGAGCCGTTATTTCCTGGTGCCCAAAAAGGGGGGGGGGCTACGTCCCATCCTGGACCTAAAGGCACTAAACGTGTACCTGAAGAAGTACGTTTTCAGGATGCTAACAGTACCCACCATGTTACGGTCGGTCAGGCAAGGGGATTTCCACTGTTCAGTGGATCTGAAGGATGCTTATCAGCACGTCCAGATTTATCCCCCACACAGGAAATTCCTTCGGTTCGCCTTCGAGGGTCGCCTGTACGAGTATACAGTACTCCCTTTCGGTCTGTCACTGAGCCCGAGGGTTTTCGTGAAAGTGACCGAAGCAGCCATCGCCCCGCTGAGACAGCAGGGCGTCAGGTTGGCGACGTACATCGACGATTGGATGATTTCAGCGAGCTCCGCCCACGAAGTGGCGCGTCACACACAAGTGGTTTTGGCTCACCTGAAGGCCTTAGGTTTCATAGTCAACCACGGCAAGAGCATGCTGACTCCAGCAAGTCGTCTTACATTCATTGGGGTCCTTCTGGACTCATCCGACATGTCGGCCCGTCTCTCAGAGGAGAGGGTGGACAGGTTTCGGGAATGTCTCGACTCCTTTCAAGTGGGCCAGGAGGTCACTTACAGGAGTTGCATGGTACTGACGGGAATGATGGCTTCCGCAGTACATCTGTTGCGTTTGGGCAGGTTTCATATGAGACCTTTTCAAAGATGGATGTTATCCCTCGGGATCCCGCCCTCCTTGAAGTACAAGAAGGTTACGGTTTCCCCTTCCTGCGCGATCGCCCTGTCTCCGTGGCTGGTGGAGGGATTCCTCACCAGCGGAGTCTCGATTGGCGAGGTGGTTTCCCACAAGTCGATCACGACAGACGCCAGTCTCAGTGGATGGGGAGCCACTTTCGAGGGGCGCACAGCGCAGGGGCTTTGGCCTCTGGAGATGAGGGGTCGTCACATCAACTATTTGGAGTTGATGGCTATACTCCTGGCGCTCAAGCATTTCGAGCCTTGGATTTTGCATTGTCACGTCCTGGTCAGGACAGACAATACGACGGCCATGTTTTATGTCAACAAACAGGGGGGCCTGTCGTCGTTGCCACTGGACCGTCTGGCTCGAGAATTGACGGTTTGGTGCTTGTCGCGCCTCAAGTCGATCAGGGCCTCACACGTCCCAGGTCTCCTCAACAGCGGAGCAGATCTCCTGTCCAGGGGAGGTCCTCGCTACGAGGATTGGTCTCTCCACCCCAGGGTGGTGAGCCAGATTTTTCGCAAGTTTGGTCAGCCAGTGGCGGACCTGTTTGCGTCAGCGGAGAATACGAAGTGTCCGTTGTTCTTCGCGGTGAAGGGCAGTCCTCCCTTGGGGTTGGACGCCTTAGCGCACACGTGGCCGAGAGGTCTACTGTACACGTTTCCCCCCTTCGACTTAATCCGACCCACTCTGGAGAGAGTCAGGAGGTTCGGTCTGGAGATGCTCCTGGTGGCCCCCTACAAGGGCACGTGGAGATCGGCGATCGCCCCTCTCCTTTGCGAACCGGGTTGGCAGCTGCCTCGGTGCAGGGACCTGTTGAGTCAGGCCAGGGGGGAGATCTTCCACCAAGACCTGCAGGTCCTAGACCTGTGGGTTTGGCACGTGAAAGGTTAAACCTGCTGGCAGCCGGTTTTTCTTCTGAAGTGGTTGGTACCATTCAGAGTGCTAAGGCGCCCTCTACGAGGGCGTCTTATGATGGAAGGTGGAATGCCTTTGAGGACTGGTGTGAGTCGCGTGTTCCACCTGTGGTGGCTCATGTGGCGTCAGCCCAGGAAATTCTGGAATTTATGCAGAACCGCTTGAGAAGTGGTCTAGCATTTTCTACCCTTAGGGGGTATTTGGCGGCTATTAATGCCTGTCACCTGGGGGTGGCGGGCAAGGCACCTTCTAAAGTCCCGGAGGTCATCAAGTTCATGCAAGGAGTTGAACGTTTGAGGCCGGTGACTAGGTCTTTGTTCCCAGTTTGGGATCTGCAGGTGGTTCTAGGGGGCCTATGTCGGGCTCCCTTTGAGCCGCTTGTAGGGATGCCTTTGAAACTTTTGAGTTTCAAGACGGCTCTTTTGCTGGCTTTGGCCACGGCTAAAAGAGTTGGTGACCTGCAAGCTCTCTCGGTGTCTGCGGAGTGCATGCAGTTTATGAACAATGATCTCAAGGTGTTGCTCAAGCCTCATCTTAAGTTTGTTCCTAAGAACATGGTGGTTCCTAAGGAGCCTGTTGTTCTTCTGGCTTTTCATCCTCCTCCGTTTGTCTCGGTGGAGGATGAACGGCTGAATTGCCTTTGTCCTGTCAGGGCATTGAAGGCCTACTGTGACAGGACTGCTGGTTCTAGAGCTTCTTCTCAGCTCTTTGTAGAAATGGGCAATGTTCTTGTCAGAAAGCCGGTGTCTAGACCCACTCTTTCGAGGTGGATTGTGGATGCTATTAGGCTGGCTTACTCTAGTGCGGGTGTGGAAGTGCCGGCGGCACTTAAAGCCCATAGCACTAGAGGTGTGGCTACTTCGTGGGCACTGGCAAAGGGAGTCTCCGTTCAGGAGATTTGTGTTTCGGCGAACTGGTCTTCGCCTTCTACCTTTGCAGCCTACTATCACCTGGATATCGAATCCTCTTCGCTAGCGCATTCGGTTCTGGGTGCAGTTGCCTCCTCTACGTCATAGAGGAGTCGGATCTTCCCCTCCCACAGGTGGGCATGTAGCCACCTGGGGTACTTTGGGGGGACCCTGTGTTTTCCTTATATAGTGTGTCTTACTTATAAGGCGGACTTGTCCTTTTCATTTAGTTGAATGAGGCGGACTTCGGTCTGTCAGGGTCTCTCTTTATTTTCTCATGCCTTCACACCCAGGTCCGGTGGGCCTGGGACCTTCTGGGTGATGGGTCACGCCCGTTTGGGCTGTGCTCACCCGTATGAGGGGTGTGTGGGGGTATGAGAGTAGGTTGTGGCTTAGAGGGGAGTTTAAGAATCCCAAGTGGGAGGTCATCCTGGAATATTGACAGTAAACGGTAGGTTCCGTACGGAACCATTGTTTACTTAGATATGGAAGGATGACCTCCCACGTAATGCCCCTCTGTTTCACTGAATGTGGCAGAGAGTGGTATTAAGAGGATGTTACTTCCGCCTCCGGGGGTTTATATAGCCTGGAGGCGGGTCACTCCGGTTTGAGTGACAGGCCCTTCCTACCTACGTTAGTACGGGAGCTGAAGTAGTTTCTCTGAATGATCGCCAGGGGGCGTCATTACCCAAGTGGGAGGTCATCCTTCCATATCTAAGTAAACAATGGTTCCGTACGGAACCTACCGTTCATTCCCGGCCGGTCCAGGCCGGCCATTAGGAAAAAAATAAAAATATTTTCATTTTGGGGTCTGGGCGGCCAACAAAGTAAATCGTCACTGTCGGGCAGAAACCTCGTATCTCCAAGTTTCAAATGTGTAATTTTTTTCGCAAAGCAAAGCCCTGCTTCATCATACAAGGCCGTCGCACAAAAGTAGTGAAAACAGCAGATCTACAAGCACACAACGCCTCGCGGTGCGAGGCGTTGTGTGCTTGTAGATCGTCTGTTTTCACTAGTTTAAATCATTTTAAAAATGATAAATACAAAACAAACGGTTTTGGACATACAAGGTTTCCACCCGACAACGATGAAGTATAACTCATGTAATTGGCCCACTGGCTTTGTCACTTGTCATGATCTGAAATGGCAAATCTTTGAGTAGCAGCAGCGCATATAGAGAGAGATCTCTCTCTATAGCACGCACTGAGGGCCTCTCCAACTCTTTTTCCCGGGCTGAATCAGGGACCCAGCATGTCCCTGGTCTGACATAGGGTTAAGCACCCATTAGCACTGGCTGCTGGACTTGGTTTGAAATGGTTTGCATGCTTGCTTATAACTTAAAGTAAACCCAACACTTCTGTGGGCCCCGGGAGAGTTCTCTCTTGGCCCCTGAGATCAAACACCCTTTCCCTTTCATCTGAGGACTCTCTCCCACAGGCCAATAACATCTCTCACCACTAATTATACAGTGTACAGAGATGAGCTAACATTTTAATCACTAGGGGCGTCTGAGTGCTATAACATATCAATGTCATTAATACAGAACATATATTGAGAACATGCTTCCTGGTACCGTTTAATAGCATGCAACATGTCGGATTTCCATTTCCTCTCCCTGGGGGGTCTTCAACAGGGGGTCTGGGACCCCTAGGGGGTCCTCAGAGTTATTACAGGGGGTCCTTCAAATCTTTGAGTGATAGAAACTTTTTTTTCTCCTTTTTTATATTAACCACTTGAACCGTATTGTCCATATTCTGAGAACTTTAGCCGAAAATAGCAGATGTACAAGCGGCTATTTTCAGCTATTTTCAGGTTTGGTGCAGAGGGGGAAAAGAGCAGACTAAGTACAGAGTGAAAGGTCAAATTTATTAAGTATTGACGGTTCAAGTGGTTAAATATCTGAAAACACAAATTGCCATGAATCCAAAATACACTGACGATTGTGCTGTCAAACAATGAAACTATCTATATGGAATATAATTATGAGAAGGTTGTGGGGGTCCCTGCTTCATCTCTCTCTCAACTAAGGTGTCCTTGGCCTGAAAACGTTGAAGACCCCTGGATATATTTTGTATTCAGTGTCAATATTCAAAGTGAGCCTGTGTCAGCTTTACAGCGGGAAACTGGCAGGTGTTTTGGCGAACACAAACTGTAAACCAGAGGTGGGGGGCTGCAGGGTGGGCTTTAAAAGCAAAACCTTTCCCAATATCACACATCGCAGCACACATCAAGGAAATTTACATAGTGTGAAATAGGGCTCTCCCTGATATTGCTAGAATTAATCATAGAGTTAAGGGTTGGAACCTCCTGTGCAAACGCTGTTCATATACGAAGTGTCACTGCACTAGCAAGGCACACATTAGTTGTTTTATGTTTTGTTTTGAGCAACAGAAAGAAGCAACCGAAAGGCACGGTCTGCATCCCTGGACCAGTCATTTCACAGTGTGTGTGGCATAATAGGATTCTCTTATTCTACATAAACTAGGATATCAATACTCTAACCCATTCAGAACGGGTACACAGTACTTTTACACAGTATTTTATGCTTTAACTATTGAAAAATAGCAGATATACAAGCTCACAGCGCGGCACCGAGTGCCGCGCTGCGAGCTTGTAGATCTGCTATTTTTTGATAAATCGTGAACACTTGAATTTTAACCCGATTCTATTAGTGTCTTTCTAAGTTTTTAGGTTTCTATGTCAGCAATCTGGCTCGCCATCGTCAACGAAAAGATCCTTTTCACTTAACTGGAGCTCAGTTAGTCTGTTCTTGAGAGACTACTATCTCAGTGGTTCTCAAACCTTTTAATGCGAAGGACCCCCAAAATGATATTGGGTATTTGGCCACGGACCCCCATCTCAAAATATTTAGTTCCAGGGACCTGCCCCCCGGAAGCAACATTTGAGTTACAAATGTTCGCTTTAGATTTGCACACATTTTCATGACTTTTTCAAAAATAGCAGATCTACAAGCTTGTATATCTGCTATTTTTCAATAGTTAAAGCATAAAATAATGATACACAATATTGTGTACCCGTTCTAAATGGACTAATTCAATTACGCTGAGCCCATACATGAAACCTGTTCCCCAGCCTCGGTCTGTAGTGGTGAAGCCCCGGGAGAATCATTTCAAAGCACGTGTTCAGACTGAATCCATATTAAACAGTGACTGAACCACCGGGTTCTGAAATAAGATAATAACAGATCCAGGAGTCCTTTTAATAGCTTGGCGTTTTTTTCTGAGCTACTATAGGTGAATGTGCTGAATGTGTGGAATACAGTGGTATAAAGTTAACTAATTACATTGAATCAAGGACTGTATTTAAGTAGGTATTTTTTACTTTACTGGAGCATTTCCAATTTTCTGTACCTCTGCTATTTGAAAATAGCACATCTACAAGCTCTCAATGCCTTTTTTACACACATTTGGTGAAATGGAACATTCTGCATACTTTTACTTTTGGTACTTTAAGTATATTTTGATACGAATACTTTTGTAGTTTTACTCAAGTTCATTCCGGACTTGTACTTATATAACAAAACAATTTCTACTTTGCTGTATACTCTACGTCAGGCTTCCCCAATAGGCGGCCCGCGGGCCATTTGCGGCCCATGGGGGGCTACTGTCTGGCCCACACCAACCCCAGTAATAATGGTGGTATAAGAGCAGCATCAACACTAGTATATTGTTGTCGTTGTATATCGTTGTCAGGTGGAAATCTCGTATCTCCAAATGTGTACGTTCTTTAGCAAATCATACAACGTCGCACAAAAGTAGTGAAAACAGCCGATCTACAAGCACACAACGCCTCGCACCGCGAGGCGTTGTGCTTGTAGATCGGCTGTTTTCACTAGTTTAAATCATTTTTAAAATGATAAATGCAAAACGAATGGTTTTGGACATACAAGATTTTCACCCGACAACGACGATATCTGAACTGTCGCTGGAGTAGCGGGAACCCCGCCGTCGCCCCCTGCAATGTTGTGGTCCTCGGCTTGGTACCCTAGACATAATTCGGCCCTTGGGGGAAACTAATTGGGGAACCCTACTCTACGTTATTCCTCTCTGGCTCCTTACAGACTGTTTATAGTTTTACCGCAGGCCAATGCATCTCCATTACCTTTATGACCCAGACTCCATTACCTTTATGAGTAAAAAAATTGAGTACCTTTTCCACCACTGCATTTGTAAATGTGTAAAGTGACAGACTTGTCATTAGATGTTGTTTCTTCTAAAGAAACGCTGAGAAAGGAACACAGATAACTGGAAATAGTCGACTGGAAATTCACAGGAAAAAGGTTGAAGTTTCATAACACTTTTGGGGGGAAACCACAAATTATAAAACTTGATTGATAACAAATGTAGTCGATTCAGAACCTTGAGACAGGAAAATAAAAAATATTTATAGCGGATTCCGCGAGATAATTAAGTTGTCAGAGTGTGGGTAAAAATGTGCATTGTTGCCTAACATATGTGGCAGGGGCAATTATATGTTGGTAATATATGGCACTGATAGATTTGCTTCTCGATAGCTGTTAAAATCACGTTCCTCTCATCCTGGGACTGCGGCCTGGGAATCACACTTTAAATTGACGGGATTAGCAGCCAGCAAGAAATGTCACAGAAACTTTTAATTAAATCTAGCCTGTAATTAAAAAAAAAAAAAAAAACTTAAGTCTTAGCAGCAGTAGTGCTGAGGCATGTGACATCCAGGTCACTCTCACTCTTGCTTGATAACTGTCTGGATTTAAACGCACATTTCAATTTAACCTGCGTTACCTGCCACTCTGTTATGTCTGCCGTTCAGCGGTGGCTCAGGATGTCCAGCAGACGAGCAGAGCAGCTGCGTTGGAAAGGTTCCTGGTTCAATCCCCAGCTCCACCTCGAAAAAAGCCAAAATTCCAATACTCAGATTTCTGCCTCCTTGCTGTCTGTCCTCCAGTATGGCTGTGTTACGGTGAAATTGGTGACCTGCCGAAATGTATGACCATATTGTGGACTTCACATAACTCACGCGGAGGTCTTTAGATACGTGACCCTAATACCACTAGGTTGAACTCTGCTAATGAACAAAACCACAATGATTTACGTTCCAGACACTGACGTCGTGTGATGTCTACACGCTTGTCACATATTTCGTCAGGTCACCAATTTCACTGTAACACCGCCATGCTGGAGAACAGATGACGGAGGAAGCGAGGAGGCAGACATTTGAGTATTGGAATTCAGCTTTTAGTGTTGAAGTGTCCTTGAACAAGACACTGGACCCCAACTGCTTTCTGGACCCCAACTGCTTCCTGGGCGCTGTTAATAAAAATTGTTGCCCACTGCTCCTGATACTCTATAGGGGCTAAAAGCAGAGGATGAATTCAAGGCATGTGAAAACATACTTGGCAAATACCAGCTAATGGAGACAATATTACTATTATTTCTCATTAATCAGTGTCTAATTAACAGAGAAAAAAACAACAACTCGACATTCAGTTGTTCAAGTTTCAAGGTTCAAGGTGGTCTTGTGTACAGGTAAAGTAAAACCTATTTTTGTTCCAGTCTTGTGGAAAGAGATATAATGAGCATTCGGGGTAGCCTGACACTCAGCCTGAATTGACATTTCGTTTCACTCCATAATTCAGTCTGAGGTCTCTCCCACCCAGGGCGATTGCAGGGATGGGCGTTGCCAAAAAAGAGGCAGTCTTCAGCGATTGGTTCACCGTCTGACCAACACATGACGTAGTGTTGTTATGTGTGGCTGGCTAGTGGCTAGCATCTTGCTTGCTAGTGCTACTTGCTAACCAAAGAAACAGGCAGAATAGGAGCACTACGAACTAGTAATCAAACACAACATAACATGCCTGCTACTGGTGTTTCATAGCGAGATCGATACGATCGCATTTTACCGCAATTTACCGCATTTTACCGCATTTTACCGCGACGCGATGCCCGGTACGGTACGGCGGCGTTGCTTGTTTACTTGGAAACGCACATGAGTTCTGGGAAAGCCCCACCCACGCTGATCACAAGACGCTGGATCACAACGCTGATTTGCCGTACGGATTTTTGAACGAGGAAGGCCTCTTCAATGAGAGCGATGCTAGACCCCTGAATCGCCAAAATAAAAATTTAAAGGGGTGTGGCTAGCGATTCAGGGTCTGGAACTAGGCTACATTCGGGGGCCTCTCTGTATTGAACTGGCTGGTGGATGAAACTAGTCACTTCATGCACTTTCTTTGACAGGTCAAAATAAAAATATAAATGCAGGCTTTGCTGATCATTCACCAAGGGGTTTAACAAAATGATTGCCGTTTTAGTGTCCTTTATTATAATCAAGAAATGGGAATCCTATACGTGTTGTCTTACCCAAATAAACAATAAATGTTTACACAGCACTGATTGCAGAAGCCTCATGCCCACCCTCAGCGCTTGTGGCCACTGGTGGAAAATATGGGCAGAATTATGAGGTAGGTAGGTAGAAAGAAAGAAAGAAAGAAAGAAAGAAAGAAAGAAAGAAAGAACAATAACAATATTCCCTTAGTGAGAGTGAACAGCAAAGTTCCTTGTGATTCAACTTCTGAATTCTTGGAAAAGACTCCTGGCCTACATTCAGAGACGGGGCTTTAGCAGAAGACACTGCGTCCCACATGGCATTAACATGGTTTGTACTCCTGACTGCAATGCCCACAACTTGGTAATTGTCTTTGCATCCAAGGCTCTTAAGCAAAACCGAAGCAAACCCCACTCCTCTCCAGCCTCACTCCCTCCTTTATCCCAGCTTTCAAACCGGATGAAGGAATACTATTACAGGCAGCTCCGTTCCTCGTTAGCCTTTAAAAGAAGTGTGACTGAAGCCCTGGCTTTAACACATGAGACACGCTGGTGTATTGTATTTATATTGTGTGCTGTGATGCGTTAATGTGAGCTTTGGTTGTGGATGGAGCTCGAAACCCCAGTCCATTAAAAACTCAATAACAAATGTATTGAGAGCCGGTATCAATAAGCTGTGGGCTTATTAAGCCTGGCTGTTATCAAGCATATAGCGGCCCATGATGTCATGTTTAAACAATCAAGGTTACAGAAAATGTCCATTTATGGCCTTAAGGATTTTTGCATTAAAAAAAGTAATGTTTTATGGTCTTTACAGTGTATTCATACAACCTCACAAAAGCAGCCTGTAAAGAAACCGAGAGCTGGTCACAGCTGATGACGATTTATGTGCTTGAGTTTGTTATTTTTCGTTGGTCTTCTTATTCAGACACTAAAGTGTCCTTTGTGCTGCATCTAGAGCTACCGTATTTGCCCACTGAGCTGCCGACTTGACCCCGTATATGTTCTCTTTCTTATTATGTACTTTGCTGCACATCGACCGCGCAATGCCAAATAGCTGGCCGTGTGAATGTGGTTGTCAATAACTACCGCGCTGCCGAGGAGAGGTGTCGGCCTTGTGGAGACAATCGAGCAGCCTTGGCCCGGCGAGAGCTGCAAGGAGAGGGCAGCAGTGGCACGTGATGTGAGCTCGCATCGGCCTGAACCTGGCGGAAAGTGAAGCCCATAGCAGACCCTGCCGTGACACCTCTGCTGATTCTACAAAATGTCTGCATTCAACGCTGTCAAACGCTAACGTCATCAGCTATAAAACCCTCCACAAAGCATTCCCCCTGGCCTGCCCCTTGTTCTGCCAACCACCACACTCCCCACTCACACACTTGCAGACACACACACACACACACACACACACACACACACACACACACACACACACACACACACACACACACACACACACACACACACACACACATATATGTGGGTCAGTGACGTGACGCCCCAAAAAACATGTTTTTAAAAAAACTTTAAATAGCAGGCATAAAAATTATTTACTTTTGTTCTACTCACTCTCAACTTTATGGAAACACATTTTGTTTTTAGATATTTTATTGGAATCAGACTTTATTGAGCAGTTTGTTGTACTTGTGCCTAAAACCGTCATCTGGTGTGACATGACAATAATTGTTCATAAAATGAAAATGGAGTACACCTTTCTTAAGTTACTCACTTTATCAAAGTCCTTTATCATAACTAACCTGTGATCCACTATAGTTTTGTGAAAATTAATTGAATCTGTATATTTTTTTCATAATCAACACTCTGTGTGAGGCCCATGTTGTCGATCTTTCAACATATTTGAATTTTATTCTGACAAAAACTTTCTTTAAAATTACACAAATATTTGTGACTCTTCCTGATACTATTTTCTATGTAAACCATACACATTTTTTCGGTTTCATCATTAATAAAGGTATGATTTCTCACTATTTGGAATGTCACACCAGATGACTTAGTGTCACACCAGATGACCATATCTTCATGTGTCAAAGCAAACTGTGTTTTAACCTACCTATTAGTGAGTACTGAACTTTACTGATTGATTAAACAATTACCCAGGAAAAACAGCAACAGTAAAATTGCTTTAACATTAAATAACATGGCCTTAATATTTCTGAACAGGATAGTATTGTTGGGCCTTAACATAGGATAACAAAGAATTGTAGTAGTAGATGGATGATGAGGATGTGCACAGGAATGCTACGCACACCTAAGTCTTCTGCCGGCCCACGGCAGAAGGATCTTAAAGAGACAATAAGGTGCATAGCCACACTGGGAGCCAAGGCAACATTTTATTAACACCAATTATTGGAAACAACTCAGCATTCAGGTGTATTACTTTTTTCCAAAGTCTCCTGAACTTGAACACAGCATTTTGAGTTGAACAAATTTATTTACGAATCATGTCGTTACACCACATCTCCACTAGCTAAAGAGTGCTGGGTTGTGCAACTCCGAAAATAGCTGATCTACAAGCTCTCGCAGCACAATGCGTTGAGAGCTTGTAGATCAGCTATTTTCGCTATGTTTGTCTCGGGTCCTACCTTACCTCATTGTCCAGTCCAGTGAGTGAAAGTACAAAAGTATTAGATTAGATTAGAATAGACATTTAGACTGCATTGTACATCAGCCAGTCACATTTGGTGAGGGTATAGACATTTAGACTGTATTGTACATCAGTTTGTTTATGCCCTTCCTCCATATCCATTCATTCATCACTATACAGTATGTTTGTGTATTTTGGAAATAATAAAATCACATTTTCTGTACCACCCATTTTCTGTTGTCAAGTGTCTTATATTAACTGCTTATAACGGATAGTTATTATAAAGTGTTACCACAATATAAGGTTTAGGTTTCTGTGAAGGGGTTTCTGCTCTGTCTGATGAATTTGCTGTATCACCGAATGAAGCTAAATTAAATTATGTAAAAATGTTTAAAACGTTGTTTTAAACATGTTAAAATGTTTTAAATGGACAAAAGAAACATGGGACTTGTTATTTATTGTTATGTCTGTAGGAAAATACAGTATATATCATCTGGTGTGACAATCAAGTCATCTGGCGTGACAAGCAGATATGTCACACCAGATGACGAAGTGTCACACCAGATGACGTTTTCTGCATTTAGGACTACCTTGAGGCTACCAGGTACACATTAGCATGCTAACAACATGCTAGCTATAACAAAACAACCTAGATTTACATGTAATTATGACCAAAGTTTCAAATAACTTTTGCTTTATTAATGAAAAAGGTGTCACACCAGATGACATCCAGAAGTGCCACACTTGTCAAAGTTTCAACAAGATGGCATTTCATGAAAATGTTAAAATCATAACTCACCTCAGACACCTGTCTTGCAGTTGTGCTGGGAGTGCTGAATAGCCTTACAGAAGAAGGACCTCTCTAGCCCAGTAGGTGTCCAAATTATTGCCTGTTTAATTTTTCCAAACTAGTGTCACACCAGATGATTTTGGTTTGGGGGACAAAATCTTTTTGATCAGAAATGACTGAAAACATTATGCTTGGACTTTGAAAAGATATAGGCTCACAAATAGACATTTTTTTTGCCTAAATTCATTTTTAAATGAATTTTAGCAATTCTTTTTCTTAGTTTTATTCAAGTTCCCACTTTGAGAAACAAGGTCGGGACAGTCACACCAGATGACATTTACCATGTTTGGTTGAAGATTCTGAAGAAATGAGGAATGAAATGTTTTAATCTTGAGTAAGTTCACATAAAGCTTAATGTCCTGCACAATATTCAGAAGGTTTTTGACAAATATATTTTTTATTTATACATGTTTGACACCGAGGACAGCGAAAACGCTACGTCACGTCACCCACCCATATATATATATACATATATATTTACATCACTTGTGAGGACATTACATAGACTTCCATTCATGTTTATGCAAGTCCTGTGGCCTTACCCTAACCTCTATCCCTAAACCTAACCCCTAACCCTAACCCTAACCTTAACCCTAACCGTTGTGGGGACCTACTATTTTGTCCCCACACTGTCAGAGGTCCCCTGCAGGTGACTGTGTGAACATGCGTTTAGTCCCCATAAGTATAGGTAGACAAACTCACAAACACACACACACACACACACACACACACACACACACACACACACACACACACACACACACACACACACACACACACACACACACACACACACACACACACACACACACACACACACACCGTCCACCCCACTGCTTGCCCTGATCCGTATAGTTCACCCACAGACGTCGCTGTGCGGTGCTCTATGCTAGACCTGTTTTCGTTTAGCTCTCTGTTCGCCGCGGCAAAAGAACCCGATCAGCACTCTCCGCAATTACGGAAGAGACTGAGGAAGCAGTGGCTTGATTTAGCAGACTGCAGGGACTGTCACATTCTATTATCTTTGGATCGGTGATGATTTATGCCCCCCATATGTGTTGTGGGTGTGTGTGTGTGTCTCTGTGTGTGTGTGTGTGTGTGTGTGTGTGTGTGTGTGTGTGTGTGTGTGCGTGCGCGCACACGCACGTGGGTCACTGTGTTTTTCTACCTTGCTTGATTCTCTTTCTCCCTCACACTCTTGTCCTCCTCTTCCTCCTATTCTTTTCTGTCTGTTTTTACTCTCTCTCTCTCTCTCTCTCTCTCTCTCTCTCTCTCTCTCTCTCTCTCTCTCTCTCTCTCTCTCTCTCTCCCTCTGTCTCCACACATGCTTGGATCTTGTCTCCTCTCCCAGCAGAGTCCTCCTGGCCTGGGCCCCTGGCCCAAAGTCTACAATACCAGATGTCTGTGAACAAACCGAGCGAAAAGGAAGTCCTTGCTATACGATCTGAACATGAAAGCCGAGATAGTGTTCGATAATCTGCGCACGGCACTGGGGAAATAAACAATGAGACGCAGCGGCTGGAGATTTAAGAAGAGTACATGTGCATTATCTCGGAGGATTCCCACACAAAGCGAATAATTTAGCCCAGTGAGTGTTCTCTGTAAAGTTGCGTGCACGGGAGGGAGCGCTGGGCACGTGAGCTCCTCAGCATCACGCAGGCTCGCAACAATGGCAAGCTGTTCAGCAACGCCTCGGGGAACATCACGCGCACTGCAATCACATAATGAATCACATTATTTTCTTTTCTGTAATTAAAGTACCTAAGTACTAACATCAAACAACAACAAAGTGCCTGGGGAAGGGCCTTTTTACACTTACATTCAACAATGCATGGCGCATGTAGCGCAAAATTAAATGACAAATAACCCTTCCGCAAATTGGCAAAGTAGTGTAATTACGCCGCGCGTTCACTCGCGCCGCCGACGCCACGGGCCTACGCAAAGCTAAATAACCTTTGTGTGACTCTGCGATCAAAGGAGCGTACAGCGGGTAAATACAGTGCATGCATGTGCAGTATATATATCAACTTCTGTTTATGAGAGCTGAGGAAAGACACAAAGCTGCTTTAAGCAGAGAGCACTGACATCCTAAAACCCTCCAGTAGCCACATGGCCTTCCTTCCTGCTTCCTTCATAGCCCTACCCAGCAGGCCATGCTGTTCCCGTAATTGAGTGAGTAATGGACTTATTCCGCTGAGTGCGTTTCTGGGTGCGCTTGATGCTGGGATGTAAAGAGCAAGCAGCAAATAGCGGCTTTGAAGAAAGAAAAAAATAAGGAAAAAAAAAGAAAAGTAAAATTAATAAAGAATACTTGAGGGGGTGTGAATAAAGGTGAGGACGAAAGAAAGTTAAATCCATAATGCTGCTATTCACGCGCACAATACATCGACCAGAGGACTGGAGGTTGGTTTTCTGACAGTAGGAGTGTGAACTACTTTCTTTTTTTCATCTCTCATCTTTCTATTTCCTTCTTCCTCTTCCTTTGTGTCTGCTTTCTCTTTGTTCTCTCTCTCTCTCTCTCTCTCTCTCTCTCTCTCTCTCTCTCTCTCTCTCTCTTACATGCAGAGGACTTACGGTCAGGCACGTGCACACATAGACATCAAAGGGGGTTTGAGCCCCTGCCCTTTTATCCACCGGTAAAAAAGTGCCCTCTCCAGACCATGAATGCAGTTTTTACTATGGTGAAATAAATTGATTGATTGATTGATTGACTTAGATTCACTTTTTAGACTTTGATTCACTTAGATCAGCCAACACAGGGATGCTGACAGAACCCTCGCTGAAAGCCCCAGGACAAAAATCCACTCGTCCGAGACAGTTTGCCCTCCTGGTCCCCAAGCTGTGGAATAAACTTCCTGTCGCACTTAAAACAACGGACTCACTCGCTAGCTTTCACCGTGGGAAGACTCACCTTTTCAGACTCCACCTTGACCCATAGCACTACTGAAACACTCAATGACCATACATGAAGCTAGTCAACATTTTTAGTTTTTCTTTTTCTCTTTACTGTTTTTATTGTTTTAGATTGATATTCTTATGCATTTGTTATATTGTTGTTGATGTTCTGACATGTTATCTTGTTATTATAGTAATGTATTATCTGCTTATTGTAAGTCGCTTTGGATTAAAAGCGTCTGCTAAATGCCGAAACTGTAAACTGATTGATTATTTTATTAGACAAAAATGGTACAAGTATAGTCAATCCAATTGAAATGTAGTGCAGTACAAGTACAGTTAAACACCCTGCCTAAAAGGAACATTCCAAATAAGACAGTTTTACAGTCTTTTTTACGTTGAAAGCCCTCTGTATTTAATTGTGTCTTCAACACTGAGCCAACTTAGGCTAGCAAAATGTGTGGGAGAAACATGGGTCAAATGCAAATGCCCTCATTCCATGCCATACCATTCAAGAGAATTGCCCTGTCCAAACTCTGCAGCATCTTATGTTAAAATAATTATCGTCTCTGTGTAGAAATCAAGCATCGAAAATAGACGACCACCAAACTCACAACGCATCGCAGTGCGACGCGTTTTGAGCTTGGAGGTCTGCTATTTCCGATATATTCACCAAAAGGCCCTTTTAGAAATTCCAGCCCCTGCCTCTCTAACATTCTCTGCACGTCCCTGCTTATGGTATACCACCACGAACTGTTCTGCGATGCGTTGGTTCAGCACCCACCCGGGGGCTGAAGGCTGTCAACTAAGTGGGACAGACTGATCGGGCTAATCCCTTTTCTCCCGTCGCACCGTTGGGTTTTGATCCTCTCACAATTAGCATGCACAATAAAACCCATTATCCATTCAAACCGTCAGAGGGTTCGGTTCCATCATCCATCCCCTCCTTCCTATAAGTCTTCCGGTCAATACAAGAGAGCCCTCTGTGGGTTCTGGTGGTTTTCTCCATTGCTCTATTAACTGCACAACAAAGTGTTGTTTGAATTCTGGTTCATACCCCAGTGACTGTGCTGATGTGTGGGTTTCACCACCACCATAATCATCATTATCATCATTATGAATCTCTTTCTTTTTTTTCCATTATCTCTCTGTTTATCTACATGGTTCTGTTCATCTCTACTTTTAATTATGTCCGTTCTGTGTACTATTATTTCGCTTTCTTTCATTCTTTGTTTACCCCCGATCTCTCTCTCTCTCTCTCTCTCAATTCAATTCAAAGGGCTTTACTGGCGTGAGAAAACATACGTTTACATTGCCAAAGCAGAAGTGTACAAAGTACAGTACAATACAATACAATCGGAACAAAATATGTACAAGTGAAAGGAGTGTAACAGTCATGCATCAAGGTAACCTTGATGCAGACAGAGCAGGGATATATACAATGGTCTTTACTGTAAGCTGGTTGGGTTCCATTTGATATCATCTCTCTCTCTCTCTCTCTCTCTCTCTCCTTCAGGATTCCAGAGACCTTTCCCCGTACTGTCCAGCAACCCCATCAGTTAAACGCGCCACACACTCTGCCAGAGGGACCGACTGATTGAACTAATCCCTTTTCTCAAAACACACCGTTGAGGCCAGATCCCCTCACAATTAGCAGCCCACGGCCAGATATCCTATAGAGAAAATAAGCGGACCGGAGTCAAAACAAACACTTGCAGGCGAAAGGGGTGCAGAGAAACCCACAGCGACCAGCCAAGCGAAATATTTTCGGGGCGACTTCTCATGCTGACGCTACAATGGAGATGGTAGCGGTGATCTCACCCGCTAAATATTGTTTTTGCCATGCGGAGGCTTGCAGGATCGCCTTTCCACCCGGGGCCTGCGTATAGTATACGCATGCGAGGTGTATTCTTTGCTGCCGGGGCTATAAATTAATGTTTCTGCGGGTGGCTGTTGCTAAGGGGGTGGAATGGCTCAGCGAGAGTTTTGTGTGGGGGGTGGATGAGGGGGAGGGGAGGGGGGCGGGTCTGTGGCCGGTGGCCAATTAAAATACAGATGTCTGACTGTCGGCGTAATTCCATTCACCCATGATTTACATTTAGAACACAGTCACCCAAGGCCTGTCACTCCCGGGCTCGCACAGGAAATCGAAGCTGACTCTGGCCTAATGAGAAAAGTGAGCCCCCCCCCACCTCCACCCCCCCATCCTCTGCGTGCCCCAAAAACTTTTATGAGACTCTTGTCTGAAAAAAGAGCCTTGCAACTTTGGTCGTAATATGAAAGCCGTTCCCGGCTAATCACCCATTGACAGAGGGGGCCCCGACTTGCATTAGGGAGCAAGGTTAACCTATTTTATATTGTCCCACAGGTGTGAAAATTGTAATGACTGATTTATGCACCATGTCGCACACAATAAATAGCCGATCTACAAGCTCACAAGGCCTTGCTGTGCCACGCATTGTGAGCTTGGAGATTGGTTATTTTTGGTGGTGCCGCGATACTGGTGCACAAATAAGTATAGATCAGATATACCAGGGGTTTTCAAAGTGGGTGACGGGGCACCCTGGGGTGCCGCGACGGCAGTCCAGGGGTGCCGCAAGATCATTTGATAGTATTTGGAATTCATTTGGACATTTAAAAAATGTTTTTGTATCATTTTAAACTTGAAGTACAAAGTTATTTTCAGTCAGTTCTAACCAAAATGGCTATTATCTCAACATTTTCCTCGCAACATAATCACTAAAATATCGTCACTGTCGGGCAGAAACCTCGTATTTCCAAGTTCCAAATGTGTGCGTCTTTTGGTAAAGCAAACAGCCGATCTACAAGCACACAACGCCTCGCGATGCGAGACGTTGTGTGCTTGTAGATCTCCTGTTTTCACTAGTTTAGTACATTTTGTAGCTGATAAATACAAAACAAACGGTTTTGGACATATAAGGTATAAGGACATACAACAACGATATGCTATAAGGTGCTGGGAGTGAAAATTATAATGTAGGGGTGCCTCGGATTAAAAAAATATCTATGGGGTGCCCTGAGACAAAAAAGTTTGGGAACCCCTGAGATATACGGTGGAAAAGGTGCCCTTTTTTAGATAGGCCTACTGTGGCCAGTAAATACCTCTCCTTAGGATAACTTCTGTCAAATAACCTTCCCCTCCCCAATGTAACAAGCAGAATACAATGCTTCATCGAAGGATTTCATTAAATTGCCTCTTGTGGCACATAAAAAAAAGCTTTAAAAGCTCAGAGCTTTTAAAATGTGATATTAGCAAAGAAATGTTTACGCGATTATACCACAGTATATTGACGGTTTGGTTTCCACAGGCACTTAAACTCATTGTCGACTGACATTTCTTTCTTTTCTTTTTTTCCCCAAGTCCACAGAAAAAAGAAATTGCTGTGAGAACTCACTGTACCGACTGTGTCAATAACAGCAATCCCGTATATGGAAGGGAACAGGATATGGTCTGTCTCTGGCTATAACTTACCATGCGCTGCTTTATATCAGCGCTTTAATATCCCTGTCCAACAAATGCCTTGACACATCATTCCCAGTCTTTACACTCAGGCTCCCGTGGAAATCAGCTCCGGCTTTTGATTCACATTTTATAAGGAAAGGTCAGTGCGGCCGTGATTTATAATACATTCGCCCGTAAACCCCCTACAAGCTAATCCATCAATGCAAAGGAGAGCACTGCAATAAACACATGCTTTGCTCTTGAGGCTGTGATTTATCTGTGAATAGAGGTGATTTTTTTAATTAATATACATTTGTGTAATATTAATTCTATACGGTATGTTTGGTGGGTTATAGGGGTTGAGTATCGGCACAAAGTGAAGACTCCCAAGTCTTCCTGAAATTTATGAAGACAAAGGGAGAGCCGAAGGAGAAAGGAAGGTCACCTGGTTATCAACTGTAATTGTTTCGTTTCGGACATCTGTTTATCCTTTTTATAGGCTCTCACTTATCTGCTTAAAGGAGAGTCGAATTCAAAGCGTGACCGATGACATAGGTGTTGCCAGCCATTCTTTCTGTGGACCTGACGTCTCTGATAAACAGGATACTCTCCGCAAGACAATGGAGGCAGGAAGTTGACTCTTTGTCTGCTTGTCCCGGAGGAGTTCATCGGGGCACGTTGGCACGGGGCACTTTCTAATCTTCACGGTCAAGATGCGCAAGTTGAAGCCCCCGAACAGAGGAAACAGACAATGCTGTCGGAATGCTCGGTGTGCAAGTCAAACAATGCCTCTCTGACCGAAAGCCTTTGTATAAATCATTAGGGATTTTGACTGGAGTGCACATGAACAAAGAGGAGAGACCTTAACTGGCGTTTCTCTTCACTATTTAACAGCGCCGGTGCAGGAAAGTCTCTTAGCCAAAGCCGTCCGCCTGCCAAGTCTCTTGCACTTATAAAACAAGAAGGAAAGGGGGGGGGGGAAAGTTCTGTAACTCTTCCCCTGTTTTCCCCCCTCACTACTACTTTCAACTTTCACAATCTCTCCAGACGCACCGAAATTACATCGTGTAAGATCCCAACATATAACCCCCTCCTCCTTCTAGGCTGCACATTCCCGGGTGTGTGGGGGCGGGCCAGCGGGGATCCATGCAAGCGGTTGACATGTCTTATTGATCAAGGACGAGGGGAGCAGCTTCGCCGCGGAAAGCCAATCTCATGAACATGATACAAGCCCTTCTAGATGGAAGCATCAAGACGCCCTTGGCACCAATGCGTCTAAAACCCGTCCAGTGTGGGCCATCTTTTACCTTTCTCTGCCCTCACCGTGCTGCGCCGCTCACCGCGGGGCGGCGGGGAAGGCAGAGAGACAGTGACAGCGGTGAGAAAGCAGGGGAGGGAGAGAGAGGCACTTCTGAGGCAAACCCTCGCCTCTAATAAAAGAGGCGATCAAACATGTTCCCTTTGCCTGTGAAAGAAAATATTATTTTAGAGAACGTGAGGATGGGGTGGATGTGGGAGGAGAGGAGGACAGGAGTGCGTGCCAAACTTTTGTGTCCAATAGAATTGCTCCGATTTGGTTTCAGGGTTCATTGCGGGAAATTGGAAACAAATGTTAGAGCGTTTGATGCACCTCCTCTCATGGATCTCTCTCTTTCTCTCTCTTTCTCACTCTCTCCCCTGCTCTGCAACTCTCCCTTTTTCACGTTGATTCTTTCCTTGCTGCTCCCAAAGATGGAAATTCACATTCCTCCTTCCACCAGAAGTCACTTCCTGTAAGCAAGAACACAGCGCCTCTGTCTCCTCTCACTTAAAGTCATACTGTACACACACACAAAAACACACAATAACTACAGAAACAGAATCTTCTTTCTCCATCCCTCTCTCCGTCTCTCTCTCCGTCTCATTGTGCACGGCGCACACGGTAACTTGCGCGGTAGAAATACTGCACTGCACGCTGGAATTTCTCTTTTTTCCTGACACTGTCGAGCTTTCGCGGCGTCAGTCTGGGAAAACAGCCCGTGTTTTATTCAATGCGACAGTCAATCGACAGCTCTGCAGCGACTGCTTAACAACAGAGCTCACATGTGTGACAGAGGCTGCCTACAGAGGCTACTTCCATTCACGCTTTATTCATTTGGACAAAGAGATGTTTTCACATGTATGCTATATAGCGGTACTGTAGCACCAGGCCACATGCATTACAGCATAGTACAGTACTGCTCACAAACACACACACACACACACGTCGCACACACTGGGAAAAGAACGTATGTAATGCACACTGTGTTTTTGCAGTGCATGTGGTGTACATGCACTGCAGTAGCACAGTACATAACGCAATACACACTGCCATGGTACAATACCCACACACTCTCACATGCGCGGTGCTACCACAACGTACACACAGAACACCCAGCTGATTCAGCAGGACGGCGGCGGTGATGCGATACCTCAGGCGGGGACACATGTGCCGAGGAACCGACTGGCGCGCCGCGGCGCTCGCCCAGCGGGATGACATCATTCCCGCGGCGATAATGATCGGATGACCTCCCCTCGCTGGCAACGCTGGCTGCCAAGCAGATGCACAGCAGACTGTTTTCTCACACAATCAGCTCTGTGTGACTACCTACTTTATCTGCAGGCCCGAGTATTAACTCCAAGGCCCCGACACTGGAAAACCCAAGTCAACCCAGCCCATCGGCGCTGCGCACAGGGCTATATTATTACTGCAATCTGAATCCAATTAACAGCAAACCCACACAGAGTTCAAGCACCAGAAGAGAAGAAAGAGGAGGAGGTGTGTGTGTGTGTGTGTGTGTGTGTGTGTGTGTGTGTGTGTGTGTGTGTGTGTGCGCGCGCGCGTGTGCGTGCGTGGGTGCGTGCGTGTGTGTGGAGAGGGGTCATAGTTGTGGAGATATCTAGGGAAACGAAACGGCAAGGAGAGAAACGACTCACACCGTCGCCCCAATCTTTGTTTTTTTGTTATTCTTGTGTTTATTGAAAATTCCTCGGGCCCTTTCTGTGACATTCGACAAGCTGTGTTCCCCCCGAGACGGAAGGCTGCCAAAGCCCACCTTTTTTTTATGCTGAACTCACAACTCCCACCAGGGATGCCCAGCGGCAAGAGGAACAGCCTCTCTCGCGCGGGTTGAAACTATTTAATCACATTTTTCCCGCATCCCGCGTCTCACCTGCGCGAGGTCATTTCGAGCTGCGGTGGGCACCTACTGTAAAAGCTTTTTTTTTCTTTGAGGGACGGCTGTTTGAAAAACACCAGAGGAACCGTGGGGTGAGAACAAAAGGCAGATATACTGTAGAGTCTGTTTTTTTTCTCCCTCCTTTCTTTTCAAATCCTCCGTTGATTCAAGGGCACAGAAATGACATGCAGCGGGAGACAGCGAAGAGACGAGGCACTGACAGGCAGGTCTTGACTGTGCTCCGACAGGATATGGTAATGGGAACCAAATGAGTCTACGCGTGGTGACTGGCCCTCGAGACGGATCCCTTCCTATGAAAAGGGTGTTGAAACACACAGTAATTGCTTTCAGTGTCATTTGGCAGTGGTGCGCCCCCCTCCCCACGCGCCCCCACCACCACCACCATCACCACCCTGCACCCCCAGACTTCAGTGGCTTTTTTATAGACAGGGTAATTCTCCATTATCCTGCCACCATTACAATTTTCAAAAGAAAAGAGAGAGTGGTGGGGGGGTTGCGATTGGAGGGCCCAGGTGACAGCTCGTACGGTGCTTAAAAAGTAGGGAAGCGGTGAAAAAGAAACAAGGAACGAGAGAAATGAAAAGACTTTCAAAATATCAAAATATTATGTCACCGCACAGGTAGGGCTGTCACGATTATGACATTTTACATGACGATTAGTTGTCACTCAAATAATTGCGATTAACGATTTAATTGTGTTTTTGTCGTTGGCAATCACATTTCTGTTTGGCATGTATAGGCTTTGAAGTTGCACATGCAGATATGACACATAACCTAAATATCTATCTACCAGTAAGACTCCCTAATCGGGAGATAAGCGACCGTTGGTCGCTTATCTCCACAAATATCACAACCTCCACCTCTCACGTCATACGGGCAGCCATAGTTACACCTGGAATGTTGAATCTCCATATATGGAGATAACCTACGCATCACACAAAGTCTGACCTCACCAGCCCATACTTGGGCATGGACGACTTATATCTCCATATACGGAGATGGCCATATATGGAGATACGATGACATCACAGAGTCCACAGCTGATGATGTGGCGTGATGTCATACAATACACAAACAAGCCCTATATAAAGGGGCAATTCTCACCAGGGAAGAGAGCATTGCCTGGAATGTTGAATCTCCATATATGGAGATAACCTACGCATCACACAAAGTCTGACCTCACCAGCCCATACTTGGGCATGGACGACTTATATCTCCATATACGGAGATGGCCATATATGGAGATACGATGACATCACAGAGTCCACAGCTGATGATGTGGCGTGATGTCATACAATAAACAAACAAGCCCTATATGTGGCGTGATGTCATACAATAAACAAACAAGCCCTATATACTGATGCAGAGATATGAGCAGGGCAAAGGTGTGACGTGTGACGTGTGACCGACCGACCGACCGACCGACCGACCGACGGACGGCCGGTGGAGGTTTTCATAGTAAACTGCTCCCTGACGGTCGCAATAAATGCGAGAAGTCTCTGCGTGTGTGTCTGTCTGTCTGTCTGTCTGTCTGTGTGTCTGTAATCCGCGTATCTCGAGAACCGTTCGTCCCACCGGCTTCAGATTCGGCACGCGCGTTCCCCGCCGCGGCACGGAGTGCAGTGCCGGGTCTCGACCCGACCCGACGCGCGGTTTTCCCGAACCGGCGCGAAACGTTCGGAATCTCCTTATGCGGGGTTGATTGTTGACATCAGGCTGTTCCGGAGGAAATCGGCGAAAGCTCTGACTCATTGTGACATCACTTCATAAAAGGCTCTGACATCACGTACGCCACATGAGTCAACAAAAAATCTCTGAATATCTCCATATATAGCATATATGGGCATAAAATGGACGCAGAATCACAAAGATCTCCATATACGGGCATAAAGGGACACAGACAGACGGATACATCTCCATAAATGGGCATAAAATGGACGCAAATGGCATATATGGGCATAAAATTTACGCAGAATCACAAAGATCTCCATATACGGGCATAAAGGCACACAGACAGACAGATACAGAGATCTCCATATATGGGCATGAAATGGACGCAAATAGACAGATATCTCCATATATGGGCATAAAATGGACCCAGAACTATATCTGCAGTGATCTCCATATATGGACATAAAATGGACACTGACAGACAGACAGACAGACAGATAACAGATATCTCCATATATGGGCATAAATGGACACAGGCAAACAGATGGTCAAAACGGGTCCTATGACAACAGGTATAATGGGGTTTGCATTAAAGGGCATTCCCTATTTACATCGTTCCCGAGTTGGTCGCCGACTAGACGCTTCTAGTATAAGAAATTACTGACATATTTGACAACTTTATACTTAAAAAAGAACATTGATAGTGGAAATAGCCGATCTACAAGCTCACAATGTGTCGCATCGTGACGTGTTGTGAGCTTGTAGATCTGCTATTTCCACTATTTATTACTTAAAAAAAATATCTGAACATTTTTCAACATGGAAACAATTATGATGATTATGAGAAATAATTGAGATTATGTCAAATAATTGCGATTATGTCAAATAATTGCGATTAGACGATTATGTAATAATTGTGACAGCCCTAAGCACAGGAGGACCATAGTGACATTTCTTCTATTTTTGTTTTATTCTGTCGATATAAATCTAATCAAACCAAATCAAGCCAAACTTTATTTACGTAGCACATTTCAGTAAGTAAAGAGAAAACGTTGCAAACATGACTTCCCCCTCCCCCTGAATTATTAGTGAAGAACTTGAGAAAAACAGAAGGCTGGCGATCGAGTGCAGAGCCAAACGAAACCACTCAACCCCTGTTCATTGTGTGTTCGCCACCAGCTTTTGAAGCCGCCTTTCACATTTCACCGCTTCGCCAGGAAACGTCGTGGCCACCCCTCCTATCTCTGACACCCATATTCGAGGGTTCCTGTGTTGACTGACTGCAGATGGAGTGAGTGTCATGCTACTTTTCCATGGGAAACTGACTTGTGGTGGGAGTTTTGACACACAGAATGGCAGAATGAATCACCCAGGTGGGCCAACGAAAAGCTGATGAATGAAGTGACCAATGAAGCTCTCATCCCTCGCCTCCTTCACGTTCTCAGATACCTCACCTCATAAAAGAAAGGCCTTTTTTATGGTTCCAATCATAGAGCAATGGATTTTAGAATAATGCTATTGGTTACGAGAAACTGTTGCTGCACATCATTACTTACTGGTGTGTGTGTGTGTGTGTGTGTGTGTGTGTGTGTGTGTGTGTGTGTGTGTGTGTGTGTGTGTGTGTGTGTGTGTGTGTGTGTGTGTGTGTGTGTGTGTGTGGGGAGGGTCTGTTTTGGGATGATGGGGCCTACTGTGTATTTTTATTGTTGTGGTTTGCAAATGACCTCAATCTAATGGCATCTCCTCTCTCAGAATTTCCGAGGAGTTAGTCTCAGAGTCAGAATCAACTTTTATTTTATTTTATTGCAAGGTATATGTTTGCACATTCAAGGAATCTCTCCTGGTGGTGCAATACACTGCAAGCAGCAGTAGGCTATAGAATATTTTCAATTATTTACGTTACTCAAAATAGAGAGATAAGCAAAAACAAACTAGGAACTACTAACGGTTATGAACAGTTATAAACAATGCATAATTGCACATTATAAACTATTGCATAGTGTCTCGGGTATGGCCTGGTAACGCAGAAACATGCTGTAACATACAGATCCTTATACATTTTATGGCATGGCTCTGCTGCTGCAAGAGGCTATCTGTCGATAACAGGGTCATTCTACTGTATGTGTCTTTGCGTCTGTCTGTGACGCGTGTCCAGAGCTCTACTAATTTATTCTCAAATTTTGGGGGTTCGGCAGGGGAGTCAAATGTCATAGATATATGACTGACATACTGTAGGTGACTGTCATCACAGGCTGGTCACATGAAGTCCGAGATCTACGTTCCAGCCACACTGTTCCCCTTGTTGATCCCGAGATTCACGTGATGCGATTTTTGTTCTCAAACGGGGCGAGTAGGGTGGAGGAGAGTTGGAAGGAGCAACTGCCAGTGGATTTCTCTGCGGCTTCTGTCCTGGCAAAAGTGGATGTGAATCTGACATGCAGACCGCCAGGAACCAAAGCAAAGCACAGTCCCGGGAAATCCATAAGAACGAGGAACGCTATAATCAAATGATAAGATCTTTCTTTTAGAAGAGAACAAGAAATACCACATCGCCGTTTTATGCCTCTGCCAACCAGTTTACACCAGTGTCTGTTATTCATTTTCGATTATTGTCTAAACCCAATGTTTTATAAATTTGTGTTAATAAAGTAACTAACAAACTACAGACTCATATTATGTAGCATATACAGGGGCGTCACAAGGAGTAGGAAAGTGGGACTGAGTTACTAGGGCCCAAGGTGGTGGAGGGGCCTTAATTATTTTATACTTTAGCAATTAAAAAATAGCAGATATACAAGCACCGAGTGCCGCGCTGCGAGCTTGTAGATCTGCTATTTTTGAAAAGTCGTGAAAATGAGTGCAAATCTTTGAATATATGTATTTTTTAAGCGAACATTTGTAACGCAAATGTTGCTTCTGGGGGGTCCCTGGAAGAACTAAATATTTTGAGATGCGAGTCCGTGGCCAAATACATACCATTTTGGGGGTCCTTCACATGAAAAGTTTTGAGCTCCACTGACATCGAAACATAGATTTTTCAAAAAACCTTCGAAGGATTTGAAATATTCAAAGATTTTCATGATTTTTCAAAAATAGCAGATCTACAAGCTCGCAGCGCGGCACTCGGTGCCGCGCTGTGAGCTTGTATATCTGCTATTTTTCAATAGTTAAAGCACAGGGGCCCCACAGTGAATCCTTGTACCCAGGGCCCAGAATTTGGTGCGACACCCCTGAGCATATATGCAGTGAATGAAGGGCGAAGACTTGGAAGGAATTTAATGAATGTGTTTAGTGAGGTCACTGTGGCCTTGACCTTTGACCACCTATTAATCAGTTCATCATTGAGTTCGAGCAGATATTTGTGACGAAAATGTCATGAAATCCCCTCAAGGCGTTCCTGAGATACAATATCACCTTCATGAGGTTGGGGACAGACACGAGGTCCATCCGTCTGACCGCAAACAAATCTGGGAAGCGTAATGCAAAAAAACATATTCAAAACGTAGAAAACGTGTGAAAAACTAATTACTGCCTAGTGCCTACTGGCAGTGTGCACAGCATAAGATATAAGACGCTGATTGATCTGGTGGTTTGTGAGATTAGCTCCAGACAGACAGACAGACAGACACTATAATACTAGTAAGAAGCCTCAGGGCGACATGCGACCTCACCCTAAAGGGCAAGGGTGCGCCAATTCTTGGCTATTTGGCCAGTGATGTAAATTGGACCAGTTACCCAATGCCACTAAACAATCTCAACAGTGCCTGTTGAGATTGGCAGAACATGCCAATATATGGGCATTACCAAATATGGGCATTCCCAAATATGCCCTTAATATTGATTCAAGGTTCAAGGTTCAAGGTTGTACTTTATTGTTACGTCTTTTGTACAGGTTCATAACAATAAAATTTGTTTTTGTTTGCAGACAATGCAGTCGTATATAATAAAACGATATAATAACAGCAAACCACATCTAAAAATAATAATAATCTAAAAAGGTGTAAATAATAGTAAAATGAAAAAATAAAGGAGTGCAAAAGGCAAAAAGAGCAACAGGAAAAGAAAAGAGCATCCTCAGATGTACATGTGCAAAAAGTTTGGCATATTCTATACGCCAACAGCATATTTTCCAGTAGTTGCTACTGTACAGTACTTAACTTTTGTAAACATCTTCACAGTGTGTTCTATGTGCAACAGATTAATATATTCAACTTCACAGTATGCATTTATGTACAGTAGGTGCAGTTCAACTTCACATTATCCCTTTATGGGAGGTAGGTTCAAAAAGGAGGGGACGATTGATGACAAGGAGGGAGGGGACGATTGATGACAAGGAGGGAGGGGACGAGGGAGGGGACGATTGATGACATCGGGACAGGGATCTCCATATATGGGAATAGAACGGACAAGGACATAATTAATTTGCAAGTGTGATCTGGGAATGCCCATATATGGGCATGTCAGAACATACCCATTATGCCTTCGGTCGCAGAGAAGCTTACTGTTTGCTACTTAGCAAGAAGAAAGTATCAGGAAGTAAAGCAATCAGATGTAGGATTCATGTTCCACCCTGCCTGCAGGAGGCTCAGAGGCTGATGTGTCATTGTACCCTACAGATATATCGTCATTGTCGAGCGGAAACCTCGTATCTCCAAGTTTCAAATGTGTACGTTCTTTCCCAAAGTAAAGCCCTGCTTCATCATACAAGGCCGTCGCACAAAAGTAGTGAAAACAGCAGATCTACAAGCACACAACGCCTCGCACCGCGAGACGTTGTGTGCTTGCAGATCAGCTGTTTTCACTAGTTTAAATCATTTTTAAAATGATAAATGCAAAACGAACGGTTTTGGACATACAGGGTTTTCACCCGACAGAGACGATATGTAAGATTAGGTGGCAACTAGTGGGTGAAGAAATCACCAAAGACCCCCCATGCAGTGACTGCCTCTGTAGCTGTTGCCACTGTATTTTTTAAACTCAACTAACACAAGGCTTTTTTAGCAAAGACATGCAAAGTGAAATGGAAATGTACATACAGTACAGTAAAAAGTTTGAATATGAGCAGGAACAGTTAATGGATGGTTACAATAATAGTAACATTACAGGAAGTCAGCAAACCATACTGCGGAATTATGTTAGGATATAAAATATATACTGTATTTGCTGAACAGTATCCATAAAATATTGGTTTCCGCACCAAAATACTGCACAGCTGCTTTGCAAGGACAAAAAGATAAATGGTTTTTAATCCATCACAATACAATCCATAAGCTGTATAATATAGATAAAATATAAAACTATTGCTATGTTGCTATGCAAAGGCAAAAAAGCTGTTCTATTTTTGCTCTGACCTTCTCTTTGAAGCTCGACATTATGTCCTGACCCCAACTTTACTCTGAAGTCACTTAGAAAAGCTTTGGGATCTTATATGAGTGGCAGTAGCACCAATTTCTCTATAATAATTTGGGGGCCCCTTTTAAAGCCTCTGAACCCACCTTTTTGTCCCAACCCAATCTATGAGATTCCAATGTATTAGATAATTACAGTTCTTCTATTGAAGCCAAATGTGTTCTCCAAGCGAGAGAGAGCGAAAAACTATAGGTTCATGGAAGGAGTTTTATTGGATATTTCACGGGTGAAATGAGTTCAATATCTCTGACATTTTTGTGAGAGTTAGAAAATGAGAAACCTTGAAAATAATATATAATATATCCAAGACGTCAAAACAGATATCAGTCCTTTGCATGGGATGCAGTCCTAAGGCTTTGCACTCTGTCTTAATTTCAGCCAAGTTGAAAAAGAATTAATCTCTTCATTCCCCTTTCTTTAACGTCCTGATATTACATATCAGCCCTCTTAACTGCTAAGTCCTTGAGGTCTTCTTACAAAGGCCTCCCTGGGCGATGAATATGTTCTTCTAAAACACTGACTGTCACAACATTGGCTAAGGGGTTGTGAAAGTTTAGACTCACATGACAAATGTTGGTAAAATGAGAAAAGGAGACAATGTTTGCCAGAGTGATTAGCATAACATAAACAAGGAAACTGGTAGTCTGGGAATTACAGAAAACTTGGAAGTGATAGTAGCCCCCGAAACTATTTGCAAATGCATGAGCTGCCAGCTGAAAAGCAATGCTAACCGGGCCATGCACTGTAAAATCCTCAGTGCGCATACTGTACATCTCTAATGGAGTTCAAAAGGAACCAAATGGACCCTATCAGGTCCATTTGGTTCCTTTCGCACTCTCTCGGGAGTTAAAGGAACACTATGGATTTTACTGTATGGCATTCGGTTGGGTTGGGAAGTAAATCTTTCTTCCCACCAGTCATCGTGGGCTCTTAGGATTTGACAGCAGTCCAGGTATGAAGAAGCCATACTATCAAAACAGAAAATCCAAACAGCTATAAAACATTCAGAGATCACCACTGTGAAAATGCTTTTCTTGGCAGTTCCTGTGAAAAATGACTTGAAAAATGAATTTCAGCAGGCTATTCATCTTGTCTCATCGTTGTTGTTTTTTATCAGCCACAGTTTCGTTTAAATCCCTATAGGCCACGGTTATTTACCCTTAGCAATAGGCGGTGATGCTAACTTATAAAGAGCATCCACTATTTTCCGAACAAATTCCTATCACATCAAGATGAAGCCTTATATTGTACTGTATGTCCATAAACCCTCAAATGGCATAGCATTTTCCAACAGTCCCCCCAAAACTTCCATCATAGCTTTTCTATCTCATTCCGAACGTATTACTTCCAGATGCTATAACATGTTGCAGCCTTGTTGTCACTGGTGGTGATGATTAAAATCCACACAACTTCATTCAGTGTGACAGACACAGACTGATCTCAGATACAGTACCATACACTCTCTTATCTGGACGTGTCATTGACACACAGTACTCATCGAAAGAGCCGTGGATGCTTCTCCGGTGCCTCGCTGGTGATTTCCATAGATATTGTGCGTGTCATATTGTGTTTCTTGTATGAAAGAAGAAAGCTCAGCTTGTTTGCTTGACTTTGATTCCGTCATACAGCAGTAGTAAAATATATTTTGTAAATGTCATCCATAATCCAGACAGCATGCATCTGTCCCGCATTCACACTACAGAGAAATTGTCCTTGAATTTGAACAAAGTAGAAGGAAATTACTGTCGTTTATTGTAAAACTTTCCACTTTTGTGCATTTCCTAGTATAACGTATTAGGGCCAAGGCGCAAAAGCAAAACGAACATGACATGTACATAGTGTGGCTCAAGCCCCCTTTGATGTCTATGTGTGCATGTGCCTGGTGTGTGAGACAGTGGTTGGGCAAGCATGCACATTATCTGTATGTGTGTACTTGCTTGGATTGGCATCTGTTTGTGTTGACAAGGGCAACAAAACATAATCCCCAAGCGTAACCACCTGGATTCGAACCCCGGGTCTCCCGCAATGGGGAAACCAAACATCTGCAGCTCATTCAAATGGGAATCCCCCCCTGAACCAAGGGAGATATTAGGCTTCTGGGCCTCAAGCAGAGCTGCTCTGCTTCATTTGCATATCAGTGTGTAGTAGTCGTGTGTCCGTGCTGTATAGTGTGTTCCTCTATTGGCCAAGTACGCAAACATAAGTGTGTGTGTGTGTGTGTGTGTGTGTGTGTGTGTGTGTGTGTGTGTGTGTGTGTGTGTGTGTGTGTGTGTGTGTGTGTGCGCGTGCGTGTGCGCGTGCGCGTGCGCGTGTGCGTGTGCGCGTGCGTAAGCTTGCATGATGTTCTGTTTCCTCTCAGACGTTGCGGCTTGCAGACCAGTGGGCAGCGGGGCAGGAAGGCAGTGCTGTGGGGGATTTTTTCTTCTATTTTTTTGTATGTTGGTTCAGGCCTGCAGGGAGGGAACGCTCCTTAATCACAGCACAAGCGGCTTCATTCATCCACGCAACAGTGCAATTAATTTCAGGCGCGGTGTCAGAACCTTCAGGGAAATCTGACCTGTTATTGCCTCTGCGAGTGGTGCATGTTCTTTCTCTCACTGTAGGTGCCAGGCAGACATTCAAAGCTAATTTAAAAGCTAATATTGCATTCACGTACACCCACTTCCACCGACTTGACTTGTTTCTCGCACCCCAGAGGTCCACCTCGTGTTCCCTGCTATTGTATAAGAAACACAAAGCGAACGCTGGAAAAACTCAAAAATCCTTGTGATTTAGAATCGGGCTACACAGCACATTCATTTTGGTCAGCATTGTTTCTTTCCTGCAATGTTTAAAAGCCAATTATGCCGCATTTCCCTTCTTTACTCAGGTTGTAATGAAACAAGTCAGATACTTATTTTTTCCCTGAAACCTGACAAAGCTTTGCAAACTGAGAACACAAGTAAACAACACTTGTGAAGCTTGTAATGTTTCATCGTGTTCAACTTGGCCATGCAGCCAGGGGTGACTGTGCTACTTGAGCTAGCCAGGGACCTCGTAGTTTTCCAGGGTGAATCATGACAAGGATTGATTCAAGCCTGACAGAAACCAGATGCGACCACAGCAGTTATGACTAACTGGGAGTATTAGAGAGCCCAACCTCCAGGACATGCGGCTTCAATAACTGATCATAATCACTGGTACTGTACTTAATATTGGCTCTCAGCGCTCAGGAGGGTCATATAAGGTTAATAAACGGGGTGTATGTCGTTTATAGAAAAACAAAATTATAGTGTGGTTTATCGATACAGACCCATATTGTAATGTTTGATGTACTGTAAGCTACTGCCTAGGGTGTGCTTGTAGCAGCTGGGATCTTTTTCAGGAACATCAAAGTCTCTTAACTCTTCAATAATGACTGTCGAGTCATTTGAATTTATTTGGAAGTTTTATGATTTGCTTTGGTGATTCACGATACAATTAAAATGCTACTTAGTTGCCAATCTACCTAGTCATAAATTGTCCTTGTCACCCATCCATCCATCCATCCATCCATGCCTGCATTGTTTGTGAACAATTTTTTTTTTAAAGATTTGTTTTTGGGCTTTTATGCCTTTATTGGATAGTACAGTAGACTGACAGGAAACAGGGGGAGAGATGGGGAGAGACATGCGGCAAAGGTCGTCCGGATCGGGAATCGAACCGGCGACGCCGCCAGGCATCAATGCCTATATGGTATGCGCTTAGACCAGTAGGCCACCAGGCGCCCCGTTTGTGAACAATTTAAAGAAATAGTTCACCCCCAAAATGACTTTTTTCAATTGATTACTCATGCATATAGAGACTTGAGTTCAATAATATTTTGTTGTATTTGTCGCATTCCTAAGACAATAATTTGATTACAAATAAATGTACCCCCATTGATTCCGGATGGGGACCCGGATGCATGGTACTGGTTGGGGAGTGGGGACCCAAATGAATGGCAGTGGATGGGGAAACCGTCAGGGTACCTTTTTTCTTTTTTTAATTATTGTCTTAGGAATGCGACAAAAAACTAAAAATATTATTGAACTCAAGTCTCCATGGCATGAGTAATCAATAGGGGGGAAAAAAAGATTTGGGGGTGAACTACTCCTTTAACCATGTGAACCCTATCATATGATGCTGCTATTCTGTAGTGAACATATGGAAAAAATAGCGGATCTACAAGCTATTTCTGTGTTGCTTTATGGCAACATTGTGATCTTGTAGACCTGCTATTGTCAGCAAAGAGATTTGGCGTGGGGGGTGGGGGAGCAAAGCTACTGTAGTATAGAGCCCTGGGGGACTCCGTTGGATGAAGTACAGCAGGGTTTAGGTGTTTAAGTACTGTTTGCATCCATCTCAATGGACTTCCCCTGATGTGTTCATTTGAAAGACAGGCAGGCTGTGCTCAGTGACAGGTAGCGCATGTAGATCTATAGTATGCTCTTCTGCCTCTATGCCTTAGTGCTGCTGCAGCAGCCACGGTAAACAATGGCAGTGCCACATTTGTGGATTGTAACACAGCAGAAGTGAATTGGTACATTGTACCACAGTGTTTGTGACTGGTGCAGTGACAGATGGCGGTTTGGTCACTTTGCCCCCGGCATGTCTGGAGTAATGAGTCCTCCACGGACCAGCAGCACCACTCGCCCACAAAACCTTGGGAGTCACGTGTTTACCAGCAGGCCGCTGACTTAAAAGGAAAACATTTTCGGCCAAACACAGTCAAATCCCAGAGTTCATTTAACTCAGAAGGGTGTACAAATGTAACCAAATGGACTCATATAACCTTGCGTCACCAGGAAAGCCTGGTACTCGTTTACTAAACAGGTAGTTCGATCCGGTCTAGATCGGATGGGGAGCGTTTAGCTGTTTCTACGTGTCATCTTTTCGACAACCAAACCTGACACTTACCCTAACCTCCGTGGGGTGAATCGCTAACCCTCCCAACGCTCCGTTGTCGAAATGATCGTTCAAAATAGCAAGATTTCCCCGACCGGATGGCATCCTAGACCGGATGGCAGAAGAAGCGGCGTCGCTTTGTTTTGGTTCCCTGTTTGTTTCCCCAATACCTATTTACATTTTTAAATGCTAGAGAAGTGTAGTCTTGCCAGTCGCTGTGAGTTGGGCTAAAATATGAATATACCAAACAAACTTTTCACAAAATAAGCAAAACTACGGGTTTGATAAGTAGGTACTAAAATTATGTCATTAAGCGCAGGGAATTGTTTTGAGTTGAAACTGATTCAACCCAAAAATGACGTAGGACGCCATCTGCTCCTGACCGGATCAAAAGCCCGAAATTGGAAGTGATCTCAGGCTAGGACTCATAATACAAAACCCACTTACTTTTGGCTGATCATTTCACTTAGTAGTGGTTGTGGCCCAATCTAATGGGTATCAGGCACACCTGTGGTTGAGCCTATAGGCTCCGGTGGCACTGCAGACCAAACATTTTGCCTGAAGAGCTACACTATATTTTGTGCTTTATGTGATGCATTATACATAAGTTTGTGTTTTCAGTTTATTAGACATTGTGTTCATTAAGTATTTGTTTGTTTGATACATTTCTTTATGCCTGTTTGTTTATGCCTTTGTTTGTTTATTTGAGTTATTGATTGTTGTTTCTTTGATTTCTTATGCAGACAAATCATCATCATCCTCATTCTCTTCATCTGTGGAGTCTGCAATAAAACGGCTTCAAATGTTAAATGTTCTGGTCCTTGTGCTCTGACAGGCACACCGGTGTAGGGGTGCATAATTGAACTGTTTAGCCAGTAGTTTCCTTAGACATTTTATATACAGTAATAAATGTCTAATGAAAAAAACTGTAAGACTTTATATTATGGTCGCATCTATAATGCATTATAAAGTGCACATAGAGAAGTGCTATAATGTAACATAACACATTATAAATTATATGTTTATAAAATGTAATAATGCCTTATAAACATCAATAATACCCTATAGCATGACTTTGAGACCTTTAAGTAAAATGACAATACTTTGTACTGGTTATTAGCAATTATACGATAAGCGTGCGACAAAAAAAAAACATCACAAAGATTATCCAAGCCATGTCAAGTTTCTGTTTTCACAAATGGCACTTAAAATGTACAATGTTGTCAAATAATCATTATCTATCTATAAATGCGAGAAGTCTCTGCGTGTGTGTCTGTCTGTGTGTCTGTAATCCGCGTATCTCGAGAACCGTTCGTCCCACCGGCTTCAGATTCGGCACGCGCGTTCCCCGCTGCGGCACGCTGGGCATAAACGTTCGGAATCTCCTTATGCGGGGTTGATTGTTGACATCAGGCTGTTCCGGAGGAAATCGGCGCAAGCGCTGACTCATTGTGACATCACTTCATAAAAGGCTCTGACATCACGTACGCCACATGAGTCAACAAAAAATGCCATGGTTACGTATTCTGATGTTCCTATATGGGCATAAAAGGACACAGGCAAACATGTGGTCAAAACGGCTCTTATGACAACAGGTATAATGGGGTTTGCAATAAAGGGTGGGGCATTCATTCCCTATTTCAAATTCGGCACGCACGTTCCCCGCCGCAGCAGGTAGTGCAGTGCCCGGCCTCGACCCGATCCGATACGCGATTTTCTGGAACCAGCACGAAAGGTTCGGATTCTGATGTCTGACATCAGGGTTTTCCGGAACCGGCACTGTGTCTGCATAGATCTCCATTTATGGGCATAAAATGGATGCAGACAGACAGATACGGATATCTCCTTATATGAGCATAAATGGACACAGGCAAACAGATGGTCAAAGATCTCCATATATGGGCATAAAATGGACGTAAAAAGACAGATACATATATCTCCATATATGGGCATAAATGGACACAGGCAAACAGATGGTCAAAACGGGTCCTATGACAACAGGTATAATGGGGTTTGCATTAAAGGGGGAACCAGCACTGTGTCTGCAACACAGTCGGAGGCACAGACAGATACAGAGATCTCCATAATGGGCATAATGGGACATTCCCCGCCGCGGCACGGAGTGCAGTGCCGGGTCTCGACTCGACCCGACGCGCGGTTTTCCCGAACCGGCGCGAAACGTTCGGAATCTCCTTATGCGGGGTTGATTGTTGACATCAGGCTGTTCCGGAGGAAATCGGCGCAAGCGCTGACTCATTGTGACATCACTTCATAAAAGGCTCTGACATCACGTACGCCACATGAGTCAACAAAAAATGGACGCATATAGACGTGTTCTGATGTTCATATATGGGCTTAAATGGACACAGGCAAACATATGGCCTGTGTCCATTTATGACAACAGGTATAATGGGGTTTGCATTAAAGGGGGAACCGGCACTGTGTCTGCAACACAGTCGGAGGCACAAACAGATACAGAGATCTCCATAATGGGGAATAAAGGGACACAGACAAACAGATATAGAGATATCCATATATGGGCATAAAATGGATGCAGACAGACAGATACAGAGATCTCCATATATGGGCATAAAATGGACGCTTAAAGACAGATAACTCCATATATGGGCATAAATGGACACAGGCAAACAGATGGTCAAAACGGGTCCGACAGAGATCTCCATATATGGGCATAACATGGATGTAAACAGACAGATATCTCCATATATGGGCATAAATGGACACACGCAAACAGATGGTCAAAACGGATCCTATGACAACAGGTATAATGAGGTTTGCATTAAAGAGCGGGACATTCATTCCCTATTTACATTGTTCCCGAGTTGCCCAGGACGCCGACTAGACTAGTAAGTATAATGTGCTGTTCTACTGAGCATAATGATGCATTATGACCAGCACTTATAATACATTATAAATGTTGTTTAATAAGCTGTCATACATGATTATAAACATTTATAATGAGCGTTATAATGCCTTATAAGCTCATTATAATGCATTATAAATGTGCTTATAATGTATTATAGATGTGACCTTAATATATAGTCTTAGACACTATACAGTAGCATCAAAACACTGGACAATATATATCAGCAGCTAAAAATATAATGGGTAAACTAAGTGTTTGTGCATTGCACAGTATACTGTAGATAGGTGGGTATAAATATGTGTAGTCCACTAGGCCAGGGGTTCCCAAACTTTTTTTTGTCTCAGGGCACCCCATAAATATTTTTTTAATCCGAGGCACCCCTACATTATAATTTTCACTCCCAGCACCTTATATTTATAGCATATCGTCGGTGGAAACCTTGTATGTCCAAAACCGTTCGTTTTGTATTTATCATCTATAAAACATACTAAACTAGTGAAAACAGCAGATCTACAAGCACACAACACCTTGCGATGTGTGCTTGTAGATCGGCTGTTTTCACTAGTTTTGTCATTCATCATACAGTCTTGTATGATGAAGCAGGGCTTTGCTTTAAAAGACGTACACATTTGAAACTTGGAGATACGAGGTTTCTGCCCGACAGTGACGATATTTTAGTGATTATGTTGAGATAATAGCCATTTTGGTTAGAACTGACTGAAAACAACTTTGTACTTCAAGTTTAAAATGATACTAAATACTTTTTCAAGTGTCCAAATAAATTCCAAATATTATCAAATTATCTCGCGGCACCCCTGGACTGCCGTGGCGGCACCCCAGGGTGCCCCGTCACCCACTTTGAAAACCCCTGAACTAGGCATACAGTATATGTGCACTGTACTGTATGTGTGCATGTATAATATATACAGCACATATGCACCCGTTCACACTCAGAGCAGGTGGTGACATCAGTGCATCAGTCTTGCATCATGATCTAATAAAAGTGGGACTCCAGTGATGTCCATATGTAGCTGTCAATGAAGTCCATTACCTGCTCCAGACCTGTGAAGTGTGGACGGATCAACTGGACCAGGACTTGGAAGCTGAACACACTGAGAGAGCTCTTGAAAAGAAACATGAGGAGTAGCCGATTCATCATCAGAGTTACTGTATGCGGGGGTGTCGCACCAAATTCTGGGCCCCGGGCGCAAGGATTCACTGTGGGGCCCCTGTGCTTTAACTATTGAAGAATAGCAGATATACAAGCTCACAGCGCGGCACCGAGTGCCGCGCTGCGAGCTTGTAGATCTGCTATTTTTGAAAAATCATGAAAATCTTTGAATATTTCAAATCCTTCTAAGGTTTTTTTGAAAAATCTATATGTTTCGATGTCAGTGGAGCTCAAACCTTTTCATGTGAAGGACCCCCAAAATGATATGTATTTGGCCACGGACCCCCATCTCAAAATATTTCGTTCCAGGGACCCCCCAGAAGCAAAATTTGAGTTACAAATGTTCGCTTAAAAAAATAGATATATTCAAACATTTTGCACACATTTTCATGACTTTTCAAAAATAGCAGATCTACAAGCTCGCAGCGCGGCACTCGGTGCCGCGCTGTGAGCTTGTATATCTGCTATTTTTCAATAGCTAAAGTATAAAATAATTAAAGGGACCACCTTGGGCCCTAGTAACTCGGTCCCACTTTCCTACCCCTTGTGACGCCCCTGACTGCATGCACCCACTTTTTCGGGCCAGGTTAGATAAATCATTTGCACCTTCAAGCAGCTCAGCTATATCTGCAATCATATTTCTGCTCGGGTCGTCTAATACAGGAGCCATGGCAGTGCATGGGTTTAGTTTAGAAAGCTGACTGGGAAAAACATCAACAAGCAGAGAAGGGGGAAAAAATGATTTCTCCCCGATGACTGCCAGGGGAGATGTGGAGAGAGAGAGAGAGAGAGAGAGAGAGAGAGAGAGAGGGGCAAGAGAGTATGTGGAGATACCTTTGCAGTGTGTCTGTGTGCAGTGTGTGTGCGTGCACGCACGTGCCTGCATGTTGTGTGTGAGTGTTTGTGTATTTGTGCAGATAAGCAAAGTATGCAAATATGTAACATTGTGTGTGTGCGTGCGTGTGTGTGTGTGTGTGTGTGTGTGTGTGTGTGTGCGTGTGTATGCGTGCACGAGCACACGCACACGTTTGTTTATGAATAATATAACACATGTCTGCCAAACATCTGCTCTCACCTCCGTGTTTGAGCATTTACACAGCGCACTCGGGTCAAGTCAGCAACAACTGCCAAAGAAGTCGTTAGGATCAAGCTTATGAAAGTACCAGCAGATGCTTGCAGCAGCTCACCATTATTTATCCTAATGCTCTTCCTATCCTTCCGCTCTTTCCCAAAGAAACACTCCATTTGGACGCAAGCATCAAGGCAGTCTCCTACTAATATTTACGTTGAAATGCCATGTGGTCGGACATGGTTCATACAAACTCACCGTATCTCCCTTTTGACATTTACAATTTCAGGCATTTGGCTGACGCCCTTTACCTAATCTACTTTTGCTTGCACGTGAAAGGTAAGGGTTTGACCTCTTTCAACCGGGTGCCCCTATTTTGGGCGTGTCAAAAACTAAGGGAAAATAGCTGGTCTATAAACTTGTAGATTTTTCAAAAAGTTGGGTTGTGTTGCTCAGGAGGGAGAGCAGCCGCCTGGGAACTGGAAGGTTTCCAGTTCGATCCCGGGCTCATCCCCTAGAAGTTGGTGTCGAAGGGTTCTTGCGACGTTGAACCCCGAATGATTCAACGTCCTCCGTTGTCTGTGGGTGAATGTTGTACAGAACATTCTAAAGAGCCTTGGATAAAGGTGCTATATAAATGCTCCATTTACCATTTTCTAAGGTAGTGTTTAAAAAAAATATATATATATATACAGTATATATATATATATATATCTCATAGTTTTGTATTCCAGTTCAGGTTAGAAAAACGACATCAGATTAAAAACATGGCAGCCAAATAAGCAATGCAGCTGCATCTAATCAAATTAATAACGGGTGTGTTATAGATTTAGGTTTTACCCCCGGAGTCATGGGTGTGCCAATGTGCGCGCATAGACAGTAGTCAAAAGTATTGTCAAAGGACATTAGCACACCTAAATAAAACACACCCATTACACATTTGATTGGCTGCAGCTGTGTTGCTTACGTCACAGTGTATGATTAGCCGTATATGCAGCCTGCCATGTCTTTAACCTGCCGTAATTCTTTATCTGAACTGGAAAAACAAACGACAAAATCAGCCCAGGGTTTCACCCTTTATGTGGTGAAGACCAAATTATATTTTCCACATCTGCATGGAAGCAAGGTTCTGCTGCTAGGGCCCAGTGGCCACACAATGAAAATTTTTTGTTGCTAGCTCATATCCGCAGATTCCACACGGACATGACTTCATACAAGTACAGTGACTGTGGATTGCTCTAGAAACATTTGTGAAGTGGCTTGCGTGAGGCGATCCATCGCTACCTGCATCTGTCTAACAGACAGACAATACAAAGACAGTTACTGTCTTTGTATTGGGATGCAGATGAGATGCAGAAAATGAGATGCAGAAGATGAGATGCAGAAGTGGAACTTTGTAGTGATTGTAGTATAAACCAACAACGTACAGTGTTGTACATTTCAAGTTTTGTCACAGAGCCTATGTAACACTCCGAATCAGGCATCGAATGGGATTGGCACCTGAACCATACTGCACATTTTGTGCCCCGGGAACATTAGGCTCATTTGTTCATAATGGTATGGGAATGTCCGGGAATTTCTGAGTTTTGGGGAAAGGTTATAAGAACTATATCGGACCTAACAGAGGTACAGTTTCCAGTATGACCCATTTGTGCACCTTTTGAATGATGACTCTAAATTACATCTTACGGAAAAGACCCGGAAGGTTTGGCTAGCCGGATTGACGGCAGCCAAAAAGATTATTGTACAACGATGGAATCCACCTCATGACATTTCAAAAACTCATTGGCTGAGGAGCTTTTTGGATATCTCATATCTGGAACTTTCTTCTGTGAGGATTAATCAAACACAGCAAGGAACAATAGCACTGTGGACGAACATGATAACTGAGCTGAAAAACCTACTGAATGTGTAATTATATGGATCGAATGTGTAATTTATATTTGAACGATGGAGGGGTGGGTTGGGAGGGGGGATTGGAGATGATTGAGTGTCTATTGTTATGTGAGGAATGTTGTTATTGCTTTTTATGTATGTATAATGTGAAAAGCAATAAAAATGTAATGATAAAAAAAACAATGTACAGTGTCCATTGTCTGTAATCAGGCCTCTCGTGTCCGGCCACAAGGTCTCTTGAGGTCAGGACACGCGGCTACTGACGGCAACGCAGCCATTGCTGCAGGCACCGAAACCTGTGACCTTGTGATTACCGGACGGCGCTTCAAAGCCTGCTGCACACTGGTTTGGGCCAAACGCCTCTCCTCAGCGTTAAGCACCTGAAGCATATTAAAGACATTTCATCTGGCTGCTGTCATGGCTCAGATCCCACCCATTCCCTCATCTCTTTTTAATTATGTAGGACCAGCTATTTTAAATGGCTCCATAAAATGTTTTTATGTAGAAAGTAAGGGGTGCAGAACCCAATTAGTGCTGCAGCAATGAGGAAGCATGCTGTTCCCGTTCAATAGAGTCAATTATAAATGGACAAGGAACGGTGGGCGTGCACGTCGTCCACGCACAAAGGTGTTGCGTTTGTGTGTGCATCTGTGCACGTGTGTGTGTACGTGCGGGTGTTTTGTGAATGTGCAAAATGAACCAACTGGGACTCGCTCACCTGAAATGGCAGAATCACACAGCCTGTACCGAGGCCATATTTTCATGGGGCATTAGGGACTGGTATTTAATTGCATGCAAATTCCATTAATTAATTTGGACTCAAACTGACCTGCAAATATGGCATTTGCTATCAGATGGGATCATGGGGATGTTAATTCAACAGGGCTACTGAAAAAGCTCAAGTTGTTAGCATAATATAATCCATTTTCCTATTGTAATTGTTTCAATGTTCCTATTACAATGCATTACTTTGAAGGTAAGAAGAATTTCATGTCGAATTTTGCGGTGAAAATCACATGAGCTACCAAAACAAGAATGGGGTAGATTAGCATCCGCATGTGTAGCGGAGTGGCTCAGTGCCCCTGTCTGAAGACAAGAAGCCTAATATCTCCACTGGGCAAGGGAAAGTTGTCCCTTAGGCTAGTGGTGGTTAAGATGCTGGGCTTAACGGAATCCGTGTGGGAGACTCCGGTGTGAATCCTGCGTGTTAGGCCTACGTACAGAAATGCTAAAGTGGGCAGGCATGCACACACACACACACACACACACACACACACACACACACACACACACACACACACACACACACACACACACACACACACACACACACACACACACACACACACACATGGAAATGGCATATTGTTGTTGTCGGGTGGAAACATTGTATGTCCCAAAAAAAAAAATTGCGAGGCGTTGTGTGCTTGTAGTTCGGCTATTTTCACTACTTTTGTGCAACACTCTTGTGAAAAAAAAAAAAATCAACATTTGAAACTTGGAGATACAAGGTTTCTGCCCGACAATGACGATATGCGTTATGCACAGTAGCCAGAGTTTGCCATTCAATCTGCAGTTAGCCATCATCCTCGTGTCGTGCATTGATTTCCTTTGTTGAATAGCTAATGTGCCGTGGTGACCTTGGCTAATATTAAAATGAGCCCATTTAGACCTGAGGGAAACGATAAGAGCACTCAGCATCGGCAATAATGTTAAACCCTCGACCATTTAACTAGAGTGTACAAATATAACCAAATGGACCCTACTGATTTTGAACACACTGCCTCACAGGACAGATCACAGCTACACTACTGTACACTGTATATTTCTAAAAGGCATTTCCTCCATTGGCAGCGCAAGATGGATTGTTGGTCACTCTTCTTATGCTTGATTTACACTTGGTTGCGTGCTGTGTTGAATAGCAGATTTACAAGGTCACAACGCAATGCAATGGGGACACGTAGTGAGCTTGTAAATCTGCAATTGTCTGTGTGCGACACCGGCCAGCAACTGAGTATACATTTCCCTTTAGACATTAATCTAACTTCCCATCATCAAAGAGGAACGCAGGAGCACGTGGGTCATCTTGAACACTTTTAATAGGCGCAAAAGATAATTACTGACGTCTGGACACCACAGTGTCAGAGTAAGACGACGCTGTGCTGTCGAACTGTCAGTAATTATCTGTGCACCTATTAAAAGTTTTCAAGATGACCCGTTGTGATCCCGCTCTTTCCTTTTTGATGCTCGCTCAAGTTTGGAATAATTTTACATCCTCTTAAAATCTGCCCTTGGACATCTTATTTTTTACTCAGATCTGTGTGATAGTGACAACTGCTACAATGGAGCATGAATTTCTATGAGGGACTGGAACAATATTATAGTTAACATACTATAGTATTGTTCCAGTGCCTCATAGTCTGTAATTGCCTACAGTCAAATCCCACATGTGCCTACATGGACATTGGACAAGCATTATAATTAGATAATGCTATTTATAATAATAATAATCATCATAATAATAACAACGTTTTAAGGTGTATAAACTATTGCAATAGAGGCATATCTGTGCACAACTGCATGTGAGTGTATTATTAGTGTCACACTGTAATCATATTGAGCGGACAATCAGAAAAAAATTATAAAGTTGATGCACAGTAAAATCCTCAGTGTTCATCTATCTTTTTGCAACTCTGGGCGCTCTCTGAGTTTACATTACTGACAGTGGTGTAAAAAGTACTCACATTCTTTACTTAAGTAAAAGTATCAATACTGGAACGTAGATGTACTCTGTTACAAGTAAAAGTCCAGATTGCAAAATTTACTTGAGTAAAAGTATGAAAGTTTTGGAATTAAAATGTACTTAAAGTAACAAAAGTACAAAAAAGTACAAAATGCTTGAAAATAGCAGATCTACAAGCTCACAACATAAGGTATATAATAGGGCTAAAGTGGTTCATGTGTGTTTTTTAATATTATAATTTAGATCTGAAAAGTAACTAGTAACTAAAGTTTTCAAATACATGTAGTGGAGTAAAAGTACAATATTTGGATCCGAGATGTAGTGGAGTAGAAGTAAAAGTATTGTAAATTGGAATTACTCAAGTAAAGTACAAATAACTCAAAAGTGTACTTAAGTACATGTACTTAGAACTGTGCATTTTACTGTGCAGTGTTCTTAACTTTCCCTGGACGCTATTGGCATTCAGGTGTTCAAGCAGGGAGCAGGTCATTGGTGCTAATC